>NC_082603.1:31728138-32036239 GCF_030936135.1 Gavia stellata | reverse complement strand
ACAACCTCTTCACACTTTTTGGAAAGAAAGGACTGTATTGAATTTTATAACAACTTTTAGAGGAACAGTTTTGCAGTAACCTGTTTGGTTGAGTAACTTATCTTCTGGATCTTGAATCTCCCTTTTTTTTAAACATCAACAACATAGATAATAAGCAGAAATAGTTATTACCTATTAACAAATTCTTAACTAGTAACTGGTATGTCAGTGGTGCAAGGGAGGGCCAAGGACAGTTAGTACACAATACAATACACTCACAGTGGATCAAGACAGGATATTCTAGTGAACAACATTTGGAAAAGTCTTGATATTTATGAAAAGTGTTGCCCAGTCTTTCAAGTACACGTGAACTCCTGGGATTTCAACTGGCCAAAGTGGCATTAAATCCAATTTCTGACTTGCAGAAGGCTGACTGATGGAGTGCATTGTTTCTGCCAAGACTTTAGCCCAACACTAATGAGCGGAAGTGAATTACTCTGAAACTTGAATGACAAAACCATCAATTAATACTTAGGTTTCACTTGGATTTATATAAAAGCCAGGTATTTTATTATTTTATAGTAAGTTTTTAATTTGAAGCTGAAGACTGTACATTTTAACTGACAACTTTTTAAATGAGATGATCAAAATTGGTAGCAGGGAGACTTTAGTACCAAATTGTTTCCACCTGAATATACAGAAAAATATTTTCTTTTACATTTACAGTTAAACTGTATTTCATTACTTTTATTGGATTTGACACTTGCTTGTGTGAATAATGTCATACATATACAAAATCTCATTCAGTTCAGTACAACTACTTATACAGAGAGATACACAAATACTAATGGACAGATCTACACAGGAAAATTCTACCTTTTAAAGTGTTAATCGGTTAATTGTGCTAAGGACTACTGCACCATGTATGTATATTTGTACAGTGTATATGGAGAGCAAAAGCTTTGATAAGCTCGAATCTAGTCAGTCAAGGGGTTCTGATATTAAGCAGTTTCCTCCACAGGAACTTGAAGCAAAGGTTTGGGGACAGGTAATGAATGATAAATGACTCTGTAAGCTCCATCCTACCATGTACAGAGTTCACAGGTGTTTCATATGCATTTCATCTTCGGAAAAAAAAAAAGACAGCTGTGAAAATGCTTCACGATCTGAACTCACTCTACAGATCAGTTTTTCAGCAATGAAATTCAGTGCCATGTTAAGGTTCATCAGAAAACCTATACATCACTTATGACCTCTACGTGGGTCTTACACAGTCTTAAGGCATGAAAGCTTGCCTTCTGGTCTTCTTTAGAAATGTGAATCACAGTCGTCTTCTGAAGAAGAGATAAGGCTAGAAAGCAAAATCTCAGCTACAAAATAAGTCTTAACCTAGCTCTCTAAAGCACAGAACTTTCTTATTTCCTCAGAAAAAAATAGTTCTATGTATATATATTCATTGAAATTCAAGAGGAGCCATGGTATAAATGACTAGTTAGAATGTTTTTTTAACTTTATGTCTATTTAGAGAAAAACACCACTTTATAACCATCCAATTGCTCAACTGTTTACCAGATTTTCATATAGAGAGACATTTAGTGTTGGTATCTGATAGAGAGATCCTGTAATTACCTGTGCTGTATTTGTTGCTTGTCTGCTTTGAAGTTTTAATTATAAGTGATACCACTTGAGGAGGCTTTAGAAGTGCAGAATGTAGAATACAATTTTTAGCCTCGTCCTTGCACGCTCAACATCCATTGAGTTTAACAGGAATTTAGGCGAGTCAGGAATGCAGAAATAGCTCCTACACCCTCTATGCAGACAGAGTTAAATAATGCAATAGGAGAAACAAATAATAGCAAAAAGAAATACGCAAAGAAAAAAACCCAACATTTTCAGCTGCCTTGAAATAAAGACCGTGAGGTGGAAGAATGAAATTTGTTCCACAGAACAAATGGTAGAAAGTGTTCATGCTTGGTTTAGGAACGGAGAATTCTAGGTAAAGACAACAAGAAAAGCAAATACAAAGTCTAAGAAATAAGGACATTAAGCATCAGGAGACATTCATGAGTGCTTCTGTCTCAGTTCTTCATTTCTTAACAGCTGAGACACACACAGGTGTTAGGTTAGACAAAGTGCTTTTCTGCTGCCACAACTCAGCTGTTTTTGTGACTGGAGCTGAGAGTCGCAAAAATTGATGCCTTGCTAATTGACTGACGGATTTTACTCTTCATGCCTCTTATGATAATGGCAGCTGGGCAGGTCTTGAAGGAATTGTGTCTAATGAGAACAGACTTTCTAGCTATCACTATGTAAGGTTTCTTCTTGCCATGGTCTCCAAGATCTGGTCACTATGCATTTTCCTTGGCAGTGGACATCAACGCTTAAGAACTGTCACAGGAGAGGGCCTCAGCAATAAAAAGGGATGGACTAAGGAGTATCTCAGCAAACACTGAACAATACTTGACTGTGCTCATACACACGAGTATGCAACTGCTGAAGGCAAAGACCTGCGTTTACCTGTCGCAATGCAAAATTTTGTTTACATGCAAAGCCCCAGGGCTTGTATGAAGCCTGGGCTGTCCTGCCATTACCACACGTCTCAACCTCACCCCTTCATTCAGCGAATAACCTGTTTTTCACATCACATTATTTAAGATATAGTTCTGTCAGCTAGATGAGGAGACCAAAAGTTACATACTAGGTTAGCAGCTTGCCATCTTCTTGGATTTGGGAAAAGCCAAACATCACCTCCCCCCTACCACTGCCACAGTACAGCTGACTGCTCCTTTCCACCAGAGTGTCACCAGCTCTCTCTGATAGCAGGAAGCACTTTTTCAGGTCTCCAAAACCAGCTCTGAGAGCTCCGAGAGCTGAAGGGGCCTAAAGGTCTGGCTCGGAACCTCTTAACAGCCATGCCCAGCAACACAGCAATCAGGGCCAAGCCCAGCCGTGAGGCGGGGCAAGGCAGCGCAAAGGCCTCACCGCAACACCGTGGGTAAAGCCAGCGGAAAGGCAACACCGGAGAAGGGACGGCAGCAGCAATGCTCGGCGCCTCCTGATCGGACACCCCCGCCCTCCTCTCCCCACAGCCGAGCCGAGGCCGCCCCGGCTGACACAAAATGGCGGGTCCGGCCGCCTCGGCCGTCCCCCTCATCTCGCGCGCTGGGGTTCGAGGCGGGGGGCGGAGCCTCCGTGAGGGCGGTGGCGAGGGGACGCGAGGCGGAGCGGAGGCCGCCGCCTGAGGGAAGGGGCGCGGCGCCGAGGCCGCCTCTGGGGCGGTGCTGGGCCTGTCCCGCCTCCCGCCCTCCGCCTCGGCCCGGTATCGGCGGCGTCTCTGCGTCGGTCCGCTCTGACCCCTCCTCCGCCTCCGGGGGTGGTGAGTAGGGGAGTCCGGTGGAGGAAGACTTTCCCGGAGCAAATCCCAAGGACGCCTAGCTGTGACGGCGGCCAGAGCTGCCCCCCCCGCCCCGAGCGGGAGCCGCAGTGACACGTCTCTCTCTACCCCCCCCCTCCCCCCCGCCATATCACGATAGTCGCGCCAGCACCGAGGTCAGGGGGTGCGGGATGCCGGGCGCAGAGGGCCGGCAGCCGAGGTCAGCACCCGAGGGTGGCTCGGGGCGTCAGGCCGCCGCCAGAGAGGGCGGACAAGGCAGAGGCGGGTGGAGCCGGCGGTGCGGTTCCTCTCTCTGAGGGAAGCGGCGATGCCGCCGCGGGGGCTGGGGGGGGGAGCGGAGGCCGCTGTTAGAGCCAGCGGGGGAAAATGCCGCCGCGGGGCCCCTCCGGCGGGGGGTGGCGGGGTGCGGAGGCCTGCCCGGCGGGAAGGCGTTTCCATGCCCCGGGAGTAAGAGGCTGCCGGCTGGGAGACACTTGGTTTCGCTGTGTGGAGTCGTTTTGTTTCTAGGCCGGGTGCAGCAGCTATGTACCCTGCGTTCACGAGCAAAATAGTAGCAAAATGCTCCCATTTTTCCTCAGTATGTATGAATGGCACCTGTGGCAAGGAGGCCAGCACGGAAAGGTGATGATGCACACATATCTTCCACAAGGGACACCTGCAGTCATTCTGATTTGGTGGTAATAAAAGCAAAAGAAAAAAAATCACACTTTGTTTTATTCTCAGTGATGCAAGACATCAGCTTTTTCACAGTTGAAAGCAGATTGGTACCTTAAAACTGCAACACGATGCAGTTATAACTGTGACCTTTTTTTGTGCAATGCAACTGTTGGCAAACAAATACATGGTATCTGTTCAGATGAAATGAAGTAATGTTTCAGAATTTTGTGTTTGGGTGGTTTTTTGAACACCTCTGTGCTATTTTTTTCTTTATTTCAGGGTAACCAACCAAAGAAGTTATGAATATCATCTGTCATCTAAAGTTGCCGGGCAGGAACTGTATTTTCTTTCATTTGGCTTCTTTGACCAAGCAGAGGAAGTGCAATAATCTCTATAGGCCTTACTCAGGATATTGCCGAACTCAAGTCAGTTGTACACGAGATAGATGCCAAAGGCTGGATTTGAGTGGAAATACTAGAAACTGGTTTTTGACCGGAAGCCCTGACTCCTATAGAAACTTCATCAGTAATGGACTGAGATGTCTTTTGAATGTCCCCAATGCAGAAGCATACAAGAATGCACACCACAGTTTGGGAAGGTTTTGCTTCCAGTCTTCTTGTCCATTGGGGGAGAAGATCACATCCCTCCAGTTCAGTTCTTTAGGGCCACTCCCACGTCATTTTTCTGCTTGGAACATTCAGATCATCAGGTCTTTTCACACATCACCGTCATTTCAGGCCGCACCAGTTCCTCTTTTCTGGATTATTGTTAAGCCGGCTCAGAAATTATTTGCTATCATTCTTGGCAGGTAAAATACTATCTTACTTCCTCTCTCAGTGTAAGACCCCATTATGCAAAGATATGTGCATGAGTTTGTGGAGAATGGTAGGTGTATTTGTAGTGTTTTAGTATCTGTGCAAAATTTTGTAGGACTGGGAGCTAGGCTGACAGTTTGCTCAACAAGAATTTTTTTCCATTATCAGAGGGATTAGATGTATCTTTTGCTCTTTTTGTTCTCATTTACATGTGGTAGAGGGAGGTGAACCAAGACAATAAGGGGCATTCCTTCTCCTGTGGGAGGGAAGAAATGGAGTGGAGTAGAAGCCGATTACAGTATAACCTTCCATAAGCTTTTACGTGAGGCGAGACTGTAGTAGAGAATACAGGAAGGGCAGACACTAACAAATTCCTTTCTATGTCCTAAGTTAACACTGTTTGTATCTTACAGGAGTATAAGAAATTGGTGGAAGGCACTTCCTCCTAATAAACGGGAACTTTTTAAAGAAAGTGCAAGAAAAAATAAATGGAAGATACTCCTGGGTGTCAGTAGCTTAGGAGTTTTATTTGTCGTGTTTTATTTTACTCACTTGGAGGAGACACCCATCACTGGGCGTACTCGGCTGTTGGTGTTTGGAAAAGAGCATTTTAGGGAACTGTCAGAGATGGAATATGATATGGTAAGATTTTAAAGAAAAATTCAAAATACTCTAAAACTGTTAATACTTTTTTTTAGCGATGAGATAGTCCAATTAATGAGATGGGCAAACAAACCTTGTGGTGGCCTTGATAAGTTTTGAACATCATGCTCAGAACCCTGCAGAGCATCCCCATCAGTTACCCCTTCCTCTTGTCCCCACCCTTTTTAAGAGTTTGCTTTCCATCAGCAAACTGCTCAGGGGCACATGGTAGTTAAAGAGTACATTACATGTGTGTAGCAAACATTTCTAACTCTGTTATTGTAATATAACAAGAAATACAGAAATCCGGTAGAAGCAATAAAAGCATAGGTAATAGGTATATGCTGAGATCTCTCTCATTTTCTGTGCCGATTTGAGCATTCTTTGGCACTTGTTTAAGGTCCTCTCTTCTAAGCTGTCATTTTGTAAGGTAATACTCTCCACCTGCATTCAATTCTACTTCTTTTTTCCATTGGATCAGCTCATTTTTCTTTAATTGCTTTCTTTTAAACTGTCCATTGCGCTCATTTCTGTAGCTTTGAGTTCTGCGGCTTTCTGTTCTAAAGCCAGTGAAACTTGATAATCCATATACAAATGTCACTGTATTCCTGTCTGACAGAGAATGTGAGTTAAGAACAGAAGTGCAAGGGTATGTTCAAATTACATCTTTTGTATAAATTTGTCCACCTTACAAATTTCAACAGAAATATACAGATACAAAAAAGTTATAAATTCAAAAGGAAATTCAGGAAGGTCTAGAAAGGTTTGCCAAATTGTGATGGCAAGCTTAACTGTGTACTAGGGAAACGCCAGATACAGGAGGTTGTAGGACCAAGTTTATACCATCTTATTTTTGATACGTGGTCAGTTTATGTACTTTTAAGTTTATTAAATCTTAATTTGTGCATCTGAAAGCCTGAACTGTAATATATTGGCTTTGGCTATGTGAAAGAAAAATGTATTAAAACTTAGATTTAACTAAGTTGTGTGTAGCCACTAAATTAGTTTACCAATTAGTCATGTACTGTGTGTTTGTTCTGCATGGCAATCAATGATTTATTATTTTTTTTTAGTGGATGGAGGAATTCAGAAGTAAAATGTTACCTGAGACAGATGCACGCTATCAGGTTGTGGAGAGAGTTGTTCGTCATTTATCTGAAAGCAGTAAGGACATCCCACAGGTCTCAGCACTCAAGTGGGTCATCCATGTGGTAGACGAACCAGGTGTAAATGCTTTTGTGCTTCCAGTAAGTTGAACCCAATACAAAAATTATTAGTAGTACTGAAACAGCATTTTGTTTATATGTCTTCTACTTAATTTTCACTCTCTTCTTGTTTACAGAATGGCCAAGTGTTTGTTTACACTGGATTGCTAAATGCAGTTTCTGATATTCATCAGCTGTCTTTCATTTTGGGACACGAAATAGCTCATGCTGTGCTGGAGCATGCAGTAAGTATTTAACGAAAGCTGTCTAAAATTCTTAAATGAATTCTAATTACTTTAATTAAGATTTTTCCTATCATTACCAACCACAGTTTCAGTGTGACCTTTCCAATTAATGAAAAATTGAGTTTGAAATGAGAGTATTCTGCTACAGTATATCCTTACTACTCACATAGTACTTAATAACTGGCAGAAGTCCTGTAGTAGTCAGTGTTAGCACAAAGTCTGCCAGTGCTTTTTTCATATCTGTACAGGTGGACTACGGCTCACTGTTAGCAATCATTTAGAGCTTGGTCTGCAGATGCCTCTCCTATAGTGCAGACATAAGGAACTAGAGGCACTCAGCAACTCGGTTTGTTACTCCTACACATGTTAATATCTACAGAAGGGCATATACTTTAATAAATTGTTCTAAAATACATGATAGTTTTATTATAGTAGCACACAGTTTTAGATTGCCAAATTCTAACTGCCTGGAGCTTGATTCTGCATTTGCAGATGATTGCTTTCACAGACTTAATTCTTCCATATCCTGACATGGATGTGTTGAAATTGGTAGTTCTTTGCCATTTGAACAGAGTGGATGTAATAATTTTGTTGTGCTTTGTAGGTACTACTATGAAAAAAGAGGATGGTATAGAAATATGGTTCATATTGTTCTAGGTTGAGGTGATTTGCTAGAAGGTGGTGCTTTGCATCCAAATTGATTTCTTTCTGTGCATGTCACTTTAAGAAGTTGTATTCATTACCTATCCATCAGTTTTAGAAGACATAATGAGAAGTTTGCAAACATGAAGATCCTGCTAAAATTGCAAAACTAATCTGGAAGTGGGTAAATACGCTTTGAAGGCAATGGAAATACAGAACTGCTTTACTGCATCTTGTATGATTTTGGATGAGCAACAGTTCACATAATAGTTTCTTGGGCTCAGTTGAGCCAAGTAACTTGTTAAACTTCTAAAAAAAGTATTTCTAATAATAAAAAGAACTTACCTTGTTTGTATGGAACCTGTGTCACTCAGCTGGCATGGAGAAAAGTATTGCATGGTCCAGCTTGTAAGCTGTGCTGGTTTTGGCTGGGATAGGGTTAACTTTCTTCATAGCAGCTAGTATGGGGCTGTGTTTTGGGTTGTATGGGGCTGTGTTTTGGATTTGGGCTGGAAACAATGTTGATAAAGCAGGAATGTTTTAGTTACTGCTGAGCAGGGCTCACACAGCACCAAGGCCTTTTCTGCTCCTCACACCACCCCACCGGTGAGTGGGCTGAGGGTGCACGGGAAGTTGGGAGGGGACACAGCTGGGACAGCTGACCCCAACTGACCAAAGGAATATTCCATACCATATGACATCATGCTCAGTATATAAAGCTGGGGGAGGAAGAAGGAAGGTGGGGACATTCGGAGTAATGGCGTTTGTCTTCCCGAGCAACTGCTACGCCCTGCTTCCCTGCAGATAGCTGAACACACTGACGGGAAGTGGTGAATGAATTCCTTCTTTTGCTTTGCTTCTCCGCGCGGTGTTTTTTGCTCTACCTATTAAACTGTCTTTATCTCAGCCCACGAGTTTTCTCACTTTTACTCTTCTGATTCTCTCCCCCACCCCACCTGGGGGGAGTGAGTGAGCAGCTGTGTGGTGCTTAGTTGCCGGCTGGGCTTAAACCACGACATAAGCACTCGGACCAATTTGTCAAATAGAGCTCTGAAAAACAGAAGAATTTCAATTTCTTTCTTCAGGATCTCTCAGTTTCTGAAATCAAAGGAATGCAACAGAAAATAAAAAATAAATATATTATGCCTACTGTCGTCTTATCCCATTAGTGTTCCTGTCTAAATGGTGGCTCTCTCCTCTCAAATTGATGTAGAGAACAGTCTTCTAGGTATTTTTATAGATTTTTTTTTTCATTCCACCTGAGGTGTTTCATGGCCTTTTTACTGAAGAACTCTGTCTGCATGCTGCCATCATCTTATTTCAAGCTTTGAATCTCTCAAACTGGGAGATAGCCAAAACGTATTTGCTCCAGCTGTATTTATGCAGTTGATGTGGATTCTAGACTGAAAGTACCTTGTATCTAACTGGATTTTTTTTGTGCGAGCAGGGGAGCTTGTGCTTGCCCTGTTCCCGTGGCTGCATAGAAGAAAAATCAGTGATTTTTAAAGTGTTTCCAAATTCTATTATGTTCTAAAGAAATGTCAGACAGTAAGGAATGAAACCGGGACAATTTCTGTTTGCAGGCAGAGAAAGCCAGCCTGGTGCACTTCCTGGATTTTCTATCACTCATCTTTCTCACTATGATTTGGGCCATCTGTCCCCGTGATAGTTTGGCAGTTGTTGGCCAGTGGATTCAGAGCAAGTTGCAGGAGGTAAGGCTGATGTTTCGTATTATTCTTCCTGAGTTACATGGAAAAACATTTTTCATCTTGGGGATATAGTACCACTAAATAGTATGTTTGGGGAAAAAGGCAAGAGGAGAAATATTATAAGCAAAAATTAATAATTGAGTATGTTTGTGAATGAAATATGTTTTTGTAAATCTGCCTCTGCTTTAGTTGATACATATTTTCATTTGTCATCTTGAAGAACTTTACATCTCCCTAAACAACTGGATTTAGCTGGACAGGCTCCAAGTACTTGCTTGCCAATTAAGTTAGATGATTGTCTTTTTGAAGTGTAGCTCACCCTTTAAAGTTGTGTATGTTGAAATGCCATGTTTTTATTTTGAGTAGTTCTTAAGTTGTTTCTAAACCAAATAAAGTATATGGAATTCCTTAAACACATTGTTAGTGGTAAGAATGGTTTCCAAGGTAAGAAAATTGAGAATCTAAACACTCTTTTAAAGTATAAACCATGCTATAATAAAACTTACTGAAATGATCTTTTCAGGCAGCATATATTTCAATAAAGTAAAATTCAGAGGCTTTGTGGTGCCAGTTTTCTTCAGCAGTCTAATTTACTCTATGCCTCTGGACAGTTATTGATCCATTTCTTTTTAAAAAAGTGGTGTTTTTTAAGAAGAAATTTTGCTTGCATAGTAAAACTTGAATCTGAATTTAAGTGAAAGAGCTCTTTGGTTTCTTTGAGTTCTCTCAATGCTCTTCCTGAGATTTCCCCCAGTTCCTCAAAAACATGAAATTAAACATAACCAATCTGTTTTGGTAGTTCTTATGCTAATGGGCAGATGTGTGGATTCTGAACATATCCAATCTCTTTAGAGCTAATGTATTTGTACAAGTAGCTAAGAAACCAATACATTGACGAATGCTAGCCAGCATTTTGAAGAGGTGAATAACAAAGTGTGAATCAGTCCTGAGACTGCTTATAATTTAGACAGCAAGATTTAACTCCCTGTCAGCATCTTTTCTCGTCTTCTAGGCTAACAGCAACTGATATTTTGGCATTGTAGATTGGAGTTGTGCTTTAGATTGCAAATGGAATCTGTGTTTAAGCTCATAGTCTTAGTGTGCTGTGGGAAAGATCTATCATGTATGTGATTGTACTGTAATGTCCTGGTTTAAAACTCTGGTCAAACTCATCTTCGGTAACGTTAAACATATCCATATATAATGCAGAATAAATAAGTGGTTAATACTGGCAAAGCTTTCATCCCATATACAAGAGATGCTGAATAGAAATTTTTGTTTCTGTTAGTCACCCGGGAGTGCAACGTCTGTTTGTTTGCTCCATTCAACGTTTGCCTATTGCGCTTACGTGAACATGAACCTTTCTGTGTGTTTTCTCAGGATGTTCCTTTTCCTCTTTTTAAAGTTTTAGCATCTCACTCTATGAAAGGGTTATTTAAGCCACATTGCAGTACTTGCTTCTGTTTCATTCTTTTATGTCCTCAGAGGCTTAACGTTTTTACCTACTGAGTATTTACCTACTGTTTATTTTTTATTATTGACTATAAGTACTTTCCAGTGAGTCTTAATAGGCCTTTTGGCATCTTAGCTTCACTTCTGCTTTTTTTTCTCCAAAGCTAGTGGGTTTGCTTGCCTTAAGAAATTGTTAAGTTCTTTTATGGGATTCATACATTGTTGTTCTTTAGTCATGTATTTCTGAACTGAAACATGTTGGCTTTGGTTTTACAGCAGCTGTTACTTTATATGGGAACTAAAGCCTAGGAATTATTCTTGGAATAGCACAAAGCATGACTCTCAGTTTTACTTATGTCCCGCACAGTATTATGTACAGTTACAGTACTTCATGTTTCCTTTGTTGTCCACCTCACACCATCAGATTTGTATTTCATGTGGAAACTGGTGATTTTGGACAGCCAACTTAAATGAAACTTCCTTTTCTTTAACATACACAGACAGCTCTGGTAATTGATTTGAAATATCAAATCCATCTTCTTTATTATGTCCAATTTCTGACAAGGATTTTAGATCAGAGTTTGAAGATCTAATATTTCATTCCAGCACATTCACAGAAGATTTAAAAAAATTCGGTTTTCAGTAGCAGGTGAATAGTATGTATGTTAGATGCCTCAGGACCCTTTTATGTGACCACTGCTGAGACTTTATTGGCTAGAAGCACACTGTGAAAGAGAGCCCAGGCTTTCTCAAGAGATTCAGGTTACCTTATAGTTTAAGTTTTAGATATGAAGAAGAAACACATAGCATTCTCAAAAATTGCAGAGGATGCGTTTCTTATATGTTAATGAAATTTTGATAATGATCAGTACATAACAAATCTGGAACCATACTTGATCATAAGCTATATCTAGCATAAGAATTGCTATATGGAATTACATCGGAGTCTCTTTAGGCTCATAGTTTGTCTGTGACTGGCCAATAGCAGATACATAGAGGAAAAGTAAAGGAAGTAACAGCAATTATAGGGTGATAGGAAGTAACAGCAATTATAGGGTGATAGGAAGTAACAGCAATTATAGGGTGATAGTTTCTTCAGATGCCATCCCTGCTTCCGCAGTCTGCAGCAGGGGTAGATCCTGACCTAAAGATTGCATTAGTGTTGTGTTTATTTTTAAAAATACAGCCATATTCTTGCAGGCAGTATTGGGATAGATATACAGGTAAATAGTAATACCCTGGTGTTTAACTGTAAATGCAAATAAAACTATTTAAGGGGTAAGAGTTTAAATGCTGATCTCTTTATTGCCATCTTCTTGCTGTCCCAGATCTTTCTGTCTAGATGGTCTATTAAGACACATGCATTCAGACCATTAATTTCCTAGTTCTTAAACTTCTGCAAATCTTTTTTGAGATGGATGCTACCTCTTCTTATTTAAAATTGTTGTAAATCTCCCAGAGAAGAAAATCACTCGTGATTGTAACTGAAGAAATAGGAAACTGCCTGCTCGTGTAAACCTCTGTTCCAGTTAGTGCTTTGGGTAGTCCTGTTGCCTGTTACCAATTTCATTTCCCTGAGAAATGTTTAGTAATTAAACAGATAGTTTATCTGGCTAACTGGGAAATGGTGCTTCAGGGATATATGACAAGACTAGCCAGGGATTTCTTTGCCATTTAGTGAATATACGCCCTCCACTAGACCCAGAGCACTCTTCAAGGCAATGGAAATATATGTTCCACTTCAAATAATGACTTTATCTTCAGAGGATTATAAAAATAAATTTATAATTGCAATGTTTAAGGTCTGTAAGGAAATGAAGAATTTAGAAAGTGACCTCGTCTACGCTTACTTATAAACCAGTGTTTGTGGCTTGAAAAAACCTCTAGATGATCAGCTTTGGTTGGCTTTTATTTTTGACCTAGAAAAGAAAAACTATCAGTATTACTTCAGAAAGAAGCAAGAAGTTGCAGGTATCTTTATGTACTCAAGGGATCGGACCACTTCTTTTGGTATTCTTCATTTCTATCTGTTCTTTCTTTTTTTTTTTTTTTTTTTTCTGGAACGTATAAGGAGGACATGTTTCTTTAACCAGATAAAGAGCTGATAAAACCTTTTTCTCTTTGCTAACCATGCACGTCCCCATTCTTCAGTTGATATTTCCTAATCGATGCCCAGAGCAGAATGTTGTGACATGTTCCTTATCTCTGCAGGAGCAGGCTGTTTTAACAAGTCCTGATTTGCATTTACTGTAACCTGATATAGTAGGGCAAGGCTGCCCAAATCTACATGAATTATATATGCCAGAAGATCCCGAGTTATATGACTAAATAACCATTTGAGAAAACTACCACTCTTTCTTAGTGTGTGTTAATACCATGTCATACCCTAGAAAAAAAGAGAGAGGAGTTGGTCAGATTTATGTCTTCTAGTTTGATTTCTCAAGGGCAATTTGCAACTTGTGTTGGGGGATAATTGTGACATGGGAGTGATTTCTGTGTGAAAATGTTTATGGCTACATTCCATACTGTGGGCTGTTTACCATACCAAATAGATGATACCAGGTTTAAAGACAGTCCTCATAAAAGTTTAAGGGAGCCACTGGAATTTTTTACATATAGTAAAAAATCTTAACGCCAATTTTTACATACATACAAAAATCTTAATGCCAATAAAAGTGAAGTGAAAAAATTCTAGTTTAAAGTTGACATTGACCTTCAGGTTGCTGCAAAATGCTGTGAGACTGGCTGATGAGAGGGGCCATGAAAATATGTGTAATTTGAATTAATTTGAATTAATTTCCAATGAATACAGGATCAATGAGTTACATGTAATGGAATTAAAGATTACATTAAGAAAATTAATACTGATCACATGCTATGTGAACACGATAGATAAACACCTTTTCTTATGAGAAGGTTAGAAAAATATCTACAACGCTCTAGCTTTGTACACATTCAAAACCAAGAAATAGAGCTTTGGTGTGCTTCATTGCAGTTTATGTTTGACAGACCGTACAGCAGAACATTGGAGGCTGAAGCTGATAAAGTGGGACTTCAGTTTGCAGCAAAGGTAACTACAACTGGTTTGTTTATTGGCAATTTACCAGACATTTTTCAGTTTCTATTATAATTGGAGGGAGTTTCACACTTCATACAGAAGTAAACTGTGTGTGGGAAGGTTCCCAAATTTTTAAAGATATGTAGATTAAAGAAGTAATGGGAAATAAAACAGTTTATAGGGAAAGACAAAGTCATTCTGGCTAAATTGCGTGTAATAAAATTGAAGTTCGTAAAGTTGTGCATTATTAACTGCACAGTATACTTTCTATGTTGTTTATTACTATTAGAAAAAAAGCTACATATTTATAAAGAGGGGAATGCCAAATAGTGAACTTCTGTAAGTAGGATATATTTAATTGTATGTAAAGGTATAAATTGCCCTTTAGATTTTTGTTTCACTTAGTTTCCATCTATTGTGAGAAGTTCTGAGGAATGCTTTACTACATTGTAGTGCACCTGAAATATTCTGCTCTATAAAATCTATTCTCATAATAATACAGTAAAATTTAAGAACTCTTTGACATTGTGATTATATTTTCTGTGATTGCTGATAATTACAAAGTATATCAATATTATTCTAGTATTTAAAGATTTAGTCTAAATACAGCCGTAAAAATAATGTGGCTTTGCTAAAGACGGACAAAAATTTGGTCAGAAACTACTCAGCATTTTTTTCATAATTTGTTTTTTCAGTCACTTTTTTTTGTCCCTGTGGATTTTAACTCTAAATTAAAGAAACTAAAACAACTCTTTCATTTCTAGCTAAGTGCAATAGAGCTAGATAAGTGTTAGATAACTGTGAGAGCAGCACCATCTAGTGTTAATATTTCATAAGGAAAATTTCCTTTTCTTAATAATTATTAATATTTCTTCAAGGAAGAGTTTTTAAAATTAACTTTGATTCTGCGATTGAAACTGCATTTGTAGTTTAAACTCATCTAAGGGAATAATACAATCCATGAAAAAAATTTAATTGTTGCGTGGGTGCTCACTGCTTTGTAATACCTTAAGATGTAGGGCCATACCAGAAAGAAGTGAGCAAAGTGGTATCTCAGTATTTCTCTACTTGTGCAGATAATCTTTTTATAATAATAATTTTAAGAGATAAATTCAAAGGATAAAGCACCACTTCTGTATTTCTGGGGGAAAAAAAGTAATTTTCTTACCTTCTGAGTACTTGTCTCTTTTTCTCTTATACCAATGAAAATTAATGTAAGAAATCTTGTTCTTTTTTTCCCCTCCACTTAAGGGCAAATATAAAGGAGTCTGTTGGTGATATACAAATGCCATTCTTAAACTCAGTGTTCCATGACTTTCTATGGTTAAATATATATGTCTGTGGAGAGAGACAGGAATTTTGCAGAATTACTATTTTTATTTGTTGTGGATTACACAGATCACCCTTGAAAAAGGCAGTGTAATCACCTACAGAAAAGCCTTTGCAGTTCATTTTTAGAGATATTTAAATATGAATTATTATCACTTTATATTTTTGACTTTAAACTTCTTTCTGTAAATTTGCCTAAATCTGTGGAGATGATTAATTTGTTCTGCTTTGCTGTGTCTCGCAAATAGAATAAGCAGCTGAGTTTTTTTTTTAAAGAACAAGTACATGCCAGAAATTGTGAATCTCTTTTTCTCCTGAAATGCTTAATTCAGGTGTAAGTTTTTTAAGATCAGTGGTATTACATAGATGATAAAAGGAACAAATCCAGCATCTATCTGGATGAGTTTTTTACTGCATTTAGATATTTTAGATAAGCCTTTTCTTGTCAGGTATGAGGGGGACCATCTAAACGGGCTTTAGAGATTTAAAATTTGAGATGTCTTTTGTAATTCAATATCCATTAGAATGTGTATTGTATTACTTAAAAAATATAGTGTTGTATACATTTCCTTTCTGTTTTCAGGCTTGTGTGGATGTACGAGCAAGCAGTGTGTTTTGGCAACAAATGGAATTAGCAGAAACCATTCAAGGGCAGCCCAAGTTACCAGAGTGGCTCTCCACACACCCTTCTCATGAAAATAGAGCTGAGCACTTAGACCGGCTTATCCCAGAGGTGAGCAGAGTTGAAGGAAGTGTGTCTTTTTCTCTTAGGAAGGTTGCCAGAATTACTTTGGTATTGATTCACGAGCTACTTTGGTATTGATTCACAATCCACTCTTCTAGCATCAGGCTTATCTTTCTCTTTATCCTTACAGAAATTTTCTGTTAAAAAGCTCTCAACCTTAAAGGTTTTATTAAATGAGGAAAAATTAAGATAGCACAGGTAAAATGTAATTATGTTCTAGGGTTTGTTGTTTTTTTTTTTTTTCTGATTTCTGATTGAAGTGTAGTATTTATGCTTCTGAATGCCCTTCCTGGTTTACATGTGACATTGTCACAGTTCTCATCCATTCTTTTCTCTTTTTTGCTATTTTGGTAGCCAGTTTTTAAGTTGGATCTCTAAACTGTCTTGACTTCTTTTGCTTTGGTAGCTAGCCCTAGGCTGTCAAATAGAGAATGCTCCATCCTATCCTGTCTCTCTAACCGATGTGGGATTGAATACACCTCAAATAACTGGGCCTCAAAAGAATGTCAGATCCTCGGTAGAAGATTTCTTAATAGTCCTAGTTATGATAGGTCTCTGTAGATTTTTGCAGCCTGCTTTTTTCTTCACGTCTCCGTACCATCACATTAGGGAGCAAATTTTACCGCACTCCAAGGAACTTGAGCTAATTCATGCAATTGCCTATCAGTCTGCAGTCTCTCCTCTGTTCTTCCTTTCAGATTTCCTCTCAGAGGAATGCCTAGTGGATAGCTACTTGGGGATTCTCTTAATTTGATGTGCTACTCGGTGGTAGCTTAAGAACAGAGAACTGTTCCAAGTTTAGTCATCTTAGTTTGCTTACTATTTCTTTAAATAGTGGGGTTTTAACTACAGAAAAATAGCATGGATTGTATTTTGCCTAGTTTTTTCTTTTTAAAAGATGGTGTTAAAGCACTTCACAACAGCACTGTTTTTCAGCAAGCTAAACTGTGTTTGGAAATTCCCTTTCTTATAACCCAACTGGTAATTTTTTCTTCTTACTCTTTTTTTTTTTTTTTAATCTCAGTCAGTCACTTTCAGTCTTTCTCAGTTCCAAACTGTAAAGACAGTTGAAGATTTATTGGCAGAGGGAGCACTAAAATGTTGAGTTGTTTGCTGATTTCAAAGGAGAAAAAAAGATTTTCATGAATCCTATGATGAGAATGAATGCAGTAAATATTCTAAATAATGGCATAAATAAAAATCAACATTAGGGGTAGGAGGTTGGAGACTGGCTAGTCTGAATGCTTTAAATTAATATACACAAATTCTGTACTTTGCAAAAAGAGGTTGTGAGACTGTTTTGATGGATTTTCTAACACATTAGAGCAGCTGAATGGAAAATGATACTTGTTGTGAAGCCTCAATTTTAGTTAGATTGAGCACAAAGGGTTCAGGATCCTTTATTTTCATACAGTTACTGACTGGCTCATGAAGTGGTAATGAAATAAATTACTTCTGATGTTCTGTCTACCCCAGGGCTGAGCAAATAAGCTAAATAACTGAGCAACTGTGTAGAACTGGCAGTCGTGTTATTTCTCTCTTATTTTGTAGTTTAGCAGGTGGAGCAACCTTCATCTTTTTATAGCCACTCTTACTCAAAGAGTGGTGGAGGCTAGGAAATTTTCTTCCAAAAGGTAATTGAGGAGGAGATGTTTTCATTTGTCTTTTACCTTAAACAGTCTTTGGAATAGGATGAGAAAGCAGGGGCTGAAGGCTTCCTGTTTTTAGCAGTTCACTAGATAAGTGAGGTTAATACTACAAAAGTGGAATAAAAATGAAAGAAGGTATATAGAGGTGTTGTTGGAGGCTTCTTGTCTGAAGCATTGACCCCCCTTCATCTGAGAGCTGCCTTCTTGAAGCTGGATCTCAGGCATTTAAAGGGAATTTCAGGGCTTGGTTGTTGTTCAATATCAGCGCCTCTTTGTTTCATTGTTCACATACTTACTGTTCAAAACAGCTTTATGTCTACCATATATTAATGGCTGTTAGATATTCAGAGCCCAGGGGGAGAAGCCAGATTTCAAAAAGGGCCTTTTTATCTCTCTAGTATCTCTCTGTGAAGAAACTGTACTACTTAGACTCAGTATCAGATCCATTGTGAGCAACAACAAGGGCTTAAATCCTAAAAAAAAAAAACCTCTGCTGAGTTTTACCTTTGTACTTGACTTTGAATATTACTTCAGTTAAAATTGCCCTTCCTCTGAAGATATGAATGAAATAGATGGGTTTGTTTTAAAGATGCTGATAAAAATGTTGTTGTGTTTCATATGCTGATGGTTTTGAAGCAGAAATGGTTTTCAGGACAATAGAATATCTATTATTAGACCAGCTACTGTAGCGGGGGGTAATAGGGGCAAGTTTTTGGACTACTCAGGCCACACAGATGTTTCTCTACAGACTTCTAAGCAAGTTCACAATAAGATGCGATCGTATAAAGTGAGAATTTTTCTTCAGGTAATGAAATGGCATGTCTCAATAAGGTGACTTAACAGTCTTGGGAAATGTAGGTTAAAGCAGGCGTATCACAGGGATTCTCTTTTCACATAATTAAAACTCATTTGATTTGCTCCCTGTCTCTTAAAGATCTTGCGTCTGGTTTTCTGAACAAGTTGGAAGCTACAGCCAACCTGAGGAATTAGTAAATAAGAGAGCTATAAGAAGTTATAAAGTGGCACTGTCCTGGAAAAGAAATAAAGGAAATCAAAAAGATTTACCATGTTTTTAAAGGATTTCCCCCTCAGACTGGGAGAGATTTGGACTGTAAACTCAGAAAACAGAATAAAATAAATAGGAAACTGAAATCTCCTAGATTCCTACGTGGAAGGTGGTGAGATGCTCGGTAAAGGCCTATGCGTTTTATTTTCAGAAAAAGAAATCTTAAAATAATTCTGTACTAGTGGGAAGGATGCTTACCATTGTTCTGGAGAGAAAAATTGTGGAAGTGTAGTGCCAGAGAGAAGCTATAGGATCTTCTAGTTCATCTCTGAACCTTTTATTTTAATGTTCTCTGACTTGCTACAGTTTGTCTACCTTTTGCCTAGTTTGCTGTCCAAATAGAACACTGTACATCAGCTGAAGCCTCAGCTATACTGAATAAAGCAGAAGGTTATCTACTGAGCCTTGCTTGCAACACAAAAATTAATCTTGACGTGACATTTGCTTTTTTGGCATCTTGTTGTTGGCTCACATTCCATTTTTGATTCACTGTAACTCCCGTTTCCCACTCTTTCTTGTGGAAGTGCCTTGTTGAGATCGCTTCAAGAGTAATACTAAGTTGTGATATGTCACCTCTGCTGCTTCTCTTTTGTTTGCTAGGTCCATTAGCTTGTCAAAAAAAAAAAAAAAGTTAATTTACTTTGGCAAGATCTGTTCTCGTCAAATCCGCATTGGCTGTTCATTTTTTCTATTATTGTTTGGATAGTTACTGCTTATTCCTCAGCCTGCTAACTTTTGGGATATTAAAGATACGTTTATTCCGTTTCCTTTTCAAAAATGGGTTGGTATATTTGCCCCTTGCTTACGATGTGAAGATTACTTCAGATAGTCCTAGTACTAGAATGTAGTAATGAAGCCCTATCAATGTGAAAACTTAAAGGAAAACAAAGAGTAAAAAATACTGACCTGTGTTTCTATCCTCCCAATAAAGTTGTTAAATATTTTGTCACCATTTTCCTTTTCTGTGCCAACAGAAGCGGTGAAAGATTTGAAGTATTAGCATTATATAAAGGTTGCTTTTCTTCTCTGTCAAGTAACAAACCTATCCATTCTTTTAATCATCTTTTCACTACTACTTCATTTGTAGAACCTGTTGTCTTCTCTATGCCTTCTAATTGTAATTAATTTTGCAACTCAGCATTTCTTTTTTTTTTTTTCCCCTACATTCTTGTGCTATTTCTTAGTTTTTGTCAGAATTGCAAGGTCAGAGCATAAGTCAGCCCTGCCGAGGTAATCGCAGTTTATACACAATCCTTGGCCTGGTTTGCAGACAAGAGAGTGACGTGGCTTTTATACTGAGAGAGCTGACAGCCTGAGAGGTAGGATGCACTCCAAAAGACTGTAAGGGGTTGAGATGTAGCCGTGAGCCTGGTATCTGTGACAGTGGTGAAGGATTAATACGAAGAGCTAAAAATTACTTTTTTCTGTATTTGTCTCTGCTGGTAGGCTTTATATGAAAGCAATAGGACAAGGCCTCCTGAATTCTTGTGCCAACCCCCCTCCCAGCACATTGCAGGAGGTGACTGCAATTGTATTGATAAGAAAAGCAGCTTCACCTTTGTTGCTTACAAGCAGTAGTTTTGATGTTTTATTTGAGATCTCCTGAACCGGTAAGCATGCAGGTGGTCTTTATTCTGAACAGCAGTACTTCTCTCTTAAGGTTAACCTGAAAAGAACAGCATTAAAGTATGCTCAGTTCCCAGGTGAATCTATGTACTCACTCTAGCTAGTTAACCTTGTCTCAGTTCTGTCCGTCTTCTTCATGGAGAACACTCTTCAGTATAAACAGTCAATGAAACATGTTCTTACCATAATATCGAAATGCATGTGCTTCATTAAGAATGCTTTTACTTGGCCTCTTACCCAAACTGTCAAAAAACAATTTACTTGAGCAATATTAAATTACTGGATTTGAAGTTGCTAGTGATTTTGAAAGTACGCTACGGCTGACAATGTTGGGTTGTTTTATCATCCAGGAAAAATGATACTGTAAACTCCTCAGCCTGTTGCTGGCATCTTAATGACATTACAGAACTACTGGCACAAAACAAAATAGTAGGAGTCAACTGAGCCAGGGAAAGAACACTTTCTAACTAGGGTTGAATGTTGCATGGCAGTCACAAACGCACATACAATGACTACTTTCACTAGATTCTGTAGTTATAGCTGTCTTTAACAGCAAGATGACATGTCAACATGGCTTTCCATTCTCTTAACTGTAGTCTTTTTAATGGCACATGAGTTGATGGTGTTGAATAGATGTCTTCTACCTCCTCGGACAGCTCTACATCTAGCAAGAACACAAAGACATCCAGAGGGTAAAAATGTTAACTCTGAAGTACTGTTTTTTACCTTTGCTGTTGTGACTTCAGTATTCTAGATAAGTGAAACTCTAGGTAAGTGAAACCGTGAAAATAGGCCAGGCACTATATAGCCAAGAAAACCAGCGATGTAAAATTGCTAAATTAGTTTAAAAGAGGATTACGTTGCCCTTTCCAGGATACAGCCTAAATCTTTATATTTCCATTGGCCTGAATAATGCTGCTTGACATTAATGCAGTCTTGCAGCAGCTTATGTTCTGGAAGAGAACAAGAGAAAACTTTTGGTTTGTCATAAATGTCAGTTTAGAAATTAATTGGTCACTGAAGCGGAGGAGTGTTCAGCGGTACAGTTACATTTGGTGACTACATGGACGATCATGCTGTAGAAAAACAAATACTGAAAGCTTTATTTGTGTTTTTTAGAAGTTAGACAAGAGGAATATTTGCATGCCTAATCCAGACTTGTGTATCCACTAATTTGAATGCTACATTTCAGCAAGAAACAGCTGGAGAAGCTCTTGCTACATTCCTGGAATGCGTCTTTTTCCAAAACCAGTTGTTAAATTTAAATTCTATTTGTTTCTAGCCATTTACAGTAAACTCTTTATCAGTTCACTGTAGTAAAGTTAGGGAGAAATATGTTTTGGTACCTCCTTATACAAAGAAATGAGTTAAGAAGCTCTGCTCTTCTATTTTAAAATCTGCTGTAGTAAGATGTTCCCAGTGTCTCCTGTGGAAGAATACCGAATTGTTTCAAAATGATGGGCAAATACTTCCGCATAAGTGTACTGGAATATTTGATTTGATATTTCAGCTAAATCTAGTGCATATAAAGCAGATTAAAATTTCTGCTCTGGTTTTTAAGTGCAGTGGTAGGGCTGCTATGAAAACTGTTACTTTCTTCTTCCTCTTTAATACATCTAGAACAAATGAATCAACCCACGCTAACAGTCCCTAGTACTAGTCAGGAGGCACCTGGCTATGACTCAGGACAGGTCTGGCCATTACTTTTCAAGAATCCACGGTTATGAAGAGAAGTGGAATAAAATGTACATTTGAACTTATTTTCCCATGAAAGGATTAAAAATAAAGCTGGATGTTAATCTGCCCATAGCGTTACGCTGTTCACTGAGGCTAAGATACAGATTATACTGCATAAAAGTGACCATTGATTAGTGCTAAATATCAGGCTGGTTTTTGACTTGGTGTTTTCTTGGTGTTTTATTTTGCAAATCTTGAAAAAATAGTTCTCAGCGGAGATGTAGAACCCTCTAAAATTCTACATAGAGTATTTTGCTGTATGATACACAGGAACTTGCTTTTCTTGATTCATTTAAATGGGTCTTGTAGGAGGATCCATGGATACTAGTAGATCTGTGTACAACCGCTTGCAAAGTACTGCATTGGACTTAGTTGTGTGGTACCCATTGTTAGCTCTAAAACAAGCTGCCTGTTTTTATGGACTAATTAAAGTATGTTCAGCTTCGTTACAATGAACACCAACTTAAGCATCCGTCAAAACAGCTGACTTTATACTGGTTTATATAATTTCTCCACAGTGACTTTGAGACGTGAGATTCATCCATTGTCATACCTTTCTCTGATTGCCCACAAGGCAGTGATCTGGGGGGAGTGTGCCTGCGCTAATGGATTTTGATTCTCTGGGAAATTCTTTGGCTCCTTTGTGCCTCTACTTACTAACCTGTAGAATGGAAGCAATGGCACTTACTCAGTGACCAGGAGTAATTTAAAGTTTGGTCTCTTAGTGCTAATCTTTTTATCCAGATAAATTTTTACCTTCTAGAGACATTGTTTTCTCAGAACACTTGGAAGCTGTGTATTCAAATGCTTCTTGGAGACGAGATCATTTGTGTAACTGGACCTTAACTATGCTGATTAACCATCTGGAACTCTGCTCAACAGTTAAATGTCCATTATATTGTTGGAGATTTTTCCCTCCTTTTTTGAGTCAGTCATCTATATATAGCTACTTCAATAATAGAACATATCTGATGAGGTAAATTATTCACAGCCCTTTTTTTCTTGATGCAGTCATTTTAATTTACATGTGAATGTAAATTAAAAGGTAAAAAGTACTGATATGAACAAGTATCCAAAATAGTTGGAGAACTTCCTATTTATTTATGCTGTACCTTTTAGAGTATCCATTCTTTGAAAGGCTGCCTGTGAGAAAATTATTTTCATTTTTCATTCCTCATTTTTTTCCATTGTTTTACCATATTGCTATGTTTCTTCTCAGGAATTCCTGGTTTCTGTTGAAAAGTTGTTCAGTAACAACTCGGGCTCAGTATTATACTCACTAAGCTTTGTGTACAAATGCAGACCTTACGGTAAAAGCCAAATGGCTGACTGAAACCTTTTTTGTTTTTCTTATTTAAATGAGCTTCATTTGTTTTCCTATGTATTCACAGGCTCTTAAAATAAGAGAGAGCTGCAATTGCCCATCTCTTTCTGGACCAGATCCTCGCCTCATTTTCAAACTTAACATGCAACATCTCCTGGAATCATCTAAAGATCAAGAAATCCCAAATTCTACAAAGCAAGATCTCTCAAAACCAAAACTGGATTTTCCTCACACTCAGAAAGTGGAAGATATGCCAGTAACTTTTGCAGTTAAACCTACAAACCAATGATAATAATTTTCACTTTTTATGCAACTTGTGGTCCCTGAAGGTCTGTCTTATAACGCAAATTTGTCTTTGAACCGTAAAGAAGATGTAGCCACTTATATTCTATGTTTCTTTTATGTGACCTCTCACTCAAAGCAATAAGGAACCATGCCCACACAAGAAGAGCAGCGTGTTGGAGCAGAAAGTTTCTTATTCATCAAGAGTTACTAAAATAAATCACTTCTCAGGGGAAAGATAATCTCTTACAGTCCAGTCACACAGTGTAATTTTCAGCTTTATCAGGCTCACCTTGATCAGAGGACAGATGAGCCAGAAGCATCCCTAAAGCAGAGGAAAAAGTACAGTTTTCATCACTTAAGTTGTCTGGTTTATCTTGCTGTAATTTGGGTTAGATCTACTCAGCTTCATTTGAGGAATAATGAGGAGAGCTTACCGCCTGTTCCACATATAGTATGCTTAAAAATATTAAGCTGAGAAGCGGTAATAGCCTATGGGCTAGATACACCCCCACTTAATTAGATGGATTTACTGCTGGGATTTTTCTTCTTTCTAAGACGTTTTAGAATATGGATTGATTCAACATTTTTCTTCAAAGCACCCTGAAAGGGTTGCACGAAGTTCAATTTAAAAAAAGGAGTTAAATAATTTTCAAGGAAGTCTTTCTTCTGAAAGAAACACTGTATAAGAACAATAGCTTGTAGCACTAGAATGCTTTGCAAGGATGGCTGGTTTTTTTTAAATTATTAGGGTGCCTCATCAGAGGGCAGTTTTACTGCAATGACATTTGATTTGGATATATCTGTTTGGATAGAAGTGATTGCTGATGTGGAAATATATTACGTAGTAGACAAATAAGGCAAGGTTTCTTGACTGCACAGCTTTTGCAGCTGTACCTTATCGTAAAAGGGGACTTCTCTTCAGGAACCTGGCATCTAATGCTGAGCATCGTCCCCTACTCCCAATCCCCCTGAAGCCATGCATTTTATACTGCGGAGACCAATATGCACAATATCGGTAAAGCTCTGCCTTTCATGACGGGCTAGCCAGTATAGCCAGCATGTCAATCTTATTTGCACATGTTTGAGTTATCCTTGCATTGCAGTTGATGAAAATATTGAAATGTCGCTCTTACAGGAAGATGCAGAAAGAGGTGGCAGTGAATGAAAATAAAAAAGGGAAATCCCGTTTCTTTATCTGTTAAGATGTATTTGCTATTAGTTTTTTTGTTACCCACTTGTATTAAAGCAAAGATCAGTTTCATGTATGGTAGGGTTTTACATGAAGGGGACATTCAAAATGTTTTACAGTATATTGTATTTTGAAACTTTATTTTTAATATGTGGAGGGAGGCAGACTTTATCATATTTCTTCAATTAAAGCAGAATGCCAGCTTTTAAAAAGGAAAAAATAACCTATTCAGTGCTGTCAGTGAATATAGTTGGAAAAAAGGTTGTGAAACAAGTAGTTCTTTTACCGACTTCAGTTGAACCAGGGTCAACTACCTACCTTATTTCTATTCAGAGGTAAGTTGATCTAGCTGTAATGTTGATGATGCTAGGTCTATTATATAGGTCTAGATTGGCGGCATATTGCTTACAAGCTGTTCTTAAATCTCTGCTCAATACTGCTGGCAAGAGGCAGAAGGTCCAGCCTGACCATTATTCATCCATCCATTTTTATTCTTAGTGACAGGAGGTTTTGTAACAGACATTCAGTGATGTGTGGAAGCATTTGGACATTGTCACCTGAAGGTAAACAGAAAAATACACCATTTAGATTTCCCTGTGGACCTTATAGTTTATACTGCAACACCAAGACCCCAACACTGCTGCCTCTCTCGTGCTCCAGTGTCAAAGCTTGTTTTGTTATCTAGGGCTCGTGGCTGACATGCAACTTGATGCTTGTGTCTGTTAGGACTAAGGAGAACACAGAAGAGTTTTTGTATCATTCAAGATAAGTATGAAACTACACAAATGTCATATTTCTACTGTCTGTTTTAAGTGACTTAAGTATTGCAGTGGAATGCTGAAGATGCAATTTTTAAGTTCACCAAGGGAGATTATTTTTTTTTTTTTTTTAATTTGTATGTAAGTAGTCTTGTAACCATGATGATGGTGATGTGAGAGAAAAGGTTTCAAGGGAGAGGTAAGAGCTTATGTTAGACCGACAAAGAGCTTATGTACTTCTTCCAACTGTACTGGTCTAATAAAACATCTCTCTCTCCTTACATGTGCATACATACACACATATATATATATATAAAGCACACACACAAACACAAGAGTTAGATCTCCACGCTAAAACACGAAAGTCCAAAAATGGGATGTTGAAAATTTCAGGTTTTACTTTACATCTTGAATTATCCCTAATATTTTTCTCAAGTGGTTTGGGAGGGGTTTCTTCTTTCTGCTCCTCTTGTGTCCAACACAAAATGCCTTGTGCTCATCTGCCTCTTCGAGGTCACTTTTTCCTTATATTCTTACTGAATACTATACATTACAACTGTCTATATTGTTAAAGTATTTTCTTTTTTCTTTCTTGAACAGGAAAACTACAAAAAAGTTGCTTTCCAAAGGTTTGGGAAGTCAGAGTAAAAATTGCACTTTTTAAATTAAAGAACATACAATCATTTTAAGTTGTGTGTATGTATTATAATATGTAATATGTAAACTATACTATATTAATAGATTATTAATAATAATAACTATAATTTCAAAATATATCCCTTAGGAAAATACTACGGTTGCAAGCTCCTGATGATCTGTAGAGACTTTTCATTGCAGTTGTGCAACTTAGTATGTCACAGGAAGAATAGATCTAGAAGTGTTGTTGAAGGCATTCAGTCCTTGAAAGATGCATGTCATACAAGAGGGAGACTAGTGGCTCAAGTGAAAAAAGGTAAGATAGATCACTAAAAATGTATCTGCATTTCCACCACCAGTACCGCACGCTGTACTTCAGCTTCCTGTTGAAAGACTAAGTATATAGTACAAATTTCACTAAATCTGTTAAAGTGTTGAGAGATTTGATAATCAGGGCATGTGTATACAAGGCAGTCCTGTAACAAAAATGGCTCCTTATAAATTTTGGGTTGTTGTGTTTACTCTTTTTTTTTTTTAAAACTTGAAATACGTAAGTGCCAGGAAAGCAAAGCAAACAGCTGTTATAATGCTCTTTGTTCTTGAATTCTGTTTGTAGTCATTAAAAGAGAACAATCCTGCAAGCTTTATGCTTTTTTTTTTTCCATATATTATGTAGGCTGCCACAACATTTTTTTTTCCAGTGTGGTGTTGGTATCTCAATACCCCTGGTTGAAAAACTAT
Source organism: Gavia stellata (assembly GCF_030936135.1). Lineage (NCBI taxonomy): Eukaryota > Metazoa > Chordata > Aves > Gaviiformes > Gaviidae > Gavia > Gavia stellata. Next base: position 32,009,356 of record NC_082603.1, on the reverse strand, counting down.
TTCCAATATAACAGTCTGTTGTAAGCGATTTTACTGACATCAAAATTCTCCCTGCTGAAAATCCATGTTGTTTTTCCAGATACTGGGGGCTTTTGAAGGGGGAGCAGATTGATTACAAAGTGTGGTTGGTAGCAGAGGTAGCAGGATAAGACTTTCCTGTCAGCAGTACGCTGTGGCTTTAGGTTTCCAGTCCACGTTGCAGAGTGTGGTTTAGTCACCTGCAGTAAGGGCTGATATTAATAACTTGCATTTCTAGATCACTTGAAGCACCTCATAAATACTAGTTATGTTTTTCCCTAATACCTGCATAGGTGGACTTTCTAACAGTTTTGGAGATACTGAAGCACAGTAAGATGGTGATTTTTAGCAAAGCTTCAGAGAAGATCGGTGAAAAACTGTGGGGCTAGAACTCTGGCTTTCTGAATCATTCTTTAGCTTACTACAGCACACTGCATAACGTCTGTGTGTCTAAAACCAGAGTCCTCATAGCAAATTGAAGTGACAGGCTTTGGATGATTGTTACATTTATAGTTTGTCACCTTCCGATGTGTATCTAAAGAGCTTGGATGTACCTCTTTATGCATACTTGACTTAAAATACAGTTATTTGTTCCTGATGTAGTTATTTCATAACTACTTTCTCTTACGTGTAAACTGGTTATTGTTTGTTTACTGCCCATCATCACTAAGGAGCTGATGCCTGAATCTGTTGACGTGGTGATTGTTTAATCTCAAAGGAAGTTTAACCTCTATTTTGTGATTCCACCACAAAATCAGGGTTTCTTGTGTATTTACTGTCACCCTAGCTGTAAGATAATTCTGCATAAAAATTGGCTACAGTTCTTCCTTTCCTGTGCCCCCACCCCATATTTTTCTTGTGCTAGAGGTGCCTCTGCTAGAAACAGCAACGGCTGCTGAGAGAGGAATCAGGATAAGCAGAGTGGACTCTTAGCTAAGTCAAATAAAAGATGGAGTTGAATGTTCCGCCTGTGATAACTTTATTGCTGGGGTTGGCAGTTATTGGCAGAGCTGTGAAGAGAACTGACTGAGTGTCTGGTGTCCCTCATTGCTGCCTACGCATATTGCAGCCATCCAGTAAACGTGCTGTTTGATCTCATGGAGCCTAGGGCTACATACCAAACGTTGGCCTAGCATGAAAATCCTGGCTATCTTGTTCTGGCTGTGCTGGTTCAAGTCTGCTGTTCTTGGTACGAGCCAGGGGTTCTTACCCTGATCTATGAATGGATGCAGAGAATTGTTATCTATAGCACATAAATTCATTATAACTATTAAACTGAGCTGAAATGGAACCTGTTGACCTGGAAGTGAATGGCTCCATAACATTTCATTAATCCTTTGGGATGTTTAATTCCTGCTAATTTGATATTTCAGATATGATCTTCTCTACAGATATAATGGCTTAATTAGTATACATTACATGATGTCTCTTCACACTACAGCGTGTACAGTATTTATCCACTAGAAAAGTAATTCAGTAGAGCTCAATTATCATACATTGACTAGAGGATAAAAGTTGAAAAGGACATGTGCAATATTCATTATATTTTAAGTATAAACATTTTTCAAGCAGTCTTCTATTTATTGATATCTTCTAAACCTTCTAAAAATGATATTCCTAAACCTTTTGTTACAGCTTACTAAAATATTTCAATTTAAAATGGGATTCTGACAATACTGGATTAAACAGCAAATCATAACCAACATTTGGTGGCACAACAGTTGATAGAAACCTGATGTGTAACTTAGTCACCTGTATAATATCCTTAATACAGTCTTTCATATTGTCGGAGACCAGCAAAACAGATGTGAAAATACATGTTTGAAAAATAACTTTCTATTTGATATGGTTGTCTTCTGTATCTTAATTTGATAACAACACTGCTGACTGACAGCACTTCTTGGTGACAGAACCCAAAGCATGTGGTAAACAGATTTATTTTGTAGCATTCAGCTTCCAAATCTTTTAGCTGAAGACACCTGTTTCAGCTCCATATAACAGTTCAGGACAGCGGTTCAAGCTGGAACTGCAGGGAACAGGCAAAGAGAAAGGTAATTAGTGTTTGGTCATTTTGCAGCTGCCTTCCTGTGAAGTCAGTGGAGGCACAGATATGTAGAAGCTCTGATAGCTCATTTTAGAAACAGCTCATTTAACTAGCGAAAGTAAAAATTTTGCTTGTGGCATATGGAGTACGATCAGACTTGCCTACTTTTTCCTTCAGCTTTCACTGGCCTGTAGATTTTCATGGGAAAGATGTTTGTTATAACTGTATTGGGACGTATTGCAAACAGCCTCTTGATCATTCTGTCTTTAATTTCTAATGGCAGGTACAAAGACTGTTTTCCAAGGTGACTTCCATCAAAATGATAAAAGTTGTGGGGTTTTCTTACCTGTTCATGAGTGACATCATGGTCAAGGCCCGCCAGTTTCTCTCAAGTTCTTACCATGCCTTTTCTACACAATCCAATGTAGAAAAGTCTTCAAATGCCACAGAAGTTTAAGATGAGCAAACCAACATTTCAACATCAAGTCAATGTAAAAAAAGGGTGAAAGGCGATACATGGATCAGCAACAGAATGTATTGAAAGTGCTAAATGGGCTGGAAACTTGATAAACTTGCAGGAAGCTCTAAAGTACTTGTGCTGGTTTCCTTGCAGGTTCTTCACAGTCTAAAATACCACTCGACCTTTTCAAATGGCTATTCACGTTAACCTAAGGGGCCACAAAAGATGCAAGAATCTGCTGGAAAAGTGGTATTTCTTAACTCCCTCGCTGCCTAATTTCTAGAATTGCATAGAGGATTGGCTCTTTGACCCAATTGTCGAATAAAATATATTCCCCAAAGTTTTAAAGGATTTTTTTTCATGTAGGTATTGAAGTTGGTTTTCTTTTGTCAGATCAGTGTGTACAGAATAGTACCCAAGTTTAGATGACTCCTGCCCCAACCCAGATGCTCCCCCTTTACCACTCTCTGCAATCTAAGACTTGAGGTAATTAAATTTATCTCTTTTTCTCTTCTAGCAACATTGATCTATATTGTATATTTGGACTCTAGAGAATCAGAGCTCCTTACTCCTGCCTGGGATATGTTGTTGTCAGATTTATTCTATGCGTGTATGGAATAAATAATGAAGGAGTAAATGATGAAGGAATAATGTAGCAAAGCTGCAGCAGTGCCATTTGTTAGCCACAAGATGGCAGCTGGGCTGCCTGAGCTGCTCTTGAAACTGATGCGTTGCAACACCTTCATTTTTAGTCTGGCTTTAGTAAATTATCAAGGTGATTTTTCCCTTTCACTGTTAACTGCAATGACTCTTCCCTGGAGTAAACTCGAAACATCGTCCTTGTCAGCCTTCACATGAATCTCATGTGGTTCTGTTGAAGGCTTTCAGTTCTTCTTTATCTGGATAGCAGATAACTTTACAGAAAGCTGCTCTCTGGCAAGCCTTACTTTCCTTTAGCAGAAATGATCTGAAAAGGGTGACTGGCTGAGTGAAAAATTGTACATGCAAAAGTTAAGTATGTACCATTGGATTTACACTTGTAGTAGGCAGTTTTGAGCCCCTGTTGCAAATCTGGTCTGCTTTCCTCCTACTGTAGGGTAACAAATGAAGACAGGACATTTTATTTTGGTGCTGATGGCATGCTTGTCTCTGTCTAATGATTAAAGCAGGATCTGTGCTCTAAGGAGATAAGAGATATGCTTCCACCTGTGTTGTTGATATCCTGGGACTTGTCTTATTTTTCTTCCTCTACAACCTGTTAGGGAGCAGCGAGAGTGAGGCTGCTCCATGAGGGAAAGTGAGCCAGGAGCTGAGGGTGACTGCGGTACCGGCTAGTCATTTCACAAGCAGAGTGAGCAGCACAGGGTTGGTGATAGAACTGGGTCCTGTTGACAGTCCAGTGATCATCAGACAAATTCTAGGTGAAAGGTCTGGTGAAAGGTCAGAGTGGGGGCCCAGCCAACGTGTCAGGATCAGCAGGGGACAGGGCTGTGTCCAGGTTTACCTCCAGCGAAGCTCATCAAGGCCTGGGGGCTGAGCTGAAATGGAGCCTTGGGTGGTGGGTACCTGTGCAGAGGCCCCTGCTGAGACTGGTCACATTTGGGCCCTGACACAGCCATGCTGGGATGGACAGGCCTGTTTGACTGTATAATGTAAGAATGGTCTAATGGTCACATTCCTAGCTAAGGAATGGAGACTCCAGATTTCTATTTCCTATGCCATCTTGCAAGGGTCACATAGATTTTTAGCATGTAAGTTTCTCTTTTGTAAAACAGGAATGTGAGAGAAGAAATTAATTTAAGTTATGAGATGGCAAGGGTGTATCAGGATGGATATGTATCCGAGGTGAGGAGAAAATGAAAATATTAGGATAGGCTGTTTTTATTTTCTTCTCTAGAATTCTGTTTTTAGAATATGAAGGATAATGGAGATAGGAAGAGATAGCGGTTCCTTAACATCAACCAGCCCTACTTGTTCAGGAGAGGATGAAATGAGGGGACTCTGGTTTTGTTTTGTGGTCTCAGTGCTTAGTGTTCTCTCTCTCCCCCCATTCCATGTGAGGTATTTCATGAGCTAAAAGGGTGAAGGGGAAGAATTGAGCTTGGTATTTGGAGGAGTTGAACATGTGTCAGCTGGATTTCAGAGACTGCCAGGTATATGAAGAGTGTCTTCAAATTCTGAGCCTGGAGAAGGTTTCTGTGTCTTCTTTAAGCACTTTAATAAAATGGTAAATGATTCTCAAAGCAATCAGAACCTCAGCTAACATTGTGTTTGGTGGGGTTTTGCCCACTTCTTTGCTGTATCCTCAGCTGTTATCACCCTCCCATTACTTTGATAATACAGATGAGGCTATACTGGTCTGCGTTTCACCGTTTTTTTCAGCCAACAAGTTAGAAGGAAACAAAACCCTTGAGAAGCAACAGGGTCCAATTTTCACTGTTGACAATGAGGCCTCTATTCTGCTCACATTGAAATCCCTGGCAAATGTCCCAGTAGTTAGATCTGGATTACTCCATCCTTAAAACAATATTCTTCGTTTTGTGCTTTATCCTCCGCTTGTCAGAATCAGCTGATTATGAGCTCCTGCACAGATGACATTTTATCTTCAGTAAGCAGGAAGGAGGCATGAATTAGGGCTTAGAAAAAATGTTCAATAATTAGCCACAGAGGAAGGAAAACATTCAAAAAAAAGTACACAGAAGGAATTGACTTAGTTCATTTGACTAGGCTGGAAAGTTCAGCTGTAATGATAGTGGTTAAATTAATTATGATGATTTGGTGACAAGGAAGCTAGCTTGTCCCCAAATGATGTGTATTTTTTTTTTAAACCAAGATGAAGTAACCGCACACTGCTGCTGCTGTGTGTCAGAATCATAGATATCACGTATTCCTTGTATGCTGCACACTCGTTCAGGGTGTCATGCATGATGGCCCAATTTGATCACACGCTAACCCTTAAGCCAGAGTTCGGATAAGCCTGTGGAAGGCTTTAGTGCTCTCTCTCTAAAGCCTTCATTATTGTGAATAAGCTATGATGGACACAGCCTTGGACAATATGGTGGGTTGTGATCTCTGGCATTAAAAGGGCAAATTCTTATATTTGAGCTGAAGGTAGGGGAAGCGTGTCCTGGGGCTGTGTCGAGAGTACTACCCTATCTTTAGTAGTGACTGCTATCATGAACGCATCTGATCCTGCATCATCTTCTACTCCCGCACCTGTGTTACAGTTCCACCCTGCCTTAGTTGCAGCTTTAATGACTGGAGGTGTTTGTGGGCATAGCTAACATAACATACATACATATTACACATGTCCCTGTATGGTATTGGAGAACTTCTCATAGCTGTCTCAGGGTGTAGTATTTACATGTGCCCCCAGCTTCAATTCCTCATGGCTGTTTGGTCTCTCTTGTCATTCTGGAAAACTATTTTTAATACTAACTTTTGACATGCTGACCTCTCTTTATCTTTGTTGTCAGTGCAAGAAAAAGGATCCAAGGATCCACTGAAATGACTTTTCTGTATGGCTATGGAAGCCACTGAGACTTCTTGATTTTTCTCTGTGAGCAGGTCCCAATCTATCAGGCTATCCCTGAAGAAATCTCCGTCTCTTAACTTTGGACTTTCAGTTTTATCGTTTTAATGTTTCATAGTGCCTGTGGGACATATATGTCAAGAGGCATCACATCTTGGAGGATGTTTATTAATGGCTGTCATGAGCTGATACATCTAGGACTTTAAGAAGGAGGACCTTGAATTTGATGGGGATAACAAGGGCAGCTAATAAAATGAGCACAGCATTAGCAAAGAGAAGTGTTCAGAAGGTTCTCATGTGCTGATATCTGATATCAGTTTCCCAAGCGATTGCGGATTTGGGGGTCTTAAACTTTTCCTTTTATTGCCATTGATGTGGAGTCAGGCTGTAACTCATTGCCAGCATCTGGCAGTGTAGCTGTCAGGCATGAGTGTGAAGGGATATGGCTGCCGATGGTCAGAGCGGTCACACCAAGATGCCATAATAAAAGCATAGGTATTTTAGAGGGAAAAAACCCCACAAACATTTATACTAGTTTTGCTTCATTTTAGTACACTAATAAAATGCGGTTTTGCCATGTATGACTTCGCACAGAAACACTTTGCTATAATGGTTTACAAGTTTCCCTATATCAGTAAAATGTTCCTTACAGTCATTTGGACTTGGTGTCATATGTATAAACTGTGTACACAACTCTGCCTCCTGGAACAATAGGAACAAAACACATGCATGCAAGCCTCTCTTGCAGGAGCCATAAGCACAGCTCTTCCTCTCTAACACTAAACAGAGCTGCTTTGCGACCTCTGTCTTCCTCTAAGGCTTCTTCCGCCTAACCTTTTTTTTTCCTGTTCCCTGCTTTTCTCCTTTAAACTTGGTTGCTTGTGAAAAATGTAAGGATAAATCCAGATAGTTACTCTAGCTACTACTCTTTTCTGCCTCTGTTTTAAAATAACAAGAAAATCTTTGAGTGCTAAGCGCCTAGGCGAGATGAAGTGGCTTTAACCCATGGAGCATGGCAGTGGCTGCAAGTAATGCATGGCATCTTGAACTCTTCCTATAGAGGCTTTCACCCCAGGTGCTGATACATCAATGACTCTTAATGTGCAATCTATTAGCATGTTTCACTGTAACAGTCTAATGAGTTGCAGTAATCCAGCCTGGAGGTCAGAGATGAAAGGCTTGCTGTTGAAGCTGCTTATTGAACTTGATTCCCCCATCTTTAGGTCAGAAAACTCATCCACCAAGAGAACGACCTTTGCCAGGTCACAGAGACTGATGCGCAGGTTGGCCTGTGCAAATCTGAATTCTGAAACCAGTCTTGGAAGCAGATAGGAGTGATTTCATGTTTTCAGTAGGACAAGGCTACTCTGTGTCTTTGTTAATTTAAAAGGCTAACATAGGAAATCCTGCATCTTTTAAAATAAAATTGAATGTAGAATAGAACATTTTCAGATTAGTATGCTGATAGGTTTGGACTGCAGTACCTCACTGGACTCAATGAGATCATGCTTTTACGTGTCTGCTCCAGCCCATCAGGCTGACTTAGTAAAAAGGTAAAAAAAAAAATATGCAGCAAAGAAACTGTCGATACTGAGACAATTTAATTAGGGCTTTTTGCTGCTACAAAAATTACCTAAATAGAGAATACAAAAAAACCCCAAACACCCAACACCCAAAAACCTTGGCAAAACTACAGCTTGCTCAGGCATCCTGAGGCTTTAGAGATTCTGGTGCAAAGGTACCTCATAAAGCTGTGTGTGATTTATAGAAAGGAAAGAGGGTTTTTTTTTTTTTAAAAAAAAGGGAATCTATATCTGTATCTGTCATCCCCCACAGGTGGGCTTCAAAGACCCAAAACTAGTCATCTAGGAAGCTTAAATTCTTGCAGAACTCTTTCCTTTGGTATTAACAATTTTTTAAAACCTTGGTATTATGATTAATTTTGACAGTAAAATGTGTGGATTTGCACACTGCTTGTGAAACACAAAGGTGAAGTGTCTGAGGTCCCTCCAAGTGGGAGGTTTGAGCTTTTTGCTCTTTCAAAGCCAAAGATTTTGGCCAAAGCTTTGTGGAAGAAACAGAACCACCTGCTCCACCCCTCCTTTTCTCATTTCATAGATGCCATGTGGTTGGGGTTTTGTTCCCTCTGCTTCCTTTGATTTACACTGTCACATAGACAAATCAAAGCCTACTCCTTATTTATTGCAGCTAGCAAGAGTGCGCTACAGACTTAATTCAGGATATGGACTCAAATCCTTCCCTGGAGCGGAGTACAGTACTTTGTCATTTGCAAACACTTGGAAGCACAGTGCTTCAGAGTTCCTGTAAACAAGAATAAATTCAAGGAAAATTTTGAATTACATGTGTAGTTTGAATGAATACATTGGAATCAGAGTAGCACACAGCAAGATGAATCTATCCATCATGGGCATTTAGTGTAAAGCCTGTATTTGCTTTTCTTTACTATCCACATAGATTCGATCAACATAGCAGTTCTGTCATTTGCTAAATACATGGGCTCTGCTTTCCAGGACACCAGCTCATCAGTTACCAAGTGAGCAGCCTGTCATAGGGCCTGCACAGGCCATTTGTAACTGTCACGTACCCAGAGATCAGAATCTTCCCAGAGTCCGATCCTTTGATGGCTTGGAAATAGGCTAGCTGCACTGGATAACAGGCCTTGCTGGTTAGAAGGGAGGGTGCTGGACCTGAAACCTAGACATGGAATTGGCAAGTTTGGGTCTTTTGAAGTTAGATGGTAGGCACCAGCCTGCAGTATGGTAGCTTTAAATTTTTGTATTCGTTTTCCATTGATGTCTGAGAACACAGGCAATCACTTCAACTTACTGTTTTTGGAATTCTCTCTCTTGAATCATAGTCTGCTGTGTTTCTTTAGAAGAGCTGCAGGAAAGGCATGGAAATAGTGTCACAAACCTGGCTAAAGTCTAGGCACAACAAAAAAATTCTAAGAAAGCTGCACTACTGAACTGAACCCCACCCCAACTCCAGCTCTTTCAGATGCCAGACTACTGTGTTAGTTACAGGGTACCTTTTCTTGTTGGGTTTGATTTGGTTTGGATCTTAAAGTTGGAGTTTTTTGCACAGTTCACTGCTTTCAGCTCCTGCTGTGTTTCCTTATACTTTTCTTCTTAGTTCTCTGCAGAAAGTCAAGGAGTTTCATAATGATGATGCTGCACAGCAAACACACTTTTAACATTATTTTACTGTCTCATATCGTAAAAACTGCTCTATCATGTCTTTGATCCCTAATGTAGACTAATTGAGTTCTGGTTTATTTTCTGTCTTTTTAAGATTATTATTTTTATTAAACGGGTAGCTGATACATTTAACTTCAACAGAGCAGGAATTGTATAGTGGCTGCCTGTAGTTTTAAGCCAAAATTTCCCAGGAATTTTTTAGTAAGGCCAGTTGCCATAGATTAAGTGCTCTTTAAAGACATGTTGAAATACTTCTGGTTATTTGGATTAAAGATTCCCTGAATATTATTGACATTCTAGGTCTTGTGAACTATAATACTTCTTTGGGGGCATCTGTATTTTGTCACTGCTGTAATGCCTGTCAATAAAAGAACTAGGGTGACCTAGGTAATGTCAGTCATGTATCTCTCCATCCCTTCCTTTTGTCACTAGCGAGTAGAGGGGAAATTTTCGTGTCCCTTCTTGTTCGTGTCAGACTTCTGATAAATGTCAGGTTCTTCTTCAAAAAATGATAATAAAATATTTTTGTGTCTTGTAGACCTGTTGCTCATTAATTCATTTAAGGTTTGTGATCATCTGGGAAATTGGTATCTACTTGCATTTTTTTTGTTAAATATATGGAAAAGGTGAGCTATGGATGCGCTGCGGTGGGAGGATGACCATGCCTCTGGGCCTACCTGCTTATGTACTTTTTCCAACTAGAAAGTTTGCCTAGGCAGACCTTGAGACCTGAAGGTGTCTGGTGAATTGTCCATAACATCACCTCTGGCACGGCTGTCAAAAAGCCAAGTTTTTCCTATATTTCTGTTGCTATTGCTTAGAACACCCGCAGTGTGTGCTTCGTGAGTACGTCACTGCTGTTATGCTAAGTGGCACATGAACATGTATTTCTGTACTAGGAATCCCAGCACACCTAGTATATATAGATCCAGCTGAAACCTCCTGTTTCCAAGGGAGACCCTGTTACAGCCTGGCAGATCTCACTAATGCAAGACTGTTTTGGGTATTCAGACAATAGTTCTTATCCTCAATTTTGCACCATTACACCTAGATAGCTCCCCTAAGGACTAAAACTAGCTTTTTGCTCTTTCACACTCTTCAAATACTTTATGATGACATTGCATTTTCGCTTCCCCCTCCCTACTCAGGTAGCCTCAATTCAGACTGAATCCTTGCGTTCTCTTATCATTTATGTTTTCCCATTTTAGTTTCCAGTGAGGTTTGTCAACATGTTTCTTTGACTATGCTAGAATGCTCATAATTGTGTGATTCTGTATCACTGAGTTGTTTCAGTGACATTTCCAACTTAGGAAGGAAATGCCAGACTTCCATGGTGTCTTTGCTTTTCACAGCTTAGGTCAAACCCTTCCTGAACACTAACATACTTTCTTGCATGTTAATTTTAGTTAATAGCTATTTAGTAAAACAATGCATCCAGCTTAAGATATATGATACAAATTAAGTTGAACGCCCAAACAAATTCAGCAACAGACCCTGGCCTCAGCGGGCTCTTTAAGTCCAGTGTAACATGCATTTACATTGTTTTATTTCTCTCTCAAACTGTAACTTGCTCCCTGTGGGGTTACATTGAGTTAGTTTCATTTTCACATTGTACTAGCACCACGATAGTCTTGCATTTAAATAGTCTCATTTCATTTTGATATCATGATGTCATCTCCACAGAGGCGTATTGAGACTGTCTGGAGAATTTAGCGACACTACCAAGGCAGAATCAAGCAGCACTGCCCAAGCTAGCCAGTTGGCTAGACACATTGCTGTGCTGCACAGTAAGCTCAACTTCAATTTCTGAGCCCAGTCCTGTTCTCTGGACTGATAATGCAATGTATTTTTATATCCTTTGAGCCCAGCTCACTCTCTCACTGGCAAGGAGCATATGTGTATGGGAAATAAGGTCTCTGGGAAAACTAATAGTTTTGGTCATGTGCAGGTCAGCAGTAGCTGGGAAAGGACACAGGCAGGGCTGGTTCTCTTATGTCAGTGTTTCTGCATGGCTGTAGCCGGTGGAGAATTTTCTATGGTGTCTAGTGATGATTAAAGCTACCTGCTGGAAAATCCCATGGTGGGGCAAGGAACAGTGAATCCATCCCCTAGGCACCATGGAATATGGGTGACTCTGACCTACCACCTGGCTGTTTGGGAGCCAAGAACAACTAGATATTTATGAGCAGATGCCCAGAGTGCTCTGAGAAACATGTACACACAGCTACTGCAGTGCCCCACGTACCCTGAATACCATGGTAACGCAAAGCACTTCCAACTGTAAATGCCAACATCCTAATGGCAATCCCTGTACCTCAGTCTGCAGTCTGCATTTCATAAACAACTCACAAGTTGTGTGCTGCCACATGAGAATTTGTGCTAGACCACCCTTTCCCAGCTCAACATCAGCCACTCGGGGAAGGAGGGATCCAAATTTCAACTATTACTAGCGTGTCTCCTAGGCCACGATGCAGCTCTGGGACTTTGCCCCACACCCTCAGCTCCAGCAAGCATCCTGACTTCATGGCAGCAGCAGAGCTGGTACTTTAGGTCAAGGGGTTTTTTATTTATAGAGCTGCCATTAAATCAGTCTAACACAGTCATACAGTATTTATGGTAAGATTAGACACATGACTGCATCCAAAGCAAATGAAGAGATTCTCGCTTCTTGGTGGAACATTCACTTGGAAAGAAAACCCCAGCTTTAATGTGTGGTTTTTTTCCCTGCTGTAATAAGATTTCCAGGCACAAATTCAATTAGGCTCTTTGACTCTAAAGGTGAAGTCTTTGTGGTTAGTGTTTTTCTTTTAATTATTTTGTTTGAAAAAAAATGAGTTCTGCAGCTTTTGAGCTTGAGGGTTAGTGGTTTGGTTTTAATTCTTCACAAAAGCAGCAAGACTACTTAGTGTGAACCTGCAAAAGCAATTCTGTGAAGCTGCTGGTTTTAGGCATTTCTAGAATGATGCAAGAATAAAACCATTTGTTAGAGCTACCTCTGGGATCCAGTGCCTATATACATTTGTCAAAGGACACAATATTGAATGCTTCATTTTCCAAACACTAGGCCAAGATAAATTATATCTGGGTGTTGAACCTTCCTGGTAGAAACCAGTGGCATATCAATAATAGGATTCAGCTTCCCTCTGAAATTTTAAAGTAAATATGCTAGTATCCTTGTGGGAAATAGTAGGTTTCATTTCATGGACTTCTGCAAGGAGTATTGTCAGTGGAGCCTGCTTTTTAATCTGGTCAATAGACTAATGGGAAAGTAAGTGTAAAAAGACACAAACTAAACAAGGTTGGGATGATGCTTTGGAACAAGTCTTTCTGATTGATAAAGCAGCAAGGGCATTTGGAAGCCCAAACTGATGCAAGTTCTTTAAGGTTAGAGATAAGGAAATGAACGCTTTTTAAAGGTCAGATGAGACCTGGAAGTTAAACTGAGTGGGGAAGGAAGACAAACAATATACAGAACTGAATATTTACTGCATTAGTCTTTGACTTTAGATGCCGGGGGCCAAATCTTCTCCTAAGTCTTAAGTAACAATTAGTTTGGTAGTTTGATTCCAAGCTTCACTTTTCACATCAGGCACAAGCGCAGTTCTGAAATCTGTTTGTTATGATTGACATTTTATATTGATTTTAAAGTACTTTTGCTCACTTACAAGGTTCTCAGTAGCACTTTCATGGACTGTCTTTCAAGGATGACTTTTCACTTATGCTCTCCAATGAGTATCTGCTAGTTTGCTGTGACATTCATATTCATCACAACCTGGAAACAGTTAAGGCTTGAGCTTTATGCCCTATGGCTTTGAAATCATCATTCTCCTTATAGACAGCATACTGCATCTGCTTTTTTCCACTTTGAATTTGAAAGCAAATTCTACGGTGGCTGAGATTCTCCCAGGACTTTAAACCTCAATGCACAAGTACCAGGTAGATAGCTATGAGAGCCAGAGATTGCTAGAGTCCTTATTTTTCCCTTGCTCAGATAGCCAAGATGCAAAGAAGAGTTGGATTCATCTTATCCTCTGTGTATACTACGCATCAGCAGTAGGTGCACAGTTCCTCCGCTGGCTTCTGCTGCAGAGAGACACCATACAACGATGTGATAAACATGCTAAAAGGGAGAAAAGCAAATAAACAGAAGAAAGAGGCTGTACCCCAGATGGCAGAGGTAGTGAGGATAAAAAATGGAGAAACAAGGAAGTGGAAACCAAAAAATGGAGAATTTCAGCAAAGACTGAAAACATGTGACAGATTAACATGTGTGCTGCAGTGGACAAACCATCCAGTAACACAAATGACAAAATAACAAAACCTCATGAACCTGTGTACTGGGTTCCCTTTTTCTCCTTTAGAGAATATCAAAGAAATAGATCTGCTTTCCCACCCTTTAACCCCAAAGAGTGGAAGAATAAATAGTTCAGAGACCAGGGACTATACCTAAGGGTCCTGGGTTAATTTCATTGCTTTGTCACAGGCTTCCTGTATAATCCAGGAAAATCAGTTGTGCTCCAGTCCAGCAGTAGCACAGTGATATAATCGATTCTTTATCTCCAAAGAATATGAAAATACATGTGTTAGGAACTGCAGAGCTGATTGATGTGGACAAGGACCAAAGCATGTTTGGTGGTATCATTATATTAGTACCTTGCTATTTGCTTGCAACTTTTTGTTCTTGTTGATCAAAACAAGAAAAGGTGAGAGTATTTTGGAAGGAAGATGCTGGGACATTTCATCTTGAAATACTGTCATTGTCACTACAGGAACCTCCTCACGTAACTCATACTTGAAAAGGTGTTTTTTTCCCCATCATCTCCCATTCAGACTGGACTCACCGATTCCTGAAGGCTGTCTCATTAGAAATTAATATTTTACCTGTAGCTCTCTGCCATGTAATGTGAATTAATGCTAGCCCTCAGTGACTCTACTTTTATTTATACTCTCCAGGGTTTAGTGGCTTATAGGATTATAGAGTTGAATTCAACTAAGTAAAGAAAAGGAGAGTGAGAAATCATACTTTTACTAATACTGAGAAAGGTTTATACAGCTGCATGTTTCTACTTCTTCTACAGTAAACATTGTTTTATTCATGCTTATTATAATATTTTCCTGGGTAATAATTCATACAATGCAAGGCATCTCCCTTCTCTTTTGTATTTAATTATATTTATATTATTTGTTTACTGATGGCAAATACTTTCATAGATGAAAGTAGATAAAAGGAATAGATGAATCAATCATGGAAGATAGGAAAAATGTGTATTAGCAACAGTCCGCTGTTTTTTAAAAACTGGGGCAAGCAAGAACTTGATACTTTCTGATGACACTTACTACTGTTACTGTACAAGAATACAGTATAGCAAACAGAACTGATCTTTGCCTCCAAAACTTTATAGAAAGAACAGAGCTATTGGGTAAGCTGAAAGGAGGTCAGGCTGGGAGAGGAAAGGCTCCATTGCCCTCTGCAAGAGTCACTGATGACCAAAAATGCAACCTGGAATCCTACGGTGGTCAAATATCCTTGACTTAATTATTCTGTAGAGTCAACAGACTTCCTAACAAATGTTGGTGTGAAATACAGTGTTCACACCATAAGAAAGCCGATCTTTTTACAGATTTTGAAAATCTTGTCCATTGCAGCTTCTCTTTAATATTTTGACCTATTAAATCTAATTGTTAGGCTTCATGAAAATCTTACATTGGGATCAATCTCGCAGCTCAAGCCCATCTCTATTATTTCTGAGTCCTGAATATTAACTTCCATTGTGTTTTCACATGTGTTACCTTTGCAACTATAAAGACTAGAGTACCTTTCTTGTTTTTATGTAATGCTAAATTAGGGAGAAATACATTGCATCACTAAGGAATTATTGCCCTAGAATCTTAGCTATTACTCCAAATATTGACACTTGAAATATTTACATGTATTAGTCATATAAAGATCATTATTATCGCATATTTGACTTTAATGGATGTGTTATGGCCTGTAAGGCCCTTATGCACCTTTAATTTTTGGTAGTGTATAAATCTATCGTGTACAATCAGTTCAGTATAGATCTTGTAAGGCGAGATTCCTGCTTCGCTGAAGCCAGTGGTAAACTCTCACCAAATATAAGTTTTCTCCAATTTAAAGGCCATGATTCAGAAATTATCTCAAACATTTAATAAGACTGAATATTGTGCCAAAGGTGTTTTGCTGAGGTAGGCTACGGTTCAGAAGGCTCTTGTTGGCCCAGAACACATTCCTACTGTTGGTCAATTGCCTGCTTGCCAGTTATTATTATTTTAAAAGGGAAGCCCTAGAAATTGGCCAGCTTCAATTTCTGTGTTTGTCATTCAGATGTAGATGTGCATCAGCATGTAGGCTGCAAAGCAGTCTTGCAGTACATTCTTGTTGTAGACATTTCAGGCTATAGTTTGTATTTCAATAGATGTATTGTGTTCTAAAGCATCCATAGGGGGAAAAAAAAGAAGTCCCTTTGATTTCTCCTTCCCCCCAGTATTACTGTTATTGATTGGTCCTTACTGGTGAATAATGACTTTCTTAAAGTGGAAACAGATTACAAAGTCAAATCCAAGAGCATTCAGGCCAAATTCTGCTTTCACTGACACCAATATAAATCCAGAGGGACTCAAATGGATTTAGAGATTTACACTGGTGTAACTGAAAGCAGAATTTTGCCCTTAGTCTTTAACAACTCATTAGGGATAAATAGCCTTCTAGCGAATGAAAAATGTAGCATTTTTGTTAACAGCTTCATAATGATATACACCAAGTGCTACATTGCCTTGATAATTGGAAAATTTACTTGCCTTTTCCCTTTGGTAAAACATGGACACTGTTGTAGTTGTTCCACAGTAAAATAATTGAGACATAAAATCCAGACACCGAAACCATGCCCACAGCATTTAAGGATAAGCAAAATGCAGCTATAAGCAACTAAGCCCTACTCAAAACTGGCTGAAAACAAAACTGTGAAAGATATGGTAGTGGTGTGTTCCCCAGTGTCAAATGGGGACATAGGCTTTTGCATGAGATTTTTCAAAACCTCTTTCTCCACCTCCAGCTGGAATTTTGTTCCGTGTCAGAAAATGTGTAGTGAACCTTGAAAAGTGAATGACCATGTCAAGAGTGTGAATGTCAAGTTGGATGCAGGCTTTTGACTTTTTCTAAACCCTAGCTCTTTTTTTGCTCCTGATCAGTTTGCTTCACCCTTGACAGGTTCTATAGAGAAACAACCTTTCCCTTCCCACAAACAATAGGAAGTTTTTTGGGTTTGGCCTCAAACACATGCTGTTTGGCTCAGCAGCTCTGAATACCTTTCCTATAAGGTTTCTAAATGGCAATGCCAATATTGGAGGCAATGTATTTTGTTTGCTGGGCTCTGGGCTTGAAGTTTTCCATTCTCCAAACTCCTCTTACCTGTGAGGATATTAACAAAACCCTCTTGTTTTAGAGTCAGCCAATCTGTTGTCAGAAAATAATTCCACTTAAATATAAATCATTAATATATTAATTAATGCTTTATTAACAGCATCTTTACCTGCTCTGTCAGGGACCAGAAAAAGCCAACCGCTCCCTGAGGGATGGGGAGCCAAGAGCAATAACAACAAGCAGAGCAGGGGCTTCACCAGCCAGAACCACATCCCACAGTACCTATGCAAGGCAAATAGGACAGATGCAAAGGTGGTGGCCAGGTCCAATTAGGAGTCCAGATCATGAAACATCATGGTGACAAGACAGGTCTGAGATCAAGCCAGGAAGTCAGTCTATAGGTCAGAATCAGCATTTGCCACATGGGCCCATAGTGATGAGGCAGGGCCAAGATCAAGGTCAGGGTGGGAAGTTAGTCTGCAGGTTGATGTCTGGATCAAGGAGCACCAAGGCCAGGAACAGGCATGGCTGCAGTTACATTGGAAACCAGTGCTCCTCCAGCATACCTCAGGAAGGAGCTTAAATGGAGTTTGTGGTCTCATGGGTGTGGGTGAAAGTCCCAGGTGAGGCTGGTCAGGGATTTTAGTGCCCTCAGAGCCCTGACAGTCTTGCAGATTAATGATATGGTCTCTGCCAGGCAGTGGTAAATTCCACTAGGAAATGGTAAACCTGTACATTGTGGCATATCATGGTTCAATAGATCTGTAAGAGTTTTAAACTGTCAAATGTGATTTAGAAGTTGTACTTTGATTCCTCAAGTTGTCACAAACAGCGTACAGAGCTGGTGCATGGGTCTATTCTTGGCTAGAGCAAATCACAACCCTTTTATGTTGCTTTCATTTCCCCACTGTTGTCTTTTTTGCTTGGAAGCTCTTTGCTTTGGGGATTAATTCTTGCTGGATATTTGAAGTGTTTAATCAAAAATTTTACCTGAAAATGCTAGGTGCTTCTGTACTATAAATCATCATTTGATAATATTTTGGAGAAAACATGACTAATATGTTTCTGTAGGGAAAAAGAGTTTCTGTTGCTTTGATTTATTGGCTATTTTGATTAACTTCTTCTGTGTGTTTGTTTAGGTCTGAGTAACTGAGCTATAGTATTCACACAGAATCACAGAATCACTAAGGTTGGAAAAGACCTGCAAGATCATCAAGTCCAACCATTACAAAAAAAAAAAAAAAAAAAAAAACACAAAACCAAACAAAAAACCCCCCCCAAAACACAAAAAACACACCACACACAAAAAAAACCCCCACCTACACCACACAACACCATGCCCATCAAGCCACGATGGGAGCCACAGTGGAGTCAAACCCTGTGTTTGGCCTTTAGACCAAGTACAGTTCATAGACCATGTCATTGTGGAACACTTCTTCCAAGTATTTAAGGAATGTAGCAGTTAAATGAAATATGTACATTTGTCCGTATGCCCATAGGACTAGGTGAGTGTGTATTACATTAACTACCTTAGAAGCAGTTTTTAACCAACTATTTAATACTCACCTGTGGCAGTAGAACTGATGTTAAAACACTGAGGATGCTTTGCACGTATTTCCATGGGTTTTCAGTCTTTGTGAATTTGGCTTTCCCTTTGTTGCTGTATTATTAGGTATGGAGACAGATAACTCAAAAAGCAGAAAAGTGATTTTGTTGTCCATGTCTCAAAATCTGCTTATTAGGTTAAAGTCAAACATTTCTGCTTTCTATTGTATTTGCAAAAGCAGTAGTGATAAATATTGACAAAGCTAAACAGCCTCTGGGAAGGAGCAGCCTAGAATTGCTATGCAAACATGCTTTAAAAATTACCTACAGACAATACTGCTGTATTAAAATAATAATCCAAATGAGAGTACTTGCTTGAATACTACTTGTTTTTCTTCCCTTTACATCAAGGAATAATGATGAATCTTGTGCTAGTTTTGAATGAAAATATCAATTGGGGAGTGGATTTACATAATAAAATTAATAGAGCATGGAAAGCTTTCAGCATTGCTTTCTGGTTTTCCTCTGTGTGTCACAGAAGTTATGTTTAAAAAGACAGATGATTGCAAGTTTGTTTAGGAAACAAATCCTCTGGGCTACATGTATGAGATCTTTACATATGACAGCTGGCCCAACTCACAAAACACTCAGGTTCCTCCTTTTCTGTTCCTTCTGTATAAAGAAAACCTGTAATTGTGCAGAGTGCCACATGTAGGGCAAAATGTCGTCATTTGCCTACTCTTTCATATTCACTAGCTTCATTCTCTCTATGTGGAGATGCCCTTCTTAGTTATGCTCTCCAGAGTGCCGTCACCAAAGAGAAGATGGAATCAGATATCAGTTATTCAGTCCGACGCAAAATTGTATTTCTTTGCGCTTACAAAGGGAAGATTTTGCAGGAACATAACTTACCATCTTTACACCGTAATTAACCACTGGTTAATCACTTCATGGTTTTCTGTGTCTGACCTTTCTGTTACAGCAGAGTAAACCTGTTTTTTTCCAGTGGTGCAAGCCAAGAGATCTCCTTCCAGAGTCTGATGGAAGAGAGACTAGTGTTGGAGTTGAAGGACCTAGGTCTGGAAAGCCTGCTTTCTTGTGGATCATAAGGGGTATGTCACTTACCTCCAGATTCATTGCTTCCTCTCAGAGCTGCAACCATCCATCTTTACAGTAAGCAATAATGGTTGATTTTTTTTAGTGCCTTTGAAATTCTTCATACCCAGAAATCTGTGGCTCTCCATAGAATGGAAAGGAGATCTGTTTTGCTGAGCCAACTGGCTGAACTGGCTAAGCCTCAGGAGAAAAAGACCAAGGGAAAAGAGGGAGGAGAAGAGTGATTTCAACATCTGAGCTGCTGGTTTGTCACACACAGTCCCCTTCATTTATTCACCCCTGCATCACAGTCCTTCTTCTGGAGAAAGCTGTAAGAGTGATGTCTGGTCCTGTAGCCAAAATCTGTCTTAGATTCATGCCTGATGCCTGTTTTACACTCTTCTTTTATTATCCTGTAATGCTGCCATTTTTGGATTGGTGTTGAGTTGCTCTCTGTGGCCTGCTTCTGGCTCTCCAGACGGGGATATTAGGTGAGCTTTCTGCACTCCTTTGAGTCTGAGCCTCTTTAGTTGGCAGTCAATTCACTGTCTGCTTTATGAACCCTGTTTCAAGGCTTCTAAGAATTCAATTTGAGCTAAGACCAAAGAGGAATTTACTAATTTTGAGGCAGGGACAAGTCTGCAAATAGCTACTAATGGAAAATTCATGTTGCCTTAAGGGTGATGAATCAAGGAAGGTTCAAGTAAAAAAAAAAATTTGTTTCAGGGTCTGTGGAAGACCCATTCTCCTTTGTGATAAATCAGACAGGCAATTTCTGGTTGGCTTCCATTGTTTCCAGTCATGTCAATAAGGACCTACTTAATACTGAAATCTGTTTTGTTATTTTTACATATAAATTCAATTTCATAACAACAATAATACTTTCCAGACAGCTCATTTGAGGATGATTACTCTACTTCATAGGTAGTAAAACTCACTTGGTCTCATTGTACAATTCAAGGTGTGTGAAGTAGACAATTGCCTATAAACATGCTGCCTGATGGGTGTTAATGCTTCATTATATTTACTGTTTTCTTTTCATGGCTTCAGGTAACATGACAAACTTTTTCCCCAGGAATAAAATTTGGAAAATCTTTTGCTTTTTCTTGGCAGAGCATTCTTCCTAGTCTGGCAGTTAATGTGCCTCAGATATTCTCTCAAAATTGAAGAGAATATCCTCATCGTCACACTTTGGCTAGAGGTTTTACAGTGTAAGAAAAATAGCTGATTTGTTGTTTATGTGAGAGAGAGTATCTTTACAGAAATGCATAATTTATGCCAAAGTGTTTTAACTTGTATGCTTAAATTAGGCACCTAACTCTGCTTAATTTCCCAAATAATGTCCCGGTTTACATCAGCACTTAAGCATGTGCTGAAGTGTTTTCTTGAAAAGACAAGTGATTTTGCAGTTCTTCATAAATGAGGGGATTATCAAAGTTCTTGAGTAGATCAGCCCCTTGGAAGCCAGAAACGCGCAGGTAAAAAAGAATTCCCTGCTTATCTGGCTCGATTTGAATTTAGGTGTCTGGATTAAGACATCCATGGCTGAACACTTTGGCCATCATGTTTTCAGTGCTTACCAGTGACACTTTTAATTATTATAATTATTAATAAAAAAAATGAATATTTGACTGCTTCTTCCCCACTCAGCCATTATCAAGAGGTTCAGTGTGTCAGTACTTACTTGGAAATGGGAATATTAACCTGGTAGATGAAAATCAAAAACCTCATACATTTTATTCCTGTTTAGAGGGTCCACCTGATTCCGCCTGCCTATTGTGAAAATATAAGTAGTAATAAGAATATAAATGTTGCTGGCCAGCTGTTTTGACCTTTTGCAACACCGAATATTTATGACGAGGATGTAAGCAAACTGAGGCAGACTGTTAATGAGAGGTTCATACAATGATAGACTCTGAGTGGTTTTGATGTTTTGTGGTCAGGGCCTTTCATCCAGGTTGCAGGTATTGTCACACAGAACACTGTGTAAGCCTGAGATATCCTCTGTTAATTTCTATGAGCAGGAATCTTAGGCTTTTACATCACTTACATCTTATAATTTTATATCTTACACTTCTATAATAGTAATATGACGATTGGTTTTTAATGGAGTGCTGTGTTCCTTGAGAAAATGGGACTAGGAAAGATTTCCTGAGTCCCTGAGTCCTGCCTGTTGCTGGCTTTGGCAAGCATGTGCTATAATCCCATTCACAAATAGTTATGTTGTCTTGCGTCCACTGGAAGTCTTCCAGAATCTTGGTTTTCTCATGATTAGAAACCACCTAACTAGCTTCCTAATTTTGCTGGTGGCTGATTTATACCGATAGTTTTTGGGCTGATAATGGCCTTTTATTTCATGCTTGCTGCTAATGCCCTTTTGCTTCATGCTTCCTCCTTGAGGTATTTTGTCTTCCTGAGGTGTTTAGAAAAAGCATTTGTATCACCTTGACTATTTTATAAAGTGCTTTTGAATCTATCCCCCTAGCGAATCTATCCAACTTGTCTAACTCTTCTCCTCAGCTATGATCTATAGTCATCTGAGCCACCCCTGACCCCTTCTTTTCATCTGCTCCTTTCCGGCAGAACTTTTTTGTGAGATGCATCATATAATCTAAACCTCATCTGGTCACTTTCTACCGAAGCTTAAATAATTGAAATGTCAATAACATACCATTTAAAATCTATTCTACTTAATCTCCCAGAGTGGTGTGTTGGCAGATTGTGAATGTCACACTACTGATGAGCAAAGGACTTGGATAACTATGAGCTTCTAATCAAGAAATTCATCTAAAATTGTATATCTGCGTAAGAAATGCTGGCACGGAGGGGTGAAGTACTCACTAAAAGCAGCTGGGCCTAAAGTGATTACTAAAGCAATTCAGGGCATCAGGGACTCTACAGAATATAGGTCTCTGCAATGATTCAGCCCTCGTAAGTCTGTCTGATTCTTCCCTGCTGCAGCGCTCCCTAACAGAGGCAGTGTTGCAGCATCCTTCTCTAGTTTATGCTCACTGAGCTGACTTCAGGAGCAGCAGGGAGACCCAGGACTTACCCCACTAGCTGAAAATTGTCCATTCGGATTGGGCTGACTGCACTGTTGTCAATGTGCTCTCCCATGTGTATGCTAGTCCTCTTGATGGACCTTCAAAGTAATAAGTCTTGAAGCCGGGATATTCACATCTCTCAGAATTATTGTGGCAAGGTATCTGCAAATTCAGATGGACACCACCATATCAGTTGCATTTATAATATATTATCAGGATTTTATTTTCAATTGTAAAAGATACTAGATTCCAGCCAGACACTCAGTAATGCTATTCCAGGATTTTACAGTTTATACTAGTGATTTGAATAATGACTAGAATAACAGTTTATTCTAACCATTTGAACTGCACATCAGCGTGGTAACAGAGAATTTATTAATAATGCTTAGAGCTTACACGTTGCATTTCAAAGAGACTTACAGACAGTAGGTAATTAATAGCCTGATGCCACTGATCTCTCTATAAACTTCAGTTCCTGTCACAGACCTTATTTCTTGTGAAGCACAGCTATGGTGGCTGAGATCTAAAGCACAACTTTGCAGAAGATCTCAGATGCCTCTGTGGGTAAATAGAAAACTTTGACTGTGGTCTTATGAGAGCTGGAGCCAGGCACCCAAGCTTCAAATTGTTAACCTGTGTCTGGCCAGCAAGCAAAGGGACTGCTCCTTAGTAAGTTTTTCTGTCTTCGAGTGATACCTGTCCTAAGCAGTTTATTTCCTGCTGACTGGAGAGGAAGAGGCTCCTACCACAGGAGCCTACAAACCCCAGCATGGAACAGTGAAGTTGCTACTTGGCAACTGAGCATTCAAAGGCCCGAATACAGATGCTAACTCTTCCTTCTGTGCGAGTGGTTTTCAGCACAGACCTTTTGGCACCCTGAAGAGTGACCTAAAACTAGGCTGCTGCCTTTTCTGCAGCAGGACTTGCTTAGGGCAAAGGTGTGCCTGCCACAGAGCAGATGAAGCCCTGAGCAGCCCTGTGTTCCTGCTCCAGGGCTGGACTCAATCTGGCAATCAGACAGACCTGCTGAGAGGTGGGTGTGGGCGATGCTGGGATGGGGGGGTGTCCATCATGTGGTACAAGTTCAGTACAGTCTAGTGCAGACTACGTTTTGGAGTCCAGAGCAGGGAGGGGCACTGCCAGTGCCAGAAGGCAGAGTGCCACAAATGGGTTGTGGTAGAAAGGTACCTTACTCCCAGAGTCAAAATCTTTCCAGGATTTATCAGCGAAGTGAGAATAGGCTCAGTCAGTATGTGGATGACAGATCTCTCCTGACACAAGTTACTGGCATCAGTAGTTTGCAGTCGAAGGATCAGAGATTCAGGCCTAGTATTTTAACGCTGTTTATTATTTTCCCAATTGTTTCAGGATCTACCTGTCAGAGGCTAAATCCTGCCAGTATAGTTCATAGGCTTTCTGATGACCCTCATATCTGAACGTGGGTTATCCTTTCCGTGCTTAAAAGATTTACTTTGGTGGTCTGGTCATTCTCCTTACTGAATACTCTGTACAGTTACTTGGCATAAATATTCATGTTTAAAGATAAGGTAAGTAATCTACCAAAGATCACACAGGAAAACTATAGAAGAGTCAGGAATGGTAACCTGGAGTCTTTGCTTAGCAGCAAGATTCACTTTATCCTGTTCCCTAACAAATTAATTGTAAATGAGTAAACCAAGTCAACTTATTAGCTGTTAATGAAAAAGCATTCTAAACCACAGGTTAAATATGTAGTTTCCGGGTACCTTTGACTATCATAGATGGGATAAAATAATCTTACAAAAAATGTTAGGAAATAGCTTTGCACACATGATTTCTTAAGTGCAGAAGGAAATGTCATTCTTGCAGGCTCATGCTTTTTCATCTGATTATTGCTAATGCAGATTGCCAGTAGGGAATGCATAAATCTGCACTGCAGTTCTTGAAATTGGTGCAAACAGTAATTTTTTTTTGCAAATATATTTATCCATTTCAGTCCTATAATGCAGAATGCAACTTTCTCACTTGATAGACGTTGGGTTGTCACAGATGGAAGATCAAAATGTTATCTCTTAAAAGTTGTGCAACCATTTTTCATTTTGCTAGGTTCTTACTGAGTGTGTAGAACAACAGACTCTAATCTCTGTACATGGTTTGGGAAGATGGAAAGTTGTACTTGGGGGGAAAATTTCGCTCCTGATCAGAGAGGGTAAAGACAAAGCACTCAGCAAAACCATTTAATAATGGAACATTTTGCTCCTCTCCTGTAGCAGGAGACAATTAGAAGAGAACATAATGTGGGGGAAGGGAAAAGAAAACAACACTATAGAATTATTGAGCTGAACAATATCCTCTCTTGTATTTCAGAGGGAGGATTGGAGAGAAGTTGACATTTTAATATTTTCTAAATTACTCTGCAACATGTTTTCTGATGAATCTAATCTGGCACCTCTTCCAAATTGATATTTCATCCAAGAATGTTTGGGCAAATATGTTATTAAGCTGGTAATTTAGATTTAGCAAGTTTTATATTTCAGTACATTTAAAAAAAGACAGCCTAATTTCCAGAGTTAAAGGAATAGGGCTCGTTATTTCCCATGCATAGAGGTAAATTGTTTTACTAGCAAAACTCTGTTTTGGTTTTCATCCTACATCTCAATATTGAATGTTGTTTACACTAAAAGATGCAAGAGGGAGAGTGGGTGCTCAGGAGGCAGGAGATGTATGAGAAGACCTTTTTGATTGTGGGACTAACAAACATTCCTACGCTACTGATATCTCTGATAGTGACTCCCAGTTGTTGTGGTCACTATTTGAAAGCCAATAACAAACAGTAAAATGGTTCGTCTCAACTGTTCTTGGCAATTCTCAGTAACTAATGAAACCACCAGCTCTTCAGATTTCATCTGGAGCTCTTACATTTTAGCATGTGAGCCTTGTTTACTGGGCCACTTTGAGAAGACTCCTGACTGAGCAAAAGTGAATTGCATAAATGCTTCCCATCTCTAGACTTCAAATGACTTTGATGAAGAGAAGAAATCTCTCCTCAGAAGTAACTTAACCATCAATATTCAACCCCTCATTCATCACCATAAGCTGTCAGGTGACCTTCAACAGGTCACCCATCTTGTCTTCTCTTGGCCAGTAGCATTTTGCAATATTTCTGGTAGTGGCAGCATATTTTGTAATCTTGAGGAGCCTATTCAAACCTGTGAGCAAGCTGTATGGCTCCTGGAAACTGTAAGGAAATGGGTGAATACTTCTGTTCTTCCTGGTAATTTAGAAGTGTTGATGAATAATACTTCAAGTCATAATGAATGTTGGAGTCTATTGCTTTTGATTGAAATTTAAAATAAGCTATGTCTGCTAGAATATATACTGCCTTTCTTTTTTATAAATCACAAGTTTAATATTCATTTATAAGCATCCCTTTGCATATACTGAGAAAATGTATTTGTAAACAACAGATATAATTCATCACCATTACAATCTCACCAGCTTTATTTGAAATTAAGTTTTGAATCTGGGCTTAAACTCATTCAGATTATTTCTCTGCAGAAACGATCTTGGCCTCTGCTGCTTACAGTTAGCAAGCAACGCTGCCTTCCAAGTGTTGATGTTGATGCAAGAAGTAGAAACATTCCATTTTCTTTTCTTTGTCTTCCAACACATTAAGTTACTTGGCACTTGACAAACTACTGTGATTTGGTTCTTCGGGATGGTGCTGAAATGGTCAGGTCAGAAGGGAAGTGGGCATTGTATTTTGGATACACAGGGGATTTTTTATAGACATTGGCTCAGTGGTTTTTGTGTATCAGTGGCTGGTAGCTGAATGTAGGACTGTAAAAATGATAGCCTATATAATATCTGGTTTAGAGTTATCAACATGCTGGCTGTGTAGAGCCTTTTATGGCATTTGCTCATCAAGGGGAATTTGAAACCCATAAGTGGACAGAGGGGAAAATATATTAAAAAAATTGCTGAAAGACTAAAAATCAATCTGCTTTGCACCAACTTAACTCGTTGCTAGAAAAGCTCTCCTTGTTTAGTTACAGAGCAAGCTAAATTTTTCAAAGGCCTGCCAGTTCAGTGTTTACTTGACTTGTCTACATTTGATGGAAGAGAACTGGGAATTTATCAGCATCGACATCGGAGTGGGCTGAAGGATTTTCTCCAGCAGTGGACTGAGCTCAGTACCACATAACACCAGATTTTGTGTATCCAGTCAAATACATTTACTGTTACACAGCAATGAGTCGTTTAATTACTGACGAAACAAAACAGAGAGCTTTTAAACGTATCCACAGCGTGCGTATTAATCTTCTCTTCTGTCTGTTCACTCTTTTGTCTTTGAGCCAGACACACTGTACGTCTTCGTTGTCTGGTGCATACCCTTTATTTATATTGTAGTCCTAACACTGTTAATCTGCTCAATAATTTATAAGACAGCTGACCTCAACATTAGGTGAGCTATTGAACAAACATCAGGGAGTGTTAAATTCAGTTTAGACACTGTAGTCTGAAAACCCCTCAGAGTCTATAGACTCCACTAAGCGCACAAAAGGCGTGGAGCAAATAGGCATACCTGGGCTTCTGCACATCCTTGTCTTCTGTCATTACCCAGCTGATAAATATTTAAATCACAGACTTAGGTGGGTGGACCACTTTTTGTCCTATTGTCTCCTCTTTCACTTCTGTGGCTAAAGGTATAATCTTTGCACACAGACCCTGTTTAAGTACTCTGTTACTAAGGAAACAAACTTGTCAAGCATGGACCATGTGGGAATAATGGTGATTTATTTAGAAAAGGAAAGGTTTGTCATTTTAAGCTCACTACTACAAAATTGCTTTTTGATTACCTTCAAGCTTATTGCATTGTCTTGTCACAATAAACTATGGGAACAAGTGGAAAGGTTAATAATTGTGGGCTTTGTTCTTGTCAGTTATTCTGCCAAAGATCATACAGGAGACCTGCACCCTTAGCTCCAAAGGAACAAATTTCAGTAGGACTGGAGCAGGATCCTGGATTCCATTTTTTTGTTGTTGTTATTTTCTATTTATTTCCCAGCTGCCTCCAAAGGCAGCATGGCTGAGATGTGCAGATTTGCAGATTGGCTACAGGGATGGTCTCTGTGATGCACTGCTGAGGGTAGGCAAGGTTGTTTACACATATTTTTCAGCGTGTAGGAAAGAGAAGGATTTGAGCAGGATAGGAGAAAGACCAGGAGATTTGACAGTGCTTCGTAAGGTCTAAACTGTAATACATTTTCTGAGCCCCATCGCTGAAGGTTCCTTGTTTGTTAGGAAACATCAGGTTTTTATTTTTTTATTTATTTTATTTTATTTTATTTTATTTTATTTTATTTTATTTTATTTTTTCAGGAAGTCCATTTCAATCCCCATAACCAGATCGAAAAAAATTCTAAATAACCTCAGTGTGCTTTGAGCTAGGCCTAATGTGCTTTTTGTCAGGATAAATTAATATTAAGTCAAGAACTTTCTCCTGGAGAAAGTGGATCACTTTCTTGCCCAGGGGTGTGTTCACCAGGAAGTACTGTTCCACTGTGAGCTGCCTAAAGATTAAAGAGGTAAATTGTGTGAGGAAGAATAGAGTGAGAGGTTCAAATTGTTGTTGAGTTTGGGACTACTTTAAGGAATGATTGGCTTTAACAAATCACGCTAAAGGCTTCTGTATTTTCACAATATAACAAAAATTTAGCATGATGGAAAGTTTTTGAAGTGGCAGTTTATTAAAGCATAGTTGTTTTTATGGTAAAGTTTTGAAGAGAAACACAAAACTGTTAATATAGAATATTTTCTAAAATGAATAGGGTTCTGGGTTTTTTAGTGTGAAATGATGACTCCTTTTGAAATTTTTATTGAAGTAACTTTAAGAATATTTGAAATCTAAATGAAATGTTGCACAGGGCTGAAAGGGAATTTATTTTCTTATATAATTCACATTCTGACTTTCTAGTCTTATCTGGATTGGCAAAACTAAAAAACCTTCAAGTATTTCCCAATAGAGGAAGAACATTCCCCACATACTTTTGGAGATCTTGCCACTTTCTCTCAGTAACAGCAGTCTTCCCTGCTTTC
Source organism: Gavia stellata (assembly GCF_030936135.1). Classification (NCBI taxonomy): domain Eukaryota; kingdom Metazoa; phylum Chordata; class Aves; order Gaviiformes; family Gaviidae; genus Gavia; species Gavia stellata. Next base: position 31,980,941 of record NC_082603.1, on the reverse strand, counting down.
CAGAAAACCCTGAAGGCTGATTGGAAAAGGAAAAAAATCCTTGCTAATATCTGTCTACAGTCTTTTCCCATGTGAGATTACTTGCCTCACATTTTGCTAGAAAATGAATAATACAGTAGTAAAGGATGCAGCATAAAGTATTTATGGCAAATTAAAACTCATCTCCAGGACAATGTAGATAACAGGGACATGGGCTACACTCGTTCTTTCTTCACTGGAGTGGACTTTTGAGGAATTATTTATCAGTGTAAGTTATTTTCATTAGCTACAAATATGAATGAAGAATAAATTAATCACAACATAACTGGAGTTTTATGTTGTAATTATGACTAATTTGGTATTATTTGCTGCATTAGAGTCAGGTTGGGTAGTGCTTATACTTAATGAGTGGGTTCATGCCATTGTCTTGTGGAATCTATATTGAGACATTATATTGAAGCTATGTAATTGAATGCACTGAGATTTGGTCAGTACTTTTTATGCAACGGTGATGTCAGACACTAGCATATCTTTGTTTGTAATCTGGGAAGGACTAGAAGTATTCTAGGATGTTCTGTAGTATATCAGCTGCCCTGTTCTGCAGCCCTTCTTTACCTACTGTTCAGGATCCAGATTTCTAAAAAAGGGGTTAAAAAATGATAATTTGACTCAATCTTTTGGACTTTTGTATGTCTCTGTTCTGACACCAAACTCCAGATTAAAACCCCTGAGTGATGGGCTTTTTTGCTACTTGGGAACTATTGTTCTGAAAGCAAGAACCAGGTGAATAATTGAATTTTCAGCTTTCCCCTGCACAGAAGAAAAGAAAAATGAGTTAAAAACAATTGTCAGGTTAGCCAAATTATTTACATTTTTTAAACTGAAATATAGATAAACTTGTTCTTGAAAAATGCAGTTTTAAAATTAAAATCAAAAAATGTCATTTTGATGAGGATGATTAGTACATTTTAGGATTTAACCCTGGACCTTGGTGTTTGTGATCTCCTTCATTATGAGAAGAACAACAGAGGCAAAAGGGATGTGGGGACTTTGTGGAGGGAGCCTCTCTCTCCTATTGCTCCACACTGTAGCTGAATATCAATAAATTTCTTATTTCCATATTTTGAAAAGTGTGGTTGACAGCTGATGACTGTAGTAAGAGACTGTTATGCTACCAAAGCTCTTCCAAGTGCTGCAGCCTTTAGCTCTGGTAGTACACTCCCATTGCTAGCATGAATCAGCTTCCTAGCTCTAGCCCATGCACTTTTCCAAAGGCCTCTTTTCTACATATACAGTGAGAAAAGACATTCTCTTCTCTCAAGAAGTGGCTAAAATAATTCTTCTGGCACTGAGAAGCCATCTTCAGAAATGTTGCTCTTACAAGAAGATTTTTCTGCAATGCTTCTCCTTTCCTTCTGGAGATAATACCTTCTTTCCATTTTTTCCTGTTTCCAAGGATGTATGTCTGACTGTTCTTCACAGCCATGGGCAAACAATGAAATCACTCTTTTTCAGACTTCTGGTCGGGCCTGGATGTTTGAATGCAGCCATTTGATTCTAAACAAAAAGAGCTTTAAATGGAAACCTTAGAAAACAGAATCTTCTGCTCTCAAAAAAGGAACACTATCTTTCGTTTGTTTGCCCCATGTTCTCTCTAGAGGTGACTACATCTTCCAGAGAGGAGTCTCTTCAGCCTTTGGCCCTGCTCCCACAGCCTGGGAAGAACTGCTCAGCTGCAATGTGAGCTTCCATTTAAGAAGAATTTCTAAGGAAGAGGCACTGTAGGTTTGTTAGAGGGATACCAATGAATAGTTGAATAATTAAGTAACTTGAGGTTTTTTTGTGGTTTTGCTTATTCTAAATGCTTTTGAATATGTTTTTATTTTGGCGTATAGATGTTAAACGCACTGTGGCAATCAAATGCTAAATCTTGTAACTTTGCTTTAAAATGCAGTGACAGAGGTGATGATAAGGAATAAAAAAGATTTCACTGTCATGCTTGTGGGCCATACTATAAAAGCAGTCTTGCTACTGCGGCCAGCTATCAGTCTGCCTGTCCTTCAGTCTGCTCAATCAATACTTGTATAAATATCTTTTCCCAAGAGATGAACAAAAGACACTGCCTTGTTCATTGCTGGAAGTAGTGCCAGTGAGCCATGACAGCAGGGCGTGGATGGTGGCCTTCAGAAAAAGTCACCAAAGCAGAGATTCTTGAACCATTTGTACGTTTACACCAAAGAAACATTATTTTGCACTTCCATGTGTCCCTTGTTAGGACTGCAGCATCTACCCGCATTAAAAGCCAGAGCACATTTCAATAAAAGAACACAATAAAAAGAATTAATGTTACTCCCTTTGATGGAGAAAGAAACTCCTATTTCTAATCTTCATTTTATGACAGTGCAATCGATTTCTTCACTGTGTGGTGTGGGGCTGGCATTGCTCCTGGATTCGCCTGCATTGCCTACAGCTCCCACTGCTCTGATCTCTTCAGGTTACTTTGCAGCTTGATTAGGTCCTGCTGTGTATGTGTTATACCTCCTCAGCAGAGCTGTCACCTGTACATTTGATCACAGTTGAATTCCAACTGTAAGAAACACCCAGCAAAGTCATGTCATGTAGGGAACAGAGTTGTTTGGGTTCCTGTTGCTATAACTACAATGTCTAAAAAACCTTGGGAAACCCTGGCTGGCGTTCAGCAGGATGTGACATTGCTTGAAAGTGACTACATCGTAAGGATTAAAGTAGATCTGTGAACCCCTCATGATCCCATCAGCTTTAGTGTGAGAGTCACTGTTGAAAGGGGCAAGTGTCCAAATCTGAGAATCCTGTAAATTTCCCCTATTTAATTTTATTTTTTACATTTAGATTATTATGCGGTAAAGAGTACAAGGAAAGGGCAACATTTTCTACTGATAATTTCCTGCCTTATCTTCGACAGCATCTCTTTAATATGGGACCAAGGACATGTGCTGTTTTCAGTGCTGTCATTAAGGTCTTCATTCACTTTTTTGAATTGCCTCTAGAGTCAGAGGCGGAAATAGACAGCTGTGTAGAACGATTCATCCCACTCATTTTAAGACTATGAAGTCTTTTGGGGAGGAGCTTATCCTCTCTTCACTAAGTATAGTGAGAGCCTAGACAAGTAATTTAGACTTGATGCCCTGCTGAAGTTAGACTAAAAATATTAGGTGAGATAGATAAATCCCACACGAGATGCCCATGCTAGCTGGCCTGTCAGCAGTTTCATCAATAGGGGCCAAATCCTGCCCCATGCTGTTAGGTGCATGCCTTGCTCAGAGGGGCAGTGTGTGGCTTTAGCAACCTGCTTTTTAGTTTCCTCTCGGACAGCAATAATGCCATTTGCACTCAACCAGTTTAGCTTAAATAGTCAAGGATTAATTTTTCTTCTGTAATTGGACATTTAAGTTCCTTGTTCATGCAGTACAGCTCTGTGCTTGAACCTTGTACCTTTTCAGAAGCTGATTCAACATTGCACTGCATATAAAATCACAGGAAATCTAGTTGGAAGCAACCATGAAAGCCCTTTTTCCTGCTCCAAGAAAAGACCAACTATACCTAGAATTACACAGAGGCTATCAGCCAAGTAAGAAGTTAGAATACTATCACCACTACTCAGGGTCTTGAATACCCATGGGAGGCTGGCTAGGGGCTCCACAGGACTATAGCTTACCTTCTTCTTTAAAAACATATGTTCTTTTCAAGTTTCTCTGATTTTCAGAGCCATAAATTACTTTTCAGGCCTTTCTAACATTAAAATTGTCACCTGAAGACCAGAAATTATTTACTGAAGAATAAAAAAGTCCATCTTCATGAAGTGAGCCTCTGTAAATATCTTAGATGTAATTTCATAAAGGTAGATGGCATTATTTCAATTTTTCTCAGCTCAAGTGGCAGTAGGCCCAGCAGAGTGAACAAAAGGGAGGAGATAGCATGTCTTACAAATAAATCCAATTAAGTTTCAGTATGTGAATTGATTATATTTTATTTACCCAGACATAAACCAGATTCTAGATAATCAAAGCTTTGGCTTGCTGCACTATATTCGGTTATGCTCAAGAAGTTGTTTTGTGGGAGGCACAGTGTACACGAGCTTATTTTGTAACCCATTTTGTTTTCCTCCCAAGCCAAGCTAGAGTAAATAATAGAAAAAGTTTGATGTTGCTGAAAGGTATTTTGCTAGGATTATTTGTCCTATAGCATACCATTGTGACTGCCATTCAGGGGACACCAGGGTACTTCAGAAGCACAAACAGTAAGGTTCGTGTTAGGAAGCCTCTATTAGGTTTGAATGTTCAGTAGCTTGGATATCTAACGTTTTTAAGTGGGTGCAGCAAAAGTTCTTGGGGGTGCACATGAGAAACACCAAGATGAAATTCTGGGCTTCGCTGTTGCTTTTTCTCTCTTACTAGTTTAATACTTTGCATAAAGAGACTTTGTTTTTAAGAAGCATATTTGTGCCTTCTCCCTCAAGGTGCAAATTTAATTTTACTTTAGGTAAGAGAGTTACCCTGGAGCTGAAATCAGAATCTTTTCTGGTTCTAAAATAATGTGTGTGGTGGGAGGAGGGAAGGAGGGCAGGGGCTAGCAGGATTGGCCAGGCTGAAAATGGAGCAGTTCTGGTATTTAGTTCTAAACTATATGTGATTGTCTGAATGGACAGATCATAAAGATCTCAATTTCCAGATGGGTTCATGTGATGTCTTTCGTGATGACTCAGCTGATTAACAGGATCACACAGATTGATACCAATCTGACTGCTATTTCATGAATAATTTTCCTGAGATTTTTAACCCTATTGCTGTTGAAGGTCAGTCTTGATTTTAATGCAACTTATAGTTTGCAAGACGTCTTGAAACGGCTGTTATCTACTTCATAAGCCTCACATTTTTCTTATCTCCTCCGTCTCCCCTTGCCTACAATATTAGCCTATTCTAAGTGATACCATTTTTCTTGGAAAATACACAGGGCATTCTCATTTTGAAAATCAACCCTTTTTATGTTATTTTAACATCTTCCCTATATGTCTCATCTTCAGACACTGAGAAGAAGTCCGCCACCATTTTATGACAAAGCAGTGAGCACTTCCTGTGCGGTAAATGGAGTCAGCAAATAAATAAACAGAGCAGTCTCATTAGTGTGTATTGTCAACTGCCAGTAATGGCTGACAGTTGCAGCTTTGTATATTATAACCCACTTTATTCAGCAAGGGTAAGTTAGGATGCAAGGGCTATTCCCTGTGCTGCTTAAAAAAGTGCCAGGACATCTTTAGCTTCCAGCTGGAAGAACCACCAGAGACTAGCAGGAGGAATCTTAGTTTAAACACGTCATTTGAAGGTCAGAACCTCTAACAGTGTAGCAGAAGTACATTGCAGTGTCAGCATTGGTTATGAGCCCAGAGCCTAATGTAGGGCTCAAAACCATGACCTTCTACACCAGAGGCAAGAATGTTACCAACTGAGCCCATCTGACATTAATTAAACCCTCATTAAAAAGGAGGGCTTTTTTCCTGGTTTGAAATGTGATTTCCTCGGCAAGGTTTTATCATGCATATTTTATTACGAATTTTAGCATGTGGACTATAGACCCTGTTCTGATCTTTTGGAATCACTGTACATGGCATATGTTTCATGCAGATGGGAAACAGAAAAGAGAGAAAAATATACATATTCATTGTTCTAGTTTGTAAGATAGGTGGCTATGTTAGGACATTCAGGAGCAGCTTAAAGGGTGAAGTTTATTGTCTATTACCACATACTGATATAGGGAAATACTTCATGTAGTACCATACTAATGGGGCATGGACACATAAACTCTGCAAGATTTAAGTTACATGTGAGTCCTCAGGATTATCCAGAGTTTGAATATCACCTGGCAATAGAATCTGGGAAAAGTCCCAAGCCCTTTCTGCTTATTCTCATGAGCTCCTCTGGGAAGCATATTTACTCACAAGCTTGTTTTACCTGCAATATAACACCCGTTTTCCTTTAAACCCACCAAGTCTTACAGTAAGTACAGGAAAGCAGCAAGGCAGAGTTCCATGTTAACAGTGTCTTCATTTCTAACGATATCTAAACGATTTATCAGTATTACTGAGGCTCTTTCCAATCTGATGCTGCAGGCATTGGCGGTGTCTGACTGTTTGGATAGTGTCTTGGAGCTTGGATGCCTGAGCTAGTCTTAGTTTTGCCATTTATCCTGTGCTTAATCCAGTCTCCCCATCAGTAAGGAAGAGGGAAAAGTCTTGAAACAACTTCATAGCCATGTACTGCTTCACATCTTTCAGAGTTAATACACAGTAGTTCAGAATTGAAGTGCTGCCCAATGGAGCACCCTTCCCTCCTGCTTTGGCACTAAGTTAGAGGTCACCAAGTTACAGGATTTTCTCTTTCAAACATTAACTCAAGGACTCTGAGACAGCTGAGCCATGTGAATTCCTTCCAGCAGAGGACAGCACTTCTTCCAGCTATGCCAATTGGTGTATTGCTTAGCCAGGTGTGGAGAGTGCAGAAAGTTTGTATGCCTGTGATGTTTTGGTGTCTACAGAAAGAACCTGTCTTAACTCAAAAGCCCTAAATAAATACAAAAATAAATGTCACCATATCAGATAATACTCCTTTTAGCAGCACTGACCTCATCAATCTGTCTTTCTTCTGCTCAGATTTTTTTTTACATATTCCTCCCTCCTAATCACAGCTTTTCAGTTTCAGACACTTATATTTCCCTCCCTTTTAATGATACACTTTCAGTTCTTCCTTTCCAGTAGGCAACTTGGAGCCAAACCTCTGCTGCTGTCTCTTTTTCTGAGAAGACAAGATTCATCACTCAGGATTTCTTGATCCTCTGAGGAAAGAAGCTGATCTTTCTTCCCAGCTCTGTGGGAATCCCTAATGCCAAGACACACTTCACTGGGAAATCAATATAAATAAAAAGCAGTGAAATGTCTTTGTTGTGAAGCAACCTTTTTGCATTGCTTGTGAGCTCATGCAGAGGGCACATCCCAATCGCCAGCCTAACTGAGCAAGTAGCAACACCATCGATTCAGAGTCCATCTTACTTCACATCCTCTCTTGCACATTGATTCAGCCTTATTCCCCTTCTCAGCTTGTCCCCTTTGGTCAATTGATTAATCATCAATATTACTCACCAAAGGCAAGTACAATTAAACAGACATTGGATGACTTCCCCTTGCATTTAATAACTCTGAGCTTAATCAGACACCTAAAATTTTGCCTTCCTCAAAAAATTTTAACCAATATCCAGTTTAAATAAAATGCTGTAAATGTGATGGAGCAATTGATCACTGAGAGGAAGAAATACACAAAGATTCAGACTACGGAATTTCCAGATCATGAGTCTGTAGGTTAGGTTTCCATCCAGAGCAGCATTTTAGTTCTTGGATTCCCTTTTTATTTAATATTGTAGTGTTACATAGTATAGCATTGTATAATACAATCACAATATTAATCACATCACCCACAGCCTCTGTATTTGCAAATCATGGTGTCAGCACACATGACAGCATATATTTTAATATCAAAAGTCTATGCAAAAGTTACTTCAGCTCATAAAGACATACTTGAGCTAGCTTCAAACTAACTAGTCCTCTCCAATTAGCAACATGCATTAGTGGGAAAGTCAGCACCTGCTACTAAACCCTGCTGAGAAGCTGATGATTGGACATTTTGTTAAGCACTGACTTTCATCATTTTGTACCTTTGTGCTATTGACAGTTCATCTGTGAGCTGCTGTAACTGAGATGTGTATATCTCAGAGCAGTCCAAAAGAAATGTCTTATAATGTAAAGGAACTAGTTCATATAGAGACAGAAATGTGTTGTATGGAACAGAGAGAGGAGAATATCCACATGAAGACTTAAAATCTGTCAGAGGGGTGGCTGTAAACCAGTGGCATCAGCCCCACAGCTGCTTTATCCTAAACAGGGCAGCATTACCTGGCACAGACTCCCCAGATAACCTTGTTTCATTTTGTGGGCTTCCCCTTGACCTGTCTCATGGTACTTCTCAGGTTTGATCAAGATTTACTTGCCTTTCTTCCCCCGTGGGTACCAACCACATGAGTTTCTGCAGCAGGGGGTACTGATCAGTTCATCCCCAGGTTGATGTAGTACTCTGTGAAGGGAGGCCCTTATCTTACATTTGCATAGAAATAAGTACAATATCTCAAGCCTTGACTTTGCATTAATTCATGTGTAGATTATAAAATGACACTGAACTACCCTCTGCTCACTGTCAAAGAGAGATACTTCACCTTTCCCTAGACGCAAAGATACGTAAGGTGAGTGCAGTGGAAGAGGAGAGCTGTTTTGTTCTTGGAGTGTGTTTGAATCCCCTGATGCTATCCCAGACTGTGGCAGGTACCTGGCTCAATGCAGAACAGTAAAACCACTACTCCTCTGTGGATGCAGAAATTGTGCCTGTTTTACTGAAGAGAGAATAGGATTTGTCTGTTAAACTATGTAGTCAGTTGATAGTAAAATACTTGAATAAACTCAGAGAAATAGAAAGGAAAAAAATTATAAATGTGAAGCAATAGAGAGACTTGTCATTATCATAGCCTGGTGAAAGTTTCTTTTCTTGTATGCATTCATCATCCAAAGACTCGCTGTTTTTATAAATTTCCTGCCTGGCAAGTTTTCCATCCACAGATTTCTAAGAGGGTTGAAGCCCTAGAACATATATTTAGTGCCTGCCGACAGGTCCCTAATTATGGCTTGATGAATCACAGCAGTGCCTGCACCTGTCTGTGCAAAACATCTTCATTTTTGCTTTGTGACCCGTGCAGGATCTGGGAACACATGTAACAATGGCTGTGGAAGCACCCAGCTTTGTTTTCTTCCCTGCTGTTAGTTCTGCTTCTGTTCTGACTAGAACAAATGATTTCTGTTTTGTGGGAATGGGGAGCTTCTTCCTTTGCTGATATTTCTGGAGAGGCTGGAACACATTTGGAAGCTTTTCTCAGGAATTGAAAAGGGCTAAAACCTGGTCACATTAAGAGTTAATTTTCATACACCGTGCCCTTCCTCAGAAATGGGTTCCCATCAACTCCAGTGACATAGATGGGAAGGTTCACAGGATTTCCCCTAGATATGGACAAAATGCCTTTGTCTTTTGAAAGCCACTAAGTACACCGGGGAACCTCATAGGTCTTGAATTGCTGCAGTCCTATAGGGATATGCAGAACTGTGGCTTTGACTGGTTTTCCTTTTTGAGCAAATGCAATAGATTTTTTTTCCCTTTTTTTTTTTTTTTATTTTGGAAAAGTCTTAAGGAACCATTAAGGGCAAAACAAGCCCTTTTCTAGGGTGTAGGATGGGGTAGTTTGCACAGGACTCAGCTCAATGCCCTGAATAAGAAGGAATTCATAGGGCACTTGAAGGGAATGTAAGACTCCAAGCCATTTCCTACTGGGAAATACAAAGAGCACAGAGAACCCAGTGAACTGACTGTGTTGAGAAGGGACTCAAAAGAGAGGTTAGAGAATAGTTTTCTGCAGAGGGTCCTTTTTTATTTTTCAGAGAAAGACTGAAAAATGAGAGACACTTGGAAGGGATCCAGACAGAACTGAGAAAAAAGTCTTTTTTATACCACTGAGATGAAGAGGCCCAACTGAAACTGCTCTTAGTGAGGAATGGGTGCAAAATACATCAGCTTTCATCTAATGGGCTGAGGATTTGCTTTTCAGTTTGGCAACCAAAGAGTAAATATGGAGGAAATAAATTTGGTGTGGATCAAACCAAAGTAGATCTAATGTTTTTCATCCTGAAATGAAAACCAGGAAGTTAATTAGTACAATACAAAGCATTCTCTTTGACCTTGGAATAAAATGTTTTCTTTTCAGGATCTTGTAAAAGTAGCCAAAGAAATGAAAGGTTTGACTGTGGCATATCCCTTTTAACCTACGTTTTTGAGACCCAGTCTCTTGTCTGCCTGCTCCAAGAAATAAAGGGGTGTCATTCTGTATACCTTGCCTCACGCTAACAATCTGCTCTTGGAAGGGATGCCTAGTGTGGCTTTTGTTGATGCCAGCATTCCCAGGGATGGTGCTGGAGCCCTTCTTTTGACTCAGATGCACCCAAATGTTTCCCCTCCCCTTTCCCACGCAAGAATGCTGTAACAGAACACTCATGTTTAAACACAAATTTGGATACACATGGAATTACGCCAAGCACCTGCAGCTCTACAGCTAGAAAAGTCTCAGTGTGTTGTTACCTTCATTTTGCAGGAGTGAACAATAATTCTTGCAATAAAACTTACCTGCCAGCATTACATTTTCTTCAAAACAACATGGGCTGTCATACTTCAGGAAAGGATTTCTGGAGATAGTAAATAGCTCCATCTAACACACACTTCAAAAATAAAACAAAATTTCTTTTCTTGTGGCTTTTCTATTTTGGACAGACAAAGGCACATTGTTATTTGGAATCTGTGAAGCACAGAGAATGTGCTCTGTGTAGCATGAGGCGTGGATGCCAGGATTGCCCCAGCTGGCAAACTGAAGGAACAAAAAAGGAATACAGGAGAAGGGAGGCTCTTTGTGTAGACGGAGCTGTAGACACACAACTAGAAAGTTGTTACAATAAAGGTCAATGGAACAATACACAGAAGGAGCACCAAGTTCTGACTGGTGGGCTGGAGGGGAAACATCATGGATCTTAAACAGCCCAGAGGGAGGGAGGAGACTGTAGTTGTAGAATAGTAAAGTTGTGAAGATGAAAAGGGCATAGGCAAAGTTTGAGTTGATATGACTGAAAGAAAGGGTCAAATATTATGGAGAAGAGAGTTCACTAAATCTTGTCAGCTTGCATGTGAGAAGGAGGTGGCAGAAGAATAAAAGGTAGTGCTGACATTGCTAGCCTGGGAGAAGGGGAGGGAAGCAGGGAGGGAGGAGAAATTAAGAAAATAATGGAGAAAGGCAGGAAGGGGGAGGGTGGAGGATATAAGAAATAAGGTGCTCAATTTTGTCCAAGTTGCCCTTGAGCTGGCAGGGGGGTTACGCTGGATGATGTGCTGAAGAGATTTATGTGTATGGGGTAGGGTTGGAAAGGCAGATTTGTGAGTTGTCAGCATAGAGGTGATAGTGGAACAGCAAGAGAGAGCCATGAGACAAAGGAGGAGAAACAAGCCCAGGCCAGGCCCTGGGAGATTTCCAAAGAGGAAGAATGAGCAACATCACCAGAAAAGTCACCAGAGAGCAGGATGTTCACCAGGAAACAAGTAGCAGGAGGGACTCAGAGCCTAGTTAAGAAATGGCTGGAGAGTTTGGTGTATGGAGGGAGCATGAGTATTTGGAAGTGAATTTTGGCAAAATGAATCAGTGTTGTAGTTATTACTAATTAGTTTTATATGACATGGGTTTGAGAGAAGGATTGACTTTGGGTAGCAGTTGGAGTTCATGGATTGCTGCCTAGGCTGGAGTATCCCAGAGAAAACCTGTACCTCAAGTCAAACAGGCCAAAAGGGAGGGAGGGCAGAGGCAGCATGACTAAAAAACGAGGAGAAGACAGACTATGGCCTCTCATTGCAGGCCTCCTCTATTTCTAATAGCAGTGACATTTAGCCACCACAGTGATCGATATTTGCTGACTGTCTGAAATACACACATCCGTGCGGTGTTTGCGCTCAGTTATGGGCACCTTATCCTCTCCTAGGCCTGAAGAGTCATCACCTAGCGCAGAGCTATGCACATGACAACCAGGCAACTAAATTGCCTGGCAGAGTTTATTAGTTACAGCTCAGGAGCACAGAGTAAACACAGTTTCACAGCTCAGTCTGTTGGTTCTTGCAGGGCACCAACTCCAAATGCAGGAGTCCCCCCAGCAATATTTTCTGTGGGCATCTGCCCAACCTTTCCTTGACAACGTGGGATCTCTCCTCTGTCCATGCAAGTGATGGATATGTCACATGCTTAGGTTAAGGCAGGCATTAAAAAATGCATTGTAGAATCTGTGCTCCTTGAGTCATGGAGCGTGTCCTGGTGTCCTTTTCAGACCTGGGGGTGTAAAGCTGCACAGTGGCCAAAGGGTGTTCTGCTTTTAGGTCTGTCCAGGGTTTCTTGCTGCTACACTGTTGGGGTGCAGCTCTGCTTTGCTGTAGGCTTTCAGCTCTGGTGCCTGAATGGGAGTGGCGGGGCTATGACCCTTTTGATGCTCATGCTTCAGAAATGGGCAGCACAGGCAATGGTCCTGTGAACTGGGCAAGGAATGGAGGGAACAGGGCTCTCGGGACCTGACCTCAACTTGCTCCCAGACAGGGGTCCTACCCTGATTTATTTGTCTTTTGCTGGGTTTCAGACAAGCTCTAAGAAGGTTTAAGAGCTCAGCCTATGAGGATGTTGTCTTACTAATGGACTCCTGTGTAAACTCTTCTCTAACTCAAGCATCTTTCCATAGCACAGTTGTAAAATGTTAAGATCTGCACCCTGAGGATCATTTGCAAATGGCAATCACTTGTAATATATGAATAACAGATAATGTTATTGCTCTGATTCACTCCATGCACCTGCTACATACAAATGTGTATAAATACCCACTGGATTTTTTAATATACCCATCTTTTAGCACAAAGTAGCACCCCTCTTTTGAAGAGAAAGATTTTAAGTGCCCCACTTGTATGACCGGAGAAGATGGTTTTCGGGATGACTCAGATACCACGTCAGGGAGTTAAAAGGCAAGTTTGCAGCAACATTCTAGCCTTCACAGGTTCCACCAGGAAACGCACACCCAGATATTTTGTGGAAAGTGAAAGCTGGGGAAGGGAGCTTTTGGGGAATCAGATTCACAAATCCTGATTTTAAGAGGTCCTGAGTGATGCAACTGCTCTGCATACAGTCAGAACAGTGCATGGAAATCACGTTAAGTGGGAACTAGATGTCTAGGAAGAGTGAAAAATCCCAGTAGGCACCTCTCTGCATCTTTAGGTACCTAAATACCTTTAACCATCTGGCCTTAGGCAATAAGGTCTAATAAAATGTTAGGCAGATGTAGTAGGTAGGTAATTTGATTTCGGCTAGTAGACAGACAATGTGATTTCAGATCATGTATTTTTTAGCTATTTTCAGTAGGTCTTTTTAATTTGACTTTTATTTTGAAGCTCCTGATTTTAGGGTGTTATTTTAAACCTCTTTCAGCTCGTGCTGATTGCTTTTCAAACCTTCTATTTTATAACCTTTGTATTCTTATGCATGAATCTAGGCCAAGTTACCACCTTCTGTTTGCTTCCCAGTGTCTTTGAGCTTTTAAGTAAGCAAAATGCAATTTTGGTCTGCTGGGGCTGGGAACCTTGGGAGACACCATTGTTGTGGGTTTGTTTTGTTGAGTTTTTTTAATTGGTTTGTATATATTTGGATGAGTCACCAGCCATGTGAATTGTTCCCTACACCTATACCTTGTTTAGTCAAGCACAATTAAAATAAAATGTATGTATGTTGGGGTTTTTTTGCCTGGCTTGGAGCAGGGCTTGCTCCTGAGTGCCAGTGGAAAGCAGAGGTAGATGCTGTCACACAGCAAGAAGAAATTAAGAAGGGAGCAAATTTTACAGCTCTCCTGTGATCATTGTTCAAGGGAGAATTCTCATGAAATGAGAATGAAAATCTAATTGATGGCCTGATTCTCCATGGCTGTGCAGCCATCCTTTCCTTCTCTACTTCTAATAAATGCTCTCTGCGTTCACCCCCACATATGCAAGAAAAATCCATGTGACCAGATAGGGAGACCTTTAAGAAAAGACCAATATTTGCATATCTATTATGGCTATACTCAGTGTTATACTTGTTTCATTAAAATTTCTATTTGGATAATATGTAAGGTCAATACTGTCACTGTTCTGGAAAATTCATTTATTTTAAAATTAAAGCTAAATGCAGCTAGTATGATTCTCCCCATGCCTCCACCTGTGTAAATCCACTGAGCTTGACAGAGTAAGTGAAAGCAGAATTGGGCCCAATGTGTTTAGAGATGGGGGTCTGCTGTATAGGAAAAAAGCATGCTAATTGCATGAATCCTAATTTTCAAGGTAAATCACTTGTTATAGATGGTCTGAGTTCCTGCTTTTTTATATTCAAGGGATGGTTATTATTTCAGCTGGGTGCCTACTGAGGTCCATTAGCTTTTACACACCAGTTAAGGTTGTCAATTGCTGGTATTGAAAATACATGAAGAAATACTTAGGATTACTTAAAATTACCGTGCTTCCCTAAGGTTACCAGCTTTCAAACCTCAAGCAGCCATTTTCAAATTAATTTGCCTGTTGAGAAGGCTGAAGATGGGAGTTCTTATCCCAGAAGAGAGGAAGGGGGCAGCCGCTTTCAAAGTCAGGATTTCAGTGGGTTTCTTGGTCTGTTTCTGGGCCATTAACATTTTTTAGGGCCTGTGCCTGGTCTGGGCTAAGTCTTTCCAGAGTTTGGGCTCTTTTGTGTGATCAGCTGTTGTTTACAAGTATTGCTTAACAATCCTTAATTTGGCATCTGGTTCAATTCTCAGAAATCAGGAAAGGGGAAGAAATGATCTAGGACAGCTACTGTGGAAGTCACCTTTAAAGTTTTACAAAAATACATTAAAAGCAAAAGCTGTTTTCAACATGCACCAAGGGAAAACATGTATTAAGATGAATCTGTTTTAATTTTAACATTTCTGGTGTAAAATCATAGCTTTTTAAAGGTTTCATTTTGTATCCAGGAAACTTTTATGTGTCTGTTCAGTCCTACTGAAATTACAAATCTGTTTGTTAAATGACCATGTTTGTTAAATAACCATAAACTGGTTACACTAACTTTCACCCTTAAGGCAGCTGGCTTGAAAGCAATCAGGTGGTGTCTGTTACCCTTTTCCAAGGTGGTAGTGGTGTCTTATATGTCAAATGAGCTCAGTGGCTTTAATCCCTGTCCCAGATGTCCACAGCACAAAGAGCAGGATCTCAAGCAATAATCTTTATGTCAGTCTCAACAGACAGAGCCAGAGCTACATTCACCCAGGGGAGCAAGAGGCTTTCTTGTCAGCAAAGATTTTTCCTCCAGCAGAAAAGAAGGAAAATTTACATTAGTGCTTACAGTGCTCGGTCCTTTTTCCAGTGATATTTCCGAAAATTACTTTCATTTGTAGATGAGAGACTGGATGAAGTGGAAGTCTGCAGCGAAGAAATGTCTAAAACCACCTTTTTCATTCAACTTGAGATCCTTTGCAGCATGCTGGTAGTAGGACAATATTATTATTATTTTCTAGGAGGAGACTCGATTACAAAGGTGGGATTCATCCCACTGAATTTAAGCATCTGGAAGTTAGCTGTAGGTACCCCTTATAGTTAATGAGAAAGAATTGTTTTCTCCAGAGGGTAAATCAGTGGCAGATGAATTTTCTTTCAGAGCCTGTGGCAACTAGCTTTTAGATACCTAGAGTTAGGCCATGTGAATGCCACCCTGCCTGACAAATCTTTAGCAGGGGAAAGACAGAACTCAAGAATCCCAAGTCCACAGCCTCATTGCTGGACCATCTTCCTTTATTTAAATTCCTGATTTATTAATGAAACAAAGATGTGCAAATAGCTTCGTGCATGTTATTAGTCTGGGGAACCTGGGAATACAGATGGTGTTCAACTGGGTAACCCACAGTGGCTCTAGCTGTTACATTCAGGAAAGCCAACAGGGCAATGCTTAGGGCAAGGTGTATGTTCTACAACTTGAAAGGAGCCCAAAGTAGCAAAAACTTGGACCTTGCTAGTTTTTCTGTAATGTAGGGAGCAGGTACTGTTTTTCTTTACACAGGATTGTGCTGGAGATGAGCCTGAGCTATCATACTGGAGGTGGAGGTCTTTGGAAAATTCAGATCTCTATTCAAATCTTGTAGGCTGAACTCAGCAGTTGTGAAACTTAAGGCCAGGAGTAACTACTTCAAATATATTTTAAAAAAAGTGCTGTTACATGATGGCTGAATGTAACCAGCAAAAACGTTTAAAAAAACCCAAACCCAAACATTTGCTACTGCACTGAAATCAGGCCAGGTTTATATTAGGGATGTGGAAATTTTCCCTTTCCCTTTAAACATTTTGAATTATTTCTATCAGCAAAAAGATTAAATTGGACAACATTTCAACAAAGTGTTTATTAATCTCATGCAAAGAAATGGATTTTGCATCATCTGTGTATATATGTATTTATAATCTCGTTAGAACTGATCAAAGTGGGTTTTGTTTAGCTTGGTAAGTGCCAAGATCTAAAAGAGGCCTGACTGATGGTAAAATGATATCATTACTTTAACATCAGTGAGCAGGAGTTGTTAAAATGGTCATTTCTTTTCAGTGCTTCACCCATGAGTTGAGAAATCCAATCTCATCCTTGTAGTAACCAGTATTAACACAGGGGAATAGGAAGGAACATCTGGAGGCAGAAAATCCATGGCATTGACCTGGGGAGGTCAAATTGTGATACTGGCCTGGATTGGGGGAGAGGGGGTGAATGAGGTTAAAGGCCAGATTTGAATCCTGTTAGATTAAATGAAGCTCAGAGGGGGACTCAAGGAGTAATAAGGGATTCCTAACCCTGCCAGCAAAGGGTTTCTGTAAGCCTGCAGCTTGATCATTCTTCTGGGCTGGGAGATGAAGACTTTGCTGATTAGCATGCAAATGCAACAGCACTGTAAAAAGTTCCAGATAATTTTATGACTAAGCCTTGCTGCAGGGAAAAACAGGTTTGACAATATGCGTTAGGAAAGGAGAGGTGAACGAAATCAGGTGTCAGTCTACAATCAGTGTGCTTGGGAAGGTACACAGCAAGAGGTGCAGGTACGTGGGGCATGAGAAAGACAATCCTGCAAACAGAATCACAGACTGAAAAGGGGAAGCCCCTGTTGTTTAAAAAAATAATACTAGTCTAATAAATGCAACTTTCTGCTTGGCACTAATGAAGCAGATTAATAAGGCTATTGGAGCCCATATGGCCACAGAGATTTCCTTAGACTAAACATTGCTAATGAATGTTTTCAGAAAGTGGTGTTTACAGTCAGACATATTTCACCCTTGGAGTGGCCTCCTACGTGAGGTAACTGCAGTGTTTATCTTCATGCATCAGATGCATCGTGTCTCTGTGAAATAAGTATTATTCCCATTTCACAGATAGGAAAAGTGAACCAGAAGAGCAAAGACCAACATTTGCAAATCCACCTCTTACATCAGGCCTTGATTTTAATATTCTCAGAGATTATTTAAAAAGCCAAATTTTTAACTAGTAAAATGAGGCCATGAAGAGGGTCAACAGTAGAGCAAGGGTTAGAGTACAAATGTCCCGGTGTCAGTTCTGTGTGCGACTGTGGGTGTTGTAGGAGAGGTTAGTTTGGCTACTGCTTATTAGAGCCAACTCTGCTGCAGGCATCCGACTGCCCAACAACTGGTGGTAGTCCCCATAGCGGCAGAGGCCTTCCCCATAAACACGTATCCCTCTAAAAATAACTAACTCATAACCTTACCAAAAATGGTTCAGTGACAGGACTCCAGCACAGGTCGTCTAAGTCACATACCTGTTTAACTCTATGAGCTTTATGGGTTTGACCTCCCGACACACTGGCTATCTTTCTTGCCCAGCACTTCTCGCATCCTAAGGGGAGGCTGGTCACATTTAAGTTCAAAATTACAGCCTGGCTGCTTGGATTCAGGCAGTCAGATGTGAAAACATACTAGTTTCATTCTTAAATGGAGATTCAGTTGGCTGCTTATCTGCTGAACAAACATATCTGCAAAGATAACAGGAATACCAGCCCCAGGCAGCACGTAGAGCCCCTGTTTCACTTTCTCCTCTTACAGGTTTCTCAGCTTTCTGTCTCCACATGCTTCTCTGTCATTTTGATCTCTGTGTCCCTACATAGTCCTGACCAGTCAAGATAAATGGCTTTTCTTTTGCTCTTTCTAGAAACGGGGAACCTTAAGTCCTAAATCTTCCTGCAGATAACTCTGTTGTAATCTTTCCTTAAAGATTTCTAAAAGTTCTTGTACCCAGATATGTAGTTTAGATTGAGCGTGTGATGCATATTCAGACTTCATTTTCTTTTAGCTGACTTCACATGGAACTGCTGCTTTGTTGGATTTTCCATGTAGTGAACTACTGACTGAACCCAATTCCCTGCCACAGCGTTAGTTTCTAAGTCTGGTGAAGCGGCTATAAACATGAACACTATTATGTTGTGTTTAACTGTTTGTGAGTGCAAATGTCTGTTTAAAGACAAGTAACCTTTGAAAATCAGACTCAAAGTATGCATTTATCCTGAAAAGTCGAGGAGAATTCAGCTCAACACCAGCACATAAATATGTGTGTGTTAATGCATGTATGAGCATGCGTGCACGAGCGTGTGTGCACCCTGTCCAGAGACAACTCAGAAATACACCTCAAATCATAGCCCATCGATGTGAAGGGCAAGGTAAGAGCAAAAACAGATGCATCAGCTGTCTCCAAGGCAGTTACCCTGTGGAAGGAGGCAGACCAGCACAGCAGGTAGCAAATGTCTTTTTCCAGAGTGTGTAGGAAGTGACTGGTGTGTAGGCAGGCATGAAGGAAAAACCCTGCGTTACTTTTATTGTCAGCCTGCTGTCAAACTACCTGGTTAGGCAGGGACAGTGGGATGGAAAATAGACCAATATTTAGCTTCTTTTTGTGTGTATGTGTGAAGGCAACAATGCTTAGAAAGGGCTTATTATGAAAATATACTTGGTAGTGCCAGAAATTAAATATACAGGGTTAAGATAGAGAACCATACACATGGCAGTACAAAGAGGAAAAAGATAGGCAATACAAAGAGGTAAGAAATAGTTAGACCTGCTTCTTAACCCAGAGCTGCTAGTGCTGAGAGATTTGTTCTTTCCATTCTCAACTGTGCTTGAGCCCTTCCATGGGAGTGCCTTATTTATTCACGGAGGGGAATGTCCTCCATGCTCAATTCCTTGCTGCAGTCTGTGCTCTTGGTGCAGGACAGCTGAAAGTAACAGAAAGATAAAGTAACAGGCAAGGGAGAAGAGAGCTAGAGCAGGATGCTGTTTATTTTCCATCCACCCTCACATTGCTCAAGGACAAGAGAGGGATAGGAAAGGGGAATCCTCCAACTATACCAGCGTTTGGACAGAGACAACTTGCTTTTTCCTGATGCTTGTGAATGTCACTTCTCTTTTGTGTCAAACTAATATTCCTCTTGAGCAGGGTGACAAGGACAACAGCACCCACATATAGGAAGACTGTCTGATAAGCACAAGCTCTCGGATGGGAAACAATGCTGTGGTGGCATTGCTGATGGGTGTGTGTGGTCCCTCAGCTGATTCAGGATTGTCAGAGTCTCACTGTGTTCTATGGAGAGGCTGAGAAATAGAACATTTTATCATTAAATTACATATAACTGAGATTGGCTGAATTAACATATCCCAGTGCATGAGAGCTGTATGATAGGAATGAAGATCACTCCTCAGCTGCTCATTATTGCAAAGGTTCCTTCCAGTGTCTGTTACACAACTGAGGTCGGATGTTAGTAGTTCCAGTTGCTGGCAGTGTTTGCACAGCAACTTTAATTCTTCAAATATTTCACGCCTATGGAAGTTGTTGGACCTTTTGTGCTTTTGGTTTGATATGTGAATACGTCTTTTTAAGCAGCTTTTCTTTTAAAGATGACCAGTAAAGCAAAAAAGCCTTTTACATCACTTATACACAGTGGATAAAGCGTTTCTGCAAATTTTGAGAAAGGTTTATATTTTTCACTTTTTGACATTTTGAGAAGTAAGTCTTGATTTTGCTTTTGTGCTGAACAAGTGGCTAAGGCCATCACTGCATGGCAGCAGGTTGCAATGAAAGCAAAGACAAGTCTAAAAAAGGTCATGTTTAGTGAGATTGTTCTGAATTCTGTTAGTATTTAATACTCATTTGCCTACCTAAGCATTTCAATACTGTTTATCACCACGGCGCCTGAGTGCTTCTCAGGCATTAGTAAGTGTATTCTTGTCTATTATTCTGAGATAGTGTATAGCTATTCTATTGGGGTGAGATTTTCATCACAGACAGGTCAAAGAGCAGATTCTGCAAAAGTGTTGACGTAGGAAAACTGATAATTTAAGACTTCTGAAGGGAAATCCAAAGTTGTATGTCCAGAGCCACATGAGATTGTCGTGTCTCTGTATCCTGCAAGTACCCTGCAGCTCCCAAACCATGTGGTCAACTTCTTTTCTTCTTGCTGAAGCTTTAGAGGAGAGCATTCTCTTTGGGAAACATTCAGCATCCTTTTCCCTGACATCAGTCTGGCAGAGTTTCTATTCCAGTTCTGCCAGTGAGTGGTCAGTAAATATGTGACTGAAGAGAAAATATGTCTGGGGTGAACAGAAGAGATCTCTTTTATCAATTCCCCCTGTATCTTAGGAAAAAATAATATCAATTTGTCTCTTTCAGGCAGGATTGCATGAACAGTAGGTTTATTTGCATTTAGCATTTCACTGTTGGCTAGAAGTGGTTTTGCATTAAGCATTTGACCATTTGACCAGCAGATTTTGCTGCCATCATTTAAGAAGAGGTGAGCATCATGAAAAAACCTTCCCAGGTTAAAATGGACAATGAATACGGGTAAGAGTTTGCACAGAGGAAACAGGCTGCTCAGTGCACAGGTACTCAGCTGGGTGCCCTTGTCACAGGTACTGGTTTTGTATCTGGTTCCCCAGCGTGCTGTGGAATTTGAATTCTTCCCTTCACACAGCATGGACAAGCTCTCACACTCATTTTACTTCAGGCTCTTTTGCAAAGGCAAATGGCACTGCTGGAAACTAATCAACGTAATTTTTTACTCTTCACAGAGGTCTATTAGCAATCATTGCTGCAATCTTGGGCTGTAAATGGGGACAAGCGTATTCCTAAATTCAAACCCAGAAATGTTTTGTATTTTCTATAAAATATTATTGCCTTGGCTTGCTCTGGCCAGTCTCTTTTGGGGCTTTTTGTGTTTCCTCTTTTTCCCTAGATGCTGTAGCTGGCTGCCAGCTAGGGAGATGCTGCTGAGGATATTGAAAAAGCTCAAATGATAATGAATAGGAAAAAGCTAACTCTAATATCACTGCTATTGTCAAAGTCTTGCACAACGTCTTCCTATATATGTGTACAGGAACAGAGTACAAATATTAGTTTTATTAAATGAGACACAGACACTTAGTTTTTATGCTGCCTGCCAACGGAGAAGAAAATAATCGTTTTCACCATACAAAGACAGACACAGCTTTCATGGTGTAAAATCCCAACAGAGACAAAGTGCTGCAGATTTATCACGGCTAAGCTAAACAGAGCTGTCCTTAGGGCAGACTTCATCTAGTTCTATTTCTATCGAAATTCTTTTGGCCCAAAGTTTACAGCCAAAGAACTAGTTTGTGTTAAAGACAAACAAGCAACTTGTTTATAGCGTAAGAATGCAACCTAAGTAATTTGCCAAATCCCATGAAGAAATTCTGTGGAATAAGGGTGTATGGTGTTACCTTCCCAGGCACCTGCTGGAACCACTGGTCACATTTCCTTTTCCTATTGAGTATTTATATCAAGAGCAGTTAACTTAATCGATAAAATGCAGGTTTGGCTAAAAGTTTCTCTGTGTCTCAAAGGGAAGCCATTTAATTTCCATCCCTTGCCCTGGCTTCTCTGAGAGCCTGGGGATGAAGGCTGTGGTTTCTTTTACACATGCAGCCAAACTGCTTCACCGTGCCCATTTGGGTAGGATTTAAGCCTAAAATGAGTGTGAAAATTTAAATTCTCATGTATTACAAGAGCTTGCCCATTTATTGGAATAAAAATTATAAGGATCATTAATTTGTGCATATGTAAATTAGAAACTGGAGAGGGTTTCCTGATAACCAGTGGTAGCATGTGATATACTCTATCGCAGTCATGCCAAGGATGAAATGTGTTGATTGCCTCCAGGGTTAACCCTGCAGCTTTCATGCAGCGCAAAAGCAGCTTGTTCTGCTCACCATGTGGCACTGGAGCACAGGCAGGAAAGGTCACACGAGCAATCAAGATCAGCATATCCCTCCTCAGGTAGGGACCTCCTGTGGCTGTAGGATTAGCTGCAGAGTCTGAGCTGACTTTGAATACGTATTTACTTTTACATGTCCTGACTCTCTTATAGACATTTTTTGATTCGTTAATCTGTGTCCATATTTGCCATGAACTCGGACAATGCTTGCTGTTGTTTGCTGTTTGTCTGGTTTTCATCCTTGCTGGGTTTTTGAAAAATGAAAACAGGAGGAATTAAAAGATTAGATTATTTTGATAATGCATCTCCCTGCAGGAGTGAGGCATAATCTGACAGGCTGCTTTGAGAGCTTTGCTGATAGTGTGACTTTAAGAAGGATTCTACAAGAAACCTAATAGTAAGCATCTGCAATGATCAGATTTTTTTTTATATGACTGAAATTTTCTAAAATATTTGGGGCTTTAGAGGCATGAATTTGGTTGGGGTTAAGAGGACCTGTACATCTAACCCCCTTGCATCTTAGCTAGAATTTTGGTACACAAGTTTCAAGTTGAGACTTAAAGGCCAGACAAAATTTACTCTCCCCTTTTCTCTTTACCGTTCCCAGAACATTTGGGTAAATAGTAAAAGCACATTTGCTTCTGCATTGCCCCCCGCCTCATCCTCTCAGCACCTGCTCTGCCTAGCACTGGAACAAGGGGCAGCAGCACATACATGTAGTGCTGTCTCCAAGCAGATATTTGTCAGGGAGAAGTCACTGACCTCCTTGTTTCCTTAGCCCTGGAGATCCTTGCACTCTCATTGCTGAGTCTCCCCAGAGGGGTGGGGGTGCTGATGCTTACCCTGGGAGGAGGTTAGCATTTAATCTTATCATCTGTCTCAGCTGACATCCTTGCTGATGCTGGAGAGGAGCTCTGGGGGCAACCCCCAGACAGCAGAGCAAGAGATGTCCATTCCAGAGGATCCTCTAAATGAATCCTCAACATTTTCATTAAAAAGAGACACTCCTGCTGGACAATTATGGATTGTGACTCTCCCATTTTTCCACAGGCAGAGAGCTTGTGTAAAAACTGACTGACATTTAAAAATGCCAGCAATCTTATTAATTCTTCAGTTCAAGAAGTGTTTCTTGGGGCTTTGTAAGTGGAATGCCAGTCGGACGACAGAAGGGTGATGCGGCCACACTGACAGAACCAAGCTCTTTACACAGATACTGGACTCCTTTAATTCTTACTTCTTTAAAATTGTGTTTACCGTGTAACTTCTGAGTAACTGGGAATTGCACCTGTGAAGGTTAAGGCACCTCGTGCCCCTGAGAGTTACAGCTGTGTGAATACAAGCTTTTTTGTGCTCTGTCCCATGATTGACCTCTTTCTGCCTCGAGAAGAGCTCCTTCTGCAGGAATTAAAGGCTGTTCTGTCTTCTTGCTAGGACAGAGATATGCTGCTGCTCTCCCTCATAAGCAGAATGCACTAATGCAGATTACTGTCCACCAGTAATTTGAATGGCATTGCTAGTGTATTGCCCTTATTCCAGGCTCACAGGTTAAATTCAAACCAGAGGACAGTACATGTCAGGGCTTTTCTTTACTGGAGGATTGAAAGGCTAAACACATTAAAATGTCTTGTTTCCTCTTCTCACTTCCCAGTTTGTAGTAACTGGCACTCCAGAAAAGCTGTAGCACTTGCCTGAGGAGATCTGGGTTCAGTTAAGCATCTGCTGGAAAAAAATGCAACCTTTCCCCCACCCCACCTTTATTATTAGCTATGTGCTGAGATGCAGTTCTTTTCTCTGCAGTGAAGGCAAAGGGAGGTAGTTTCCAGTGGATGAACTATTCTGTGAGCTGCCTTTGTACAGCTTCCACTGCCTTTACTGAGAGCTGCGAAGAAGGATTTGGTCCTAAGCTGGACTGACAATGCAGTTCAGAGAATACAGCACATTCCCTTTCTAATGGCTGCTTCAGTAGATAACTCTGGTATATGCTGCTGCCAGCTTATTGTTACTCCTTTATCTCGAGGAGAGCTTGGTGCCGGGATGGTGATTCACGCCAGTTAAAGTGACTGGCATCATGCATGTTTGCTCTGTGCCAGATGTACGTATATTTTGATGTCAAATTTGTTATTCTGTACTGAAAATCATTCTCAGTGGTTGGTAAGTATGTTGTTTTGTTGGATGTAAATCTAGCCATGTGCTGCACATATAGAATCAGAGCCAAGGTTACTTCAGTTCTAAATCTCCAATGACCACCCAGTAAATAACAGCTCTTGAAGTCCTGAGTCTATTGGCAGAAAATACAACTGTAGGTCACTCTTAAAGGAATGACTCACTGCGGTAAGGTTAGGAGAGAAGAGAGTGGAGAGATTTCTCTAGTCGGTTGATTGGGTTTATTAATGCAACAGCTACTACTGCATTAGCAATTATATTTAGTGTGTAGTGAATGAAAAAATCAGATGCCTTCCAGTTCCTACCATTGGTATGGAGCTACTTTTTCTTGAAAATGGGAGGGATATATGAAATTATCTCAGGGTAAGAGGTTATGCGTGCATTAAGGTGACAGCCAGCCTCATATGGGCTGAGCCATCTGTAAGCCGTGGGTGCTGGCCACAAATTGTGAAGACATTGTCTGTGGGTTAGCACAAGGTCTTAAATCCTGCTTTTGAGAGCTTTTATTCTTTGACCTGATTCACTGCAGGGGAATGAGTTTCAATTTGGAATAAATTTTGACCCAAATAATTGAAAGTTAATCTCACTTTATTTTACATAATGCTTTATGATAATGCAGTTGTAAAATGTTTAGCGTGGGGCATAGAGGGCAACAGTCTACAGAAGCTGACATTTTGCATAAAAGAAACAAAAAGAGGTCCTGAGTTTATCTATTCAAACTGATAGCAGCAGTTGAGAAGATTAACCTTTTTAATAATGACTTCCCCTCTTTTATGTATTTTTGGGGGTGGTCTCTTGTACATACTAATTTGTGACACTCAACAGTTACATTATGTGCAGTATGGTATATGTGAACTGAATAGTTTACTAGGTCAAGCAAATGCAGAAGAGATCGAACCAAACAGGGTGAAAAAAATGTACTGTTACAGAATAAGTGTATTGCAGGTCAAGTGCCGCTTGAATGAAGCAATGTATTGGTGTAAGTTGCTAGATACAAAATACTTTCCTTCTTGGGGAGTTATCAGAAAATATGCACTCAGTGAACCAGAAAACTGCGAAATTATTTAATAAAATTAATCCTCAGCTGTGAATAACAAAAATGTCAAACTTATTTTGCATCTAGATTTTCATCCCAGCAAATATAAATTTATCCCTGGATTCTTTTGTCCTGATTTTAACATTTGCTCTGTTGTACTGAACATAGTTTTATACCCAGTCCATGTTTTCTTAATAAGTGTCAAGTTAGCATAAAGAAATAAGGAAGCATGTTTTCAAGTAGGATTTAAAACCACAATATTTGTGTTTAGATATATTTTCAGGTGTAAGCCAAATGATTTCATTACATATCCTTATAAACCTGATATTTGTTTTCTTTTACTTGTCGGCACAATCTTGTGTTTTCCACTGGGCTACTTGTGTTGTGGAGGGAGCACCTACATGGATAAGAAATAGAAGGAGAGATGCAGCTTGTTGGTCAGCGGACAATACTTGTCCTCTGCGTCCAGACTGCAGAATGTATGAGTCTTCTTAAGCATGCAGACTAAAACCTTTCAGTCCTTCAGGAAAGCAGGGCCCCTAAGGCTTGAGTGAAGACAATAGTTATTAGAAAGCTTGCTATTGATCCTCTGGGATCTGTGGGTCTTCTCTCTAGTGCTGAGAAGGGAAGGCAGCATCTCTTTGCTGCAATGGGCTTAGTGTACTGCTTACCCTGTGGCTCATTCCTTTGGGACACGGACCTGTTCTAGCTCCCCATTCCCTCGTGCTTGTCAAAACTTCTGTCTGCAGGCTGGTTTTGCTGCTGTTGTAGCTTTGGAAATGGACCTGAATGTTATGGGATAGGCTTATAGGTGTGTTCATGCTTATAAGGTGCACAAAAGAAGATAATGCAAATACCAACACAAGCCTGCAGAGAAAAAGATAAGGAGCACTGGAAATCTTAGAAACTGATCATTCGAGTTATATTCATTTGCTCCTCTATAGCTATTCCCATTCCTTGATCTAGAAGATAAAATACATTAGTTTCTCACTCCCCTACCAAGGTGTCCTAAAGGAGTATTTTCTCTAAATCCAGTCGTATTAGAAGTTGGAACTTTTCAAACAAGTTGATGCCGCTTTGCCCAGCTCTGTCAGTCAGTCTCCATCTTCTGCTTCCCCTTTAGCCGTGGCATCTTTTACTCCTGCCACACCCTTCACCAGAATGAACAATTCAACTGACTGGTCTGGTTTTACTCTTATCTCCCCATCTCGTTGGCTTTGCCTCCCCAGGCCACCACCTTTAAGAAAGCAGCTTCTTGCTCCCTTTGGCAGCATAGGCATGTCCAAAGTATAAGGGAGTTTCCTTTAACTGCAGCATGTTCTTCTGCAATATTTTCCGTGTAAGTAGCCAGAACAATTGCAGTAACTAGCACGTGGAGGGACCTTGCTTCCCCATTGACAGAAAGTGGCACTTCTGATGTCTTGCCCCTTCCTGGGGCAATCAGAGTGCGTTCTTCTTGTTAAACAGTGGTCACCCACTTAATGAACTGCGCACAGCCTGCTTGACTTCTCTTTCAGTGCTTGTGTGCACTGGATCCAAAGGGGCACTCTTGCATTTGGTCCTAGCAGGACTGAAGGACTGGCAGCTGCCAGCCCCATTAACTCCTCTCACAGCCCCGTTCTGAATTGAGGTGACCTGTGTGCATGGCTGGATTCAGAACTCCAGCAGCAGGAGCTGAAATCATCAGCATTGCCTCTGTTCAGATGCTGGAGCAGCCAATATTAATGTTGATGTTCTCTGTCCCAACTCGAACAGCTCCCTTTAAAAATTCTCCTTTGAACTCCCCTCTGCTTCATTTTCCCTGGGTGAAACCATCACTGTGTTTCAGTCAATGTCAAAACACCCCTTGAATGAACAGAATTAGGACAGAATGGGGAGGGCATTATTTCCCTGCCTACATGGGAGCCGTTTGGGACTGAAATCATCGGTGCTCTTTGAAAGCTGAGTTATTTCCATGAAGGTGCCTTAGGAGTGCAAAATGTTATTAGAATATGCATTATTATTTTGATTTTCACCTGTCAGTACTGACATCAGTGACAGGAAAGGGCACTATACTGGAAATACGATCTGCTTGCTTTTCCCCAACATGATGCAGCACAAAGACAAGTGATTGTTACGCTCTGCTTTTACTTGGTAGCTCAGTCCCAAAGGGTGTTGTATTGCTGGATGACATTGTGCTAGAGTGTCTGTGCTTGATTTTATTTTGAGTAAGTCATACCTCTTTATACATAGATAATGAACCCACTGTGCACCTGGTACAGTCTGCACAGTATTATTTAAAACATGAGTGTCTGAGCATGCCTGAAAGTGAAGTTCTCTCATAAGTATAAGCTGCAAACCCTTATTCAACATTAAATCAAATCAATGTTAATTTGTGAACTAATTAGCATTTCAGGCTTTTTCTTCAGCAGTGTGGTGATTTTGTATATAATGCTATGTGATTGTACCGAAGTACATAATTATGGAGCTGAATACATTGTCTCCTGCTGACATGTTGCCAAAGGAGTTTATTTCAGCAAAGGATGCTCGCTACATCTAAATTAAAATAAAGATACACATCCGAGTCCCATGTGTCTGACCCATAGCTGAATTAAATTGATGTAATGTCAGAATCTAGGGGCCTTGTTGAACAAATGGGCTGAATATATATTAACTGAATTTACTCGTTCACATTTCTACTTGATTTTAATGAGGAAATGGCAGGATATCTTTGGTGTGAGACAGATTATAAGACAGGTATTGTGAGTGGGGAATATGCCTCAAAGAAAACCAAGTGGTTTAAGGAGAATTTTTTTTTTAAACTCGGAAGTCAGAGTGCTGGAGTACAGGAACTGTCAGTACTTGCTCAGCTCAGTGTTCATTCTCGCCCAGAATCCTCTCCCTGGCAGCAGCCAGCACCAGGCAGCTGGAAATGGTGTAAGAATTTCTATCAGTTCTGTAATAGCTGTCTCTCTTACAGCAAAACTGATAGAAGTCTCCTCTACATATTTACCTAGCAACAACCATTTTAATTTAGATACCACGACCCACACTCTAGTTTTCTTTAAAAAATATTTTAAATAATATTTATGTCCTTCATGATCTATATGTTGTCTTTGACAACACTGATTTTTTATAAGTAACGTGGTTAACATAGAAGTCTCTTTCTTACCGTAACACATTGACAGACTGAACATTGCACCTTTCTAATATAAATATATGAGACAGTAATGCAGCCTCACTTATGTGTACAGTCAGTAACCTTGTTTAAAAAAAAAAAATCTCCAAAATTGAAGGTGAGCACGTGCATGTAGTTCCCTATAAGATCCTTGAGTCAATCAGCAAAATTTTATGTCCCCAGATAACCTTTGCCCAGGTAAGTTACTGCTCAGCTGCTCACAGGAGTCAAAATATGATTGATTGTTGTGCTGGGGACTCACTGATCTCCTCCTGCTACTTTGCCTTGATGGAGGTCAGCGTGGGACTGTCAGAAAGTGTTCTGGGTATTTGTCCTTTTGGACTGACAGGCTGTTCTTGCACCAGACTGACTCAGACTGAATTGCACAGAACCATGATTCACACCCTTCTTCTTCATTATTTGAAGAATTAAACACTCAAAAGTGTTGGAATTCAAATGATTGGCTCCGGCTGTCTGAGTTAGACTCTGAGTGAGATGGCTGTGACAAGTCATACTTCCGAGCTGTTGTTTTGGCTCTTTTTGTAGACTATTTTTCTGGGTTCTACTTCCTTCCTAGATCTGGGGCTGACTGCAATCAGAAAGGCTACAGACTTTAATTTTTAGTCTAGTGTTCTAGGAAAAAGAGGCATGTTGGATTTCTCTGTCTGTATGCATGATCTATTTAGTCTTTCTTTGAAAACTTTTGAAGCCCTCAACTAATTTCAGCTAAATCTGGCAGGCTGTTAAGTTCTCTCGGATCTCATACAAACAGATTGGCTCTGAGGAAAACACAGCAGTATGGGCTCATTACTTTGCTAGATGTCCAAGATCTGTAGGTAACAGGCTACATTGTTTCTCCAGCCCTGAGAAATGCAGTTATAGTCTGAGATTCCAAAGGTCCTGACCGACTCATCTGAGACGTGCTGGAAGTCCTATGGCTGGGTATTAGCTTTCTCCAAGTCTTGCCTCTGAAATTCAGTTGCCTGCAGAATCAAACGAAGTAGTCATGACAGTACAGCCACCTTGTTCTCTTTTTTGCTTCAGTCCAGCAAGTCATGTAACTTCACATGATTCAGCTGTAGTCATCAAATCTAGTAACATTGGCCTTATAGTTAGATAAACACCAAAACATATTTATTTATCAAACCTGCCCTTCTCCTAGATCAGTCAATGAATTATCTCTATTAAAATTTAATGAAATTAAATTGTTGATTTTTACGTTAAAACCCCAGGATATCTAGCAAAGGGCTAAAAATATGAGCTTAGGTGTAATGTGCTTTGTACCCTTTGTGAATCTCAGCCGACCTATTACCGAACTCTCATGCTAGTTCTGGACATCTGCATTATTAGATGCAAACTGGATGAGAGGAGAATTGGCCTTGATTTCCAGTTTTTACCATAACTTTCTTACATTTGTATGCTTAAGGCATTTAAAAGGTTTAATATTTCTCCCAGTTACATTTTATGGTTGATTGTACACAGTGCTACCTTTGCGCAAATACCCCAATATGCCAATATTTTCAATGCAAATTGCAGAAAGTTGAACTATTTAGAAAAATACAATTGAGCCCAAGAACCATGCTAATTATATCCTTGGTTATTTTCACACAGAGAAATATTTCAATCCAAACTCTGTGTTTATATGCTAAAGATGTTTCTTCTTGTCTGAACTAGCAAATATACCTCAGGGAGCTTTATTTTTGGTTACGCATTTAGTGCAGAACATTATTTGCATCACAGAAAGATCACATCTTCCCCTTGCCTATTTCAGCTTTTCCATACCGAACCTCAGGCCTTCCTATTATTTGTAAAATTGCTTTTATTTCCAGTTGGGATCAGATTTAGAAATGGAAAGATCAGGGCATATTAGAATTTGTAGCTAGGGGAGAATTCTACTCCAAGTGCAGAATGCTAAACCATGGGGGGGGGGAGGAGGGGCCGCACAAGATAAAGGAAAGGGTTTAGAACAGGTTTTTTGGATATCTGATTGCTATTACCCTGCAAAAGAGCAAGAGATGAGGACAGGAGGAGTAAGGTGTAAAAGCAGGGAAAGAGAAGTATATTCTGAAATGCTGTAGATAATGATTTTATACTTCCTCAGTTTTGAGGTAAGTGATCTTGCCTATTTGGGAAGAAAGCTGACACTGGCTTATCAATCAGTTAGAAACCCTCAAGACGTATTTCGGGGAGAATGTGCAGAGAAAATGTTCATTTTTAGATATTCATGGAGAAATTGTAAGAATGTTCCAGTTTGTGCGGCCAACACTGATCTGCTTAACCATTTTCCTGTCATCTCCCTGTTTGCAATGAATTTATAAATGAATTTTTAATTGGATTCTACTGTTATTAGCAGCCTTTTTTTTTAATTCCAGGCAAATATCACAATATGACTGGCAACTCTAGAGATAAGGTCTGCTCTACTTTCTAGCAGCAGCTGCAATATCAAAGGGGTTAATTTCGATCATCAAGGTTCCATCTTCTTGCCCTCTAAGGTCTGATTCATAAAGCTGAAGAGATGAATTCAGAAATTTCCAGAGACAAATGGGGGAGAAAATCAAGATATATGAAAAAGGAGGGTGGAAAATTAAGTTTTGTCTCAGTGTATGTGGTTACCAAGCAGGGCTTGAAATTCACTTATGTTCTTGTGCAGATAAGGTGTTGAGGTGTTTCCCTCAGCAGAAGGGCAGTCTTCATATCCTGGGCCAGTTTACAATATTGAAACAGATCAATGATCCATTTAGTCTCCATCACTGGCTAATGCTGGAGAGAAAGGCAGAAATCCTTGATGATGCATTTAACAGTTTAAAACTACAGACATGAGAATGCTTCCACGTAGTGTTTGTCTTCTGCCCCTAAAATATAAATACTAATCAGTCACTATTGTAATGCTGTTCTAGCTCATGTATTTGTATGTGAAGTTGATACTAAACATCTCGCTGAGCTTTTCTAAGTACCATGCTCTGCTCTCAACATCCCACTGGTTCCAATTCAGCAGGTTAATTAAACACTGTTTAACTACCACTGTCTTTAACTAAACACCATCTTTAATTTAGTTTTGCTCTAAATAAGCATTTGAATCTTTGTGAAAAAAAACAGCCAAAACTGGAATAGTTCTAAACCATCCAGCTCAGAGAGTACAAGATGTAATGGACAGTTATGCTTGAATCTTCTTCTTAACTAAAAGGAAATAGAAGCAATATGTTCTTAATGTCTTCACTGGGACAATTACGTTGGCAGCATCTGACTTGGATTCAATCAGGTTTTGCTTTCCAAATCCCGAACAGAAGAATTCCAAAATTTGCTGATCACTTTGCTAAAGCCTGAGATGTTAGAGGTAGTCTCAAAAGCTTCAGAGGTAACGCTGGTGCTTCCTAAACCCATGCAGATGTGCCCTGTTGTGGAGGCCACTGGGTATAGCCACGCACCCTCAAGCTGTGGAGACCCAAGGAGTGTATGATGCTATTTTCAAAAGAGTAGTTTTAAAGAGGACCATGATAAGTCAATGTTGCAGAGAGAAAGAAAATAACCTTTTCTCTGTGTTTCTGGTGGAAAGAATGTGGTGAATGGCTTAAATATCTGTTGTGTGGACATAAATTCAAAGAGAAGGCGAATAGCAATGGCGGGGGGTGTGTCACAGCAAAGTGCTGGGTTATTAGTCCAGCCAAATCAAGACAAATCTAGGGCAGTTCCACTGATTTTTTTTCTAAAATTGAGGTGAAAATTCAGTCCTAACAGAGGTGGGCTACTGGCAAGCCCAGACACATGGATGTTGTGGGCTGGTCGATTCTGGCTGTCGTAGTTTATGCTTCATTTGCTCAGCCTCCTACCCTTGTGAAACTGCAAAGGTAGCACCAGGACTGCACGAGGAGGAGGATTGCTGGCTCAGAGAGGCACTGAAGGGCACAGGAACACTGAGGGGGAACCACGAGTCAGGGTCTTGGTTATTTCTACCACCAATGTTTTCTGCTATCCATTGTCCACTTGGGATTTAGATTAGAGTCAAAACTCATTCTTGCTCGGTGCAAGCACGGTGAGCTTTGATATTGACTGAAGCTGCACTTGTTACTCTACCACATCGTGATGATCATAAATGATAAACATGAAACCAAGAAGATAATCAAGAAACCAAGATTTAGCAGGGACTTCTGGACCTTGTATTTAGGGGCAGAGGAAGAGGTGATCAGAGAAGGAGAAAGGGAGGGCTTGGAGTGACGTTCTTTGATGTGTTTTTACTTGAAACATGAAGGTGGGAGGAGAAAAAGAAGATGGTTTTGTTCATTTGAATCAGTTATGAGAAAAGACCAAGCCTCTGCATACCATCCTTATGCACCCTGTTTGATGCCTTAAAAATGTTATATGCTCTGAGAAAGGACAAATTTGTAGAGCAAACAGTGACTATTCTTTAAATGCAAAATAGGCTCGTAATTGAACAACCAGAGTCTGACTACATTATGTCTGGATTAAGTTTACAGTGGTACTAGCAGTCAGATAACCCTCCTCTTTCCTTCACAAACAGCAGACAGCTAGTAACCCAGTGACAGCCCTACATTTAACCTTCTTAATTTTCTTTTTTTGAATGCTGATTTCAGTCCTTTCTGGTATATAGAACAGTTGCAAGTTTAGACACAAAATCAGCAAATGCCAGAGCTTTTCTTATTTTTTTGATTATGCATGGAAAAAGTCCAGGCTGTTTCTTCCTGCTTGCTTTTTGCAACACAAAGGACAGAAACAAGCTAAATTTCTGCCTAGAGAATTCTCAGCACAGGTGTGCAGGCTGAGGGATAAATTCCCTGAGCAGTGGAGAGGAGAGCAGTTGTTAGCCAGTTTGAAATTTTGGGGTTTGTTAATTCTTACATTACTGACATTGCCTTAAGTCATCAGACTGGTTTATTAGCAGAAAGAAATTCTCACTGTTATTCTGCTCTTTAAACTATACATTCCAGCCAATTATGAGCATAACTTAGAGATGGCTGGATCTCTCCCTAAAGAGTTGCTGAATGGAAATGATAAACTGCAGCAATGTGTGAGGAAAGCCTCTTCGCTTCAGCTCTACCCCGACAACTCCCTTCCACAGTTAGGAGTGTCTGGTCTGCTGTGGTATCTGGTTTCTGTATGATGGCACAACTGAGTTACAGAGAGTGCTATGGACTCAAGTTGTTGCCTATGGAAATGATGGTCTATAATATGTTCCTTCTCCACCTAACAAATAACTGTTTTGCATAGGGATGCTCCTTATTCTATGAGACACCTCTGCAGGAACCTCCAAGTGCAGGGATCTAAATTACCTTCTGCCCATTACATTTCTTAGGTCTAAAAGACATAAAATCATAATAGTGGTCTGTAATGTATTGAGGGAGGAGTGCAGACACATAGAGCTCAGGATTAAGTTCCGATAGCATCTAAGTCTGTTATCTTTTTGCATTTCCTTTTTATTTGTGTGTCTGTGAATCCAAACGATTTTGTAAATTTTCCCTTCCTGATGCATATCTCTTTGTTCTTTGAGAAAAAAACAGCTGAGAATGTATGTATTGTTGAATTGACCTCATCAAATTCAGTCCACAGTCTTTAGGAAGTTAAAATGGAAAGTCGTGGAGCACCTGCACAGATTCTTGTTTACTTTAGATTTAATAACAAGTGTTGTCGTGGTTTATTTCTGAGCTTTCTGAAACCATCCTTGCAGAGAGAAGGCTGTTCAATGTGCTACATTTTGAATTAACAAGTTAATCTATAGCTTCTTGCTGAAAGTGAGGGGAAGCAATTACTGCTATGCATTAGATCACTTTAATTTCAGGTATACGTTCAGATATATCTTCATTGGCCCAAAGAAGGACTGGTATTTGGACAGAGAGAGTGAACAGTGATTAGCCAAAGCAGCCCATGTTCCTTTTTGTCATGAAGTTTAATCAGTTAGTAGCCTACATGACATTTTTCAAAAGCTATTCATTACTCTTAAAAGATGCTTGATTCTGTGACAGTGCTGGCTGTGTTGTCTATTGTTGCTGCTTTAGCAGACAGGATGATACTCATTTATGTGTCATATCCAAGAATATGCCATTAACAGAAGTCCCAGATTCAGTAGTTTGATCCAATATGAAAATAACTGATGTTGACCTATGTAAATGATGCAAATCAATTAGCAAGATTTTTCGAATTATTCTGTAGCATGGGTGACCTGCCACGGACAACCACAATGCCCTGTTATGCAGAGCAGCATTTCTGTTTGCATTTTTTTTTTCTACTTTCTTTCTGGTACAAATGTTTCTTGCTTAGAATTCTTATAAATCAGGTATTCTCGATTGTTGGGATTTGCCTCACTTTTGGGACAACAGTTTGTAAAGGTAGGGCATAGGCTCCCTCCTCCCCCTGGAAAAGAAGCAGAGCATACTGCTATAGCTGGATATCCCTCCTGCCTTTTCTCCACAGTGTCTGCAGAATTTCTCAGTGCTGCAGGGCATTTTCAGCTGCGCGTCAGAGTGCTGCTGGAGTTGCCATCTCATTTGCCAGGCTGGTGACCAGACCTGCATTCCATTATCCTTCCCGGTCCTTTCCCTCACAGCATCCTCAGAGCTCTGCAGTTTCTAATGACCTGCTACTTCTATTCTCCTTTTGGGTCCCAGGGTAAGTGAGGAAGAAGAGAAATTAATAGAGATGAAGCTCATTTTAAAAAAATTAGGAGCTGCTAATGTATGTGGTGGAATAGTGCAGTGTAAATTTCTAGGCATTACAAAGAGGGAGGGCAATTTATTTTATCATGTTCTATTCTTTTTGCACAGCCATGGGCTACTGTGGGTGCAGGGTGTTTCCCGTGGTTACTTAGTGCTCTAACAGCACATCTTCCACTTCTTGGACCTCATCATCAGATGTAATTTATCTCACCGTACCACACTGTTACTGAAACCCACTTACTTGAGGCTGAATTTGACCATTAGTCTATAAATTTCTGGGCTTTCTGGCTGGGTGAAGAGTCTATAATGAAAAACATGAAGTACTTAGAAAGAGAATTTTGAAAGGGAGCAGGTAGGAAGCACTGGTGACTGGGAGAAAACCACAGTCTTCTCCAGCTGCATTCTTTTGATTACCATTTTATATTTCTCCAGCACATGTGAATCATTTGGTTGCACTTACAGTGCAAAGTCATTTTGAGGTAAGCACGAGAGCAGAAGTGTTGTGTGGTGCCTGGGGAGGTGCCTTGAGAGGGGAAGCAGGAGTGGTGCATGTTATGGTCATGGCATGCCTATTTGGAGTGACTCTTAGTGGGTTCTTTAAACATCGAGCCTCCTTTTCCTGCACGCCCAGTATTTACTAATGCAGTTGACTTGCAGAAATGAAGCTAAGGCCATGAAACTGGATAACAGAGGAGCTGCTTGATAGGCAGTCAGTGGAAATTCCTGGAGGAAACTAGAGCACGTATAGAAGCAATAAGCTAATGGGAAAAACTATGCCTGCTAATGAAAGGGAAAATAGTGACGAGGGAGTGTGAAGGAGGATTATTACTGAAGCATCCACACTTCTTTGCAGAGCTCCTGCCTTTATACTCAGATTACCTGATGATATGCTGACTCATGGAGTTTGCAGAGTTACTTTTATCCATAGTATGAAACTAGCAGGTGATTTTTTTTTCTTTCTTTCTTTTTTTTTTTTTCCCAAAGGCTGGCTTTCTTTGCTTATAGTAAACGTGCTAGTTTTAAATTCAGTAGTGTAAGGCATCCGTCTCCGTCTTTCACCCCTGCCTGCACTGAACTGCGTGCTTTCTGATGTTGAAAAAGATATCTCACACAGATTGCAGCTCGCAGTTGGTAATGAGGAGGAGTTATCGTCACCATGCTATTCTAACATCTCAGTATGCTTTCTGTAATGTGAGAGGATTATTACTGATGCTCAGCTGGCTCTATTCATTGTTGTGAATGAATTATGCTTTTAAGCTGGGCATTAGCCTAAAAATACCTCCAGTAACTTAAGTGAGGTTCGTGTTTATGGTTGTTCTTAAGAGCCCACCAAGAATGGAGCCCCATTGTGCCAAGCGCTGTATGCGAGATGCTCTCTGCCCCAGTGAGTGTCTGTCTAAAAAGATATATTTAGGGTGGGGCTAGGGATAAAGCATACAAACAGGGTGATTGCACACAGCAGATACTTTTCTGCTAAAGAATATAAGAAAGACCGACATCTTTTTCCTCCTGATACTCTGGTTTGTCTGAAGAAAAGAGAGCATCTGTATAGTTCTGGGTTTGTGTGGTGTGGGGTCGAGTCCTCCCACCAGATATCTTAATGCTTGCCTTTATCTGCTCCTACTGGCTGCAGTTTTGTTTGCTCTCTGTGGACTTCCCTCGGGTGTCATAGGATTGTGCGGTGACGGATGGTGGGGAAGCAAAGGCAGTGAGTGGTACCATGCAAGTCCAGCTCTGTGTTTTTCTCTTCAAGTTTGTCATGGTCTTTTAATGCTGAATTATTGAGCAGTTGAATCTGGACATGCCTTTCACCATAAACAGAGCATTTTAGAGAAGAAAGTGAGGAGTTGGGTTACTCAGGGCATTGCCTTTGGATGGCTTATGGGGAAAGCTGTTGGAAGGAAACAACACAGACTAGTCCATGTGCTTTCTCATTTGCAAAGATTCAGTTGCTGTCTTATTTCTCCCATCATAAAATTGTCTCTGAGTTTTCCAGGTGGATGCATCACAGGGGCTGGAATGTAGCCTGACAGGTAGAAATCAACAGCAGCATGTCTTAGTGATGCTTTGTCAGCTGTGAATAACAAGAAACGTTTGGGGGTTTGTTTTGAAAATCCAGATGCCGTCCATTGTCAGCTCGCAGCTTCTGCTGCCCTGGGCAAACCTCATAATATGTCACAGGCAGAATGTTCGCTGTGCCGTGTATTTTGCTCCCACAGACATTTGCCTAATCTGTCTGTGTGGCAACTCTAAATAGGGTGTCAGCTTCTTTCTGGAATGAAATCTCTATCGCCCTTGTAACCTGAAATCCAGAGGACAATATTGAGCATGTTCTGTGGCTACCAGGATGATTTGTGCTTGATCCTTACCAATTTAGGTGACTAACTGCATAAAGTTAAAAAGCAAGCACAAACTCTCTAGAGCATTATGTTTTTGCATAGTGATGCTGATAAATAAACCGACAGTGAAGAAGGTGAGACCTACGGCAGTTAGTCAGAGCTCGGTAGTGACCTCCCCGCTCCCAATGGCCGTGAAGTCTTGGTGCGTGTAATGGATAAGCTGTCCCTTTTCCAGTCAAGCGTCATTTCCAGTACAGTCTGTGAGCAA
This sequence comes from Gavia stellata, assembly GCF_030936135.1. NCBI lineage: Eukaryota > Metazoa > Chordata > Aves > Gaviiformes > Gaviidae > Gavia > Gavia stellata. The sequence goes on along the minus strand of NC_082603.1, from coordinate 31,943,331 downwards.
TGGTCCAAACATATGTTACTCGGGGGGGGGTGGGTGGGTGGGTGGGTGGGTGGGTGTGTTTGTCTATGTATATGTATGTTTATATATGATCTGGAATTACTTAGCCAGAATATTTTAGGATGTTTGTTTGATAAAGTGATATATGTGTCAATATATAGAACTATTCATTGGAATAACAATACTTAGAGGTATATCGAATTGTGTTGCATGCTGCAATACACTTAGGCTTGTATCACTGGGTGGTAAAAAGTATACCATGTTTTTGCTTGACAGTGCGCTTCATAATATATTATAGGAGTAATATTTTACCAAGCGAATACTCTATGATACTAATTTCTTCTGCTTCTGTTCCTCTTTCTTTTAAACCTCTGAACTCAAATACCAAAAGGAGCAGATTCACCACAGGACAATCTTCTCTTAGTCTGCTTAAGACAGGTTGTATTTGATATTCAGTAAGCTTGTATTTTAAATCCAAAAGATACCTCTTTAGAGATGTAACAAAACAAAAGTTTTGTTCTTCATAAATTACATATCAATGAGCTAGTGGTAAGATGATAATTACAGCAACCTTTCAACCTCCAATCTTCAGCTGGTAAGAATGGGAGAAAAAACAATGAAACGCAGGATAGTGCCATGCAATTTCTCCAAATAAAGATCATTAAAGTTTCTGACAAAGCTTTGGTGCTGAAACACTGCCTCACTCGTAGTAAACACCCAAGTGAAGCAAATACTCGACCTATCTGACAGGCCATGAATGCTTCCATTAGCATGGCATAATTCTAATGCATTTAGCGTGTATGTTTAATGCTAAATGCATTAGCACTTAATGTCAGGAGCTCCAGACCTGCTGGAGTCAAGGGGTTAACACAAATTAAGAATTGCAAGAGAGATTTGTCACTCTTTATAGCTTTGTGTTAGAAGTCCTAATTTCATTACTGAAGCTTACTCTGTAAGGAAGGAGTATTATTTTTGTGTTAAGCTCTTTTTCTGTCTTTTTAAAATGAAGACAAATTACCCTGCTAGCATTTGCTACCACAGTACCACCTCCTGAGAAGCCCCTCTGTAACATCATGTAAATATATATAGTAATATAGTAAAACCCGCAGAATGTTACCTAAGAAAATTTAGCTACCCAGTTTAATTTACAGATTGACAGTACAAAATCAAGTCTGTAATGGACACCTATGGTTAAAGGTGGGCTTTTGTTTTGCTTTGTTTATCCTCTCTAAAACCAGGACATTTTGGACTTCCGCTGCATGAGAGAGTGTGGTCAACATGTGAAATGCAGCAACCCAGGCCACAGCTATAGGGAGCTTCCCCTCAGCATCCAGTGAAGGTTAAGCAACCCTTAACCTTTCCACTTGACCGTGTCCCTCTTCATATTTCAGCACAGACAGTGGCACAGCTGTGCAGTGATCCTCACTGGGGATCAGCCCAGGTAAAAAATAATGTGAAAGGGGAAACTGGTACAACAGAGGAGTTGGCTTAGGGGCTGGAATAAGCACACAGGGATAGGCATCGGTTTTGCCATATTGCTGATGATTGCTTAACTGCACAGAGCTTGCTTTATTATTCAGTGTGCAATGAGGAAGATGCACCTTATCTCTTTTACAGCACTGCAAAGCGACAGTGCTTCATTGCCTTAATAGTAATTTCTTCTAGCAGTAGTAGTGTTAAAGTCAATGGGACTACAACCAGAGCATAAAGAATATGCCAGTCTCGGTAGGGTCAGGATGAAGAGCTGTTATGCTGATTGACCTCAGGAAAAAATTATTTTGAAGGGTTTTTAAAATTATTTTAATTAAAACATGTATTTAGATGAGTGGGATTTATGCTAATTGGCACTTGTACGTCACCCTCATTCTTGAAAAAGTTTTAGAAATCTTGAAAACTTTAGCTTTTCACAGTGCTTCAGTGAGATGGTGCTTAACTCTTCCTTGCAGGAAAACAGTAAGGGAAGTGTTTGCTCACCAATCGCCAGTATGTCAGGGCCCAAGTGCACCAGCAGCTCTTACTCGCCCTGACCAGGGGCCTCCCTGCAGGCACCTGCTGCCCAGGGCTCCATTTCAGCTCATCCCTGGTCCTTGCTGAGCCAGGCCAGAGGGGTGTCTCGTGGGGGAAGCTGAAGCACAGAGGTGACATGGCAGGAAAGAAGGCTTCGTCTGTCACTTAGTTTCTGTTCAGAGCCCTTTGCTCTGTTTTCCTTGAGGGCAAGTTCTTGCGCTTGGTACTTTGCTACATTTAGAGTGTTTTGCTACTGATAGCAGCTAGATGTGCAGGTATACTTCACACAGCATTTCTTGACTCGTAGCTTGTGGGCTAGGTCCAGCCTGAGGAATATTTCTATGTGATTTGCTACCTTTTCCCCAAAGAAGGAGTAAATACTGCTGTAAGAGCAAGTATCTCCTCTTGCACCCTCCATCTGCCTTTAATATCTCCTGCTGAGATCTGGAGGTGGATCTCAGGGGGTCTGATCCTACTCTTGTCACTGTGTGAAGAATTGCCTCAAGATCGCAACAATTTGTTTCCTTCTGTCACTACATCACTTCCCTGCCCCAGCATCTCCCAGCTGCAGTCTTGGTTCTCCAGCACACAAATGCACCAGTAAGGAGGCTGGGGATACAACTGTGGCTTCAGAGGGGACCAAGCATTCATCTTGCTAACGAAAAGGATAAGCAGTGTGTTTCCTTTCCCTTTTCAGGCATCCTGGGATTCTTAACCTTTCGAAGTATTCTTAACATCTGCTCCTTTCAATAAGCATGCGTTGTTGCTAACATGCCAACATATTCCTATGGCTAGGGCTACGAGAACAAGGTACTACAGGGGAAGATGGAGAAGAGTTATACCGCAAGGTAAGAGCGGGCTGTGGAGCAGCACTCCTTTGCCCTGCAGCAGTTCGGTCGTGTAGCCATACCCTAGCACTAGCCTCACTAACCCTGCCATGTCCTCAGAGCACACTGCGATCAAACGAGTCAGTCCAACATTTTCTGTGTGTGGAAGAGCTAAAAGTGGTATTCCTACACCTAGTCTGAAAAACAGTCATCTGATCAGTTATAAGCTACATGCTGGACGACACAGTGTTAAAATGCTTATAACCTAAGGTGTATCAATAATAGAGCCTAAACTGACTATAGGCAGTAAGTATGTGAGCATTGAGCATTCCTCTGCTTATCTTAAATTGATTGCAAGGTATCATTTTAAATTAAGGGGAAAATCCAGTCATGGGAGGAAATCAGCACGAAGTATCTACTGTTAAAGTGTACCTTGATTTTAATTTTTTTGGCTTTCATTCCGTGAAGTGTTAGATAAGTGAATAAGCAACAGAAGTTATATGATAAACTTGTCTGTGTTCTGCATTTACATTTGGGTAGTAATTCCCGATGAGAAAGACAGCCCTGTGATTTGACATGCACCTTGTGCTGACTATCGTGGTGTTCTGAGAGTCTGATTTAGTTGATTTTGGATCAGGTGGAAATTAATTAACAGACGCCAACATGCATGGCGTCACGAAAATCTGAGTGGTGAAGGAGGACGAACCTTTGGCTCTGCCACCAAATGGATCGATGTAATGAGTAGGAAGCAAAGGTAAGTGCTGATATGAAATGAGACAGAAAGCTGGAGCTAGGGGGAGTTTTATCCTCATTCTCTAATAAGCCCTGTGGTATGTGGCATCAGTAGGACACCTCCAGGACAGACTTTTGCAGCAGGATGGAGGTGAATGTCTAAGATACGCAGGTGTGGGCAGGAGCTATTTCCCAGCTGTGGCTTTTTAACAGTCTCTGGAAATGCAAAGGGTTTCGTGAGGCCTGAGGCTTCCCACTGCACCTGGCCTTTGGGAAGTGGTGTAACTACTCCTCAGCTGGCCAGCAACTGAAATCACTGCTTTTGCTCTTGGTTTCTTCTTGGACCTTGGGTTTCATTTTGGTCTAACCTTGGTTCTCTCTGCATTCCCCTGGTATCTAGCTCTGGCTGTTAGGCTGCCCTGCTAATGCCTTGACTGCAACGATCCCTAGCCTAGCTGTGCTCTATAAAATGAGACCTTTTCTTCCTCATGCATCCCTGTTTTAGCACACCTTGAAACTGAAGAGGGTGATAAATCGAGCTCAGGCTGTACCTTGGGAAGGATTACAGCTGTCTGAACAGCCATGCATGCAGGCTGAGTATTTTCCTCTGTACTTCACCATTTTAAAGTGACATATGCTTGATCTGAGCACTTATATTAAAATCATGCTTCTCAGTAACCCTTGTTTATTAGTCTATACAGTATTTGTAAGCTCCAGTTGTAATACAGTTTACTGTGGTTTTGGCAGAGTCTTCCTTATACTTGTTGAAATATTTGAACATTGAAAAAAGAAAAAAAAGAAAAAAAAACAACCCCCCAAAACCTGGTAAAAATCCTGGTTTCTTAGGTGCTGTACCAACTATATAGAGAGTCCTCTATCTCAGGGTTTTTTCATCTGTGACCTCCCCAATATAAATTTCAATAGACAAATTTAGATCTCAACACAAAAACAAATTGCTTGCTGTTTATAAAAGGCATATATTTGTGTTGTAAATGAGTGTAATGGATGTAATCCAATAACACTACTGTTGTCAGGATTGCTTTCTTTTTGCTTATTAAAATTACATGTACATTTACAATAGATTTATAACTGCCTATTTCTATACTCAAGCAAAATCTGGCATTTCACTAGCTGTGCCTTTGATAGTTGAGACTTCTGTGGATGTTTTCATGCTTTCTTTGTGGTTAGTGGAAACAGGAACTGTTTATTTTGAAGGTTCTTATTTTTAGCATCTGCAGCTGAAAATGGGTCTCTACTCAGTTATGTCAGTGCCACAGTTGTCATTTATTAAAAATACATATAGATTAAATGGAAACTTATACATATAGATTAATGGAAATTTTAATTTTTTTTATACTTATAGCAAATATTCTGACTACAGGTTCAATTTTGCTTCTAAAACTTGAGTTTCTTGGATGGCCAAGAAAACACTAAATTATCTGTGGCTTTACTGATCCTTGCTTATACTGTCACACCTACCAGTGACACATGCTTGGCGTTGCCAGCTCTTCAAAGGATGTCTCCCTCATGGGCTGCTTGGTCCTGCTGGTCACTGCTGGCACCCTTGGGTGCTGCTGTTTGTCCAGGGACTAATAGCGGGGAGCAGGCTTGCTTAGACTTGTCTAGACACTAAACTCAGCTTGAAACTGGCTTAACAAACCTTTATTCAAGTCCATATGATAAGAGAGCAAACATAACCCTGGGGACTTGGGATCAAGCAGATGGAAAGGAGTTTAATCCCAAAACAGTTCCAGCTAGAGTTCCTCTTTATACAGCATAATCCTCTTATGCATCCACCTATTTCTTATCTCACTAAGTGGTTGAATATTTTATTTATTTGCAAGGTGTGCATGCAGGCTTCATTTATACTGCATGCACTGTGTGTTCAATGCATGCTGTATGTCTTTATATGCTGTGGTTGTACACTTCCCAGTCTGTACCTCTTCATCCACACAACACCACAATGCCTTGTACAAACCTTTTTTAGTCCTCAGACAGCTGATGGTCACCTTGTTAGCCTGTCCCGCAGCTGTTGATCAGTCACTCTCAAGCTCCCTTATTTTTTCAGCTGCAAGCTACCATGATTAGACTGCATCTTCTTAAGACCTTCGTAGGATTATTCTAACCTATGCCAGGAATGACCCAAAGAAATGGTTGAGACTGTTTTCTTCCCTGTTTTCAATAATCTGTTTGCAGCATGTGCATCTTTGTATGCACAAGTCTTTTTGGGGTCAAGGCCTCACTGGTGTCTTCCAGGTTCATCCAGCATCAGCTTGAATGAATTACTGCTTTGTGCAATCACTAAACAGAGAAGGTAGTATGTTCTGGCAGAGCAGAACCTCGTGGGCAGTAATTAGACTTAGCATCTGTAAATTACTTTGCAAACCACATCTGAAAGGTGCTAAAGAAGCACCTCTACAGCGATTATTAATGCATACAAATAAAATGAAATTTTGAATGCTAAATAACTAAACAAAACCCAAAGACAGATATTAAAGGTATTCTAGAAAGGCTATAAATCAGTTGCAGCCAGTAGGTTGGAACAGAGAGTGGAAGCGCTAGAAACACATCTGTCATCAGGGTAGCTGTAGCAACCTTATTTCCTGACTGCAGCTTTGATCACAGCTGTCGCTGAAGCACTAATTTCTTAAAAAATTAGTTAAAAGTTTAAAAAAGAATGGAGGTTTATGACTGTGAAAACTTGTTTCAGATGTTGATTTTCTTTCTTTCTTAGTAAAATGTATTTTAATGAAAGTAACTTAAGGCCCCTAAGATTTTGAATTAGTAAGTTGATTTCATCCTTTTCTTCTTGGTTACCTGTCAACTTCATTTCACCAGCTATCTAAAGGTATTATTTCTTTAATCAGTGAATAGTGACAAACATCGGGGAACTGGAACTGCTTGGACTGTATTGCATAGTGCTGTAAATCAGGTCAGAACAGTACTTGGATACAGAAAAGAAATTCTGCTTGTCAGGTGGGTACTTACCCTGATGTTTTAATTCAGGTCAGTGGTAAGCTTTTAAGGTCATCTCTCATTCACTGTACTGCGGTTCTTGGAGTGCACAAAGTGGATTTTTTTAGTATGAAACTAAGTCAGAAGAGATGCTGCAGGAGTGCACCTAATCTGTCTGCTAATGGACACTTAGCCCACTTAAATTGAGCTCGGGCTGGTCTGAAATAACTCCCCCAAAATGCAGGACCCTCAGCACAGCTGCAGTGCTCTGCAGATCTGCTTTATCACACCCAGGGAGCCTTGACTCCTGTGTTGCATGCTCTGCCTTTACTCTCCACCTGCTAAAGAAGATGTTAAGATTGTGGGGTATTTTTCTCATTGAGGACATGCTCTGAACCTGCGAGGTTTTTATGGCATTTCAGTCCCATGCAAAAAGGGAACATGAAAGCTTGTGGTTAGAGGGAGGGGAATAAGCCTGTGTTTATTCATCACTCCATTGACCCTGGAGAAGTCCAGAGCATCATAACCAGAGTCAGAAAAGCTCTGCTGTGAGGAACACATGATTGTACTTATTTCTTCACTTTGAAGTAAGGAGAAATGATTTAAGAGTTGGCTGTGAAAGTAGACATAGACATAAAGATAGACATAAAGAAATCATTCCGACACCGCTGCTTCTTAAAGAGAACTGGGAGCTGGGAGTGAGTGCTTTAAGGGATCCTATAAAGTGATGTTTGTTTTTGAAGCTGTTCTTCAACCTCTTCTGCATTTTTGCCAAAGCCCTGCATAATAAACAGTGCATCTATAATAAATGATACCTTGGTGGAATATTAGCAAATCAAGTGATCAGCTTTGGTTTTAACTGCTTCTTCTAGATACAAACCACCTACAGCTGTACATGGAATTGTACCCATCGTTTGTGTGAAGTTTGCGTGGTAACAGTGATAAACTAGAAGATGAATGTTATTCTTGCTGCATCCATTAGCTCATGTTACTCCACTAAAGCATCTTGAGAGAAAGGGATAATTCAGCTATAGGAAAGAACATGGTTAGAAGCATGGAGAAATTGTACTAACTTCTGATCTGACTTGATATAACTATGCAACCTCATTTCTTGTGAAGCTGCAGTCGTTATGTTTGTATGGGCAGGTGTCTGCTGTGTCCGCTAATTCCCTGAGCTAGGTGGCCCTGAATCAGTGCTGCTTGTTCAGACACATGAGGCCACAAACAACCCCTATGCCAGTAAGTCCCGTCTCTCCTCTGTAGCCTTGTCCCAGCACCCACATGCGCCGTTGGGTCTGGTCTGCCCTTCCAGTCTTGGAGCGCAGGAAATGCTCCCCGTGCCCGAGAGCGTGCACATGTAGGAGCTGAACTGGAACCCAAACTTGAGATAGAACCTTATCTGAGCCTGCCTTAGTTTGATATATTAACATGAAAAAATGTGAGAGACCAACATATTCCTCCTTTATGGTTTTCTTGTATTTGGTTCTGTGTTTTAGCAAAAGTATCTTGGTCTTGAACCAGCTGGCCTCCCACTCAAATCTGGGGCAGATGGGAGGGAGCTGAGTTTTATGATGGGAGGTAAATAGAAGGGGAGGGACCATGAATTTAGATTAAAAAATCCCCAAACAAAATGAAACAAAAAAAAGATGCTCACATTATCTGTCTATCCTCACCTCTGAAAGAAACATAAATTTTTAAGCCTTCATGTCAGTATGTCAAATTCAAAATTTCTAAAAAATAATTCACTGCTCTGGTTATCCAGAGATTTCAGCTACCCCACATAAATGCAGGAAGTGTGAACAAATTGCTATGTCGTATCTTTGGTAACAATTTGCTACTGGATGAGAGAAATGACCTCCTTCAAAGTTTGGTTTATTTTGATACTTTGCTTATCGCTGTTGACTTGCAGGTAAGCATGAGGCTGAGAAAGAGTTAACTGTGTTTGTTAACTGAGCTAGAAATACATGAAACAAAATAGAGAATCACCTGCATTTATAAATGTTGGATTCACCCTTATTTTGAATGTTGATTGGCTCTTGATAGTATGTTAGAATAAGGAAATGAATGTTTGGAAATAGTGAAATCATTATCAACAGAATGAATGGTATAAACCAAGATACTACATGGGAGAAGGGCAGAAATGTATGATGGTGGTTAAACAAAGCTGTTTGCATTTGTACTTGGAGGTAAGGAAGTGTTTGAGGAAAAGAAGACCTATATGGGTTCGGTTTGTATCCAGTACTTAAGATTTGTCTGTAGGTTTTTTTGTTTGTTTGTTTGTTTTACCATTCTCAAATGATAATAATGAGAGGTATTAAGAGATGTTGTTTTGAACTGAAATTTCAAAATCTGCAGAAGGAATTTTCTCCTGGATATTGTCTTGAACTCAGGACAGTATAACATTCTGGCTAATGTGTTAAGTGTTACATCTCTTATCAGGATGTCAGACCTACTAAAGCAAGCCTGTATCTTCTGGATTTGAATATGTGTGAATCCTAGATAATGCTACAAGTGAATAAGTGTAGGAGAATCCATCTTAAGCGACATCTCATTTCTGCCTTTCACTTAGTTAAAGCCAATAATAGGCTGAATAAGGAGCAGATGTAAGCTCAGATATGCTGCGTTAGTACTTATAGTGCTTATTCAGTGATACCAGTTGCATGAATATGTGAAAGCTCTGAAAGATCTTCTGAATAATACCCATGCAGGTTAGCTGCTATCATATCCTGATATCATATCTTCAGAACAGGACTGAGAGCGGAACAGCTTTTCTATCCTTGGAGACTTCAGAATTTCAGACTTGCCATGCTGGTGCACCATTGGCACTGAAGGGTTTAGAATTTCTTTGATGTGTGGGAGAAATAGAAAAAACTCAACAAATTCCCAGAGACTTGGAAATTCCTCCCATTCCTGTCCCAGAACAGGTAATATCCTGACTGACTGTTGGGATAACAGAATTAATTTAGATTTATTTTTTTTCTGTTGGGGGATGGGGGGGATGGGACACAATTACTAATTTGAAAAGATTATAAAGCTTCTAGCTTCCCTAGTATCTGCTATTGTATGAACCACGCTGGTGGTTGATTTGCAAAGGGTAAAAGCACTGATATGGGGAATCTAGTAGCAGAGATGCGTAACGTTGATCTCAAGTCTTCTTCAGTGTATCATTATCGCAATAGTCACTGTATACAGCGTGGCTAATGCTTTGAACTATCTAGGCAATCACGTATTATGCTTCCACAACCACAATTCAAAATACAGATCCATGCCTAATAACAGTAACTACTTTCATATATCTTGCATGATATGTTTCTGTGCTGTAAATACAGGCTGGAAGATAGAAGTTGAGGGGAGAAGGGACTGAAATTTTCTTTGAGAAATCTTTTTTTATGTTTGCTTGAACAAAGGGGTTTAGCAAACATTGAGAAAGGGAAATTGCCTTTCCTCTGAAGATTAGAGAAGTCAGCATTTGTTTAAGCAATCTATCGTGCTATGCTGTAAAACCCCTGTGCCTTTCAATCGAAAGGAATGGGAAGTGAAAGGTTTGCATTTTAGGATGTACTATTCCAATGTCTACCTGCTGTTACAGAAGTACAGACATGACTGTATCTCCAGTGGTGAATCCTGCCCTTCTTTTTAAAGACAATTAAGGAGTGAATTTTCTGGGGCATATCTGGAGAATCTAAAATATTGCAACTGTTACCATACTGCCCTCTAAAACAGCAAATGGTTTTGGTCAGTGCTTGGTCCTTGAGCTACCTTATAGGAGCAGGTAAATGACCTCCAACACAGGGGCATGTGTGGAGATCCCACAGCCAGGTAGCTCCTTTGTTCAGAGGTGCCAGGGTCTGGAAGCTTGTCTGGATCTGTCCCAGCTGGGAATTTTCCTGAGGTGCCAGAACAGGGAGGAAGCACTCCCTGGCTGACAACAAAGCACCCTGATTAGAGTGTGCCTCAGCAGTCTCTCCCCCTGCTGTGGGCTGAGAAAGGGGGTTCCGGCTGATGGGGTTTTTTTCTGTCTAGGAGAAGGAGTAGGAGCTGGAAGAGCAGCATACATAACTTTCATAACTGACCCCACTTTGGGCTGGATGCTGGACTACATGACCTTTTAAGGTCCCTGCCAACATGAACTATCCTACATCCCAACAAAAAAAAAAATCACTTGGTGACCCTGCCTGGGAGCCTCTTCCCTCCCCCTGACATTTTTCCTTCTGCACATGTGGACATTGGAAACTACTGGCTCTGTAGGAGCAAAGTTTCTGTGTTAACCTGAAGATCTGGCCTTGCTGGAGATACTCAGCATTTCTTTATTTATCATTATTCTAGATGAAATGTAGAGCACAACTGAACCTCTACTCTGTCTTAACAGATCACTTGCATTTCTGTAAAGATCCTGAAATTCAGAATATGCTGAGTTCATGTTACCCTGCTCTCCCTGTGAATATACATTAAGATTGTATTGTGTGTGAAGAAGGACCTTGCTCTGAGTTTGTCTTTAGGGTTTTCATTTCAGTTGGCTTGCTGCTGAATAGTTCTTCCTTTTTTTGGTTCAAGCCTGAGAGAGAGGGTTATTTGGTAAGTTTAGCAATAGCTGTGTAAGCTTTATTTTTACTTAGCTGTGTTATTTCTTTCTTATGACTGTTACAATCACCTGCCATCTGGGGGCTTCTGGACCTGCTTCAATAAATCGTATTCTCTTTTCCTGTTGCTCTGAGGATTTGCAAAAGGAGGGGAAACTGGATGGGTTATGTAGTGGGCTGCAAGCTGTGGAAGGAGCCTTAGACATATTTTACTTGTTTGTGCTTACGTAAAATTGTCATGGTAAGTCACCACAAATGACAGCCAAGGAAGAAATCAGTGGCTAAGAAATTTTTATTTGACAAGTGGATACAATGTGAACAGGGTGCTGCTAACCTCCTTTCTGTTTTGCCTATAGTAGAGCATTGTTGCTGAACTTTATGAATGTGTGTGCGCTCTTGGGTGGATCAAAACGTTGTCAGGAACCATCCTTGAAAGCACTAAGTAGTGCCTACCAAAAATGCCACCTTCTGGAGGTGCAGTCATGCGAATCTGCATTGGAGAGAAGTTCCCAGGAGACCCACTTGTATGCTGTAGTCATCTGCTTCTGGAAAATTCTTGCAGCAGAGCTCTTTCTTGTAAAAATCACCTCTTTCCACTTACATGTTGCATCTGTGGTTTTTGTAAATTGTTTACAGCTTTCTTAGGAGTCCTTATTTATAAGTTTCTGTGTGAAGCCTCAATGTTTTGTACATCAGTTTTCTTTCCCAAGAGATTGTGAAATGACTCAGACCAGCAGCCTTCTGTGATTCCAGCATCTGTATTTATGAGCTAGAGGATGTGTGTGATGCAACATTTCATTTTACTTTGCTTTTTGTTTTATATACTTATTTTCACTTGGCATATTACTCATTCCTCCCTTTCTGTAAATATACCATTGGTGTAGATTGCCTCACACCAATTTTTACTTTCTTTGCTCTTTTGCCCTGGCTGATGGTCCTGCTCAAGTAGTTTGTTGGCCTTACGGTCACCTTTGGTCTAACTGGCACATCGTTGTTCTACCAGCAATTTTCAGTTTCCGATTGTCGTGTTTAATAATAGTAGTTTTGAGATTTAGCATTGTCAACTTTGACTGTTCTCTTGACCTCCTCATTTTCCAGGGAGGTTATTGGGATAGATACATAATGGGAGAGTATGTTAAAAGAAATGCTGTGGCATTCATTACTCTTCCTATGAACCTTCATTTGTAAATGCTGGTTCATGGTAATGTAGCTACTGTCCAATGTGATCTCAGTTAGCATATGTCATGCACGCAAAATAGATTTGCCTTTCTTGCTTCTCTGCAAAATAACTTACCATTTGCTATCTACTAGCATAGTAGTGAGAAACAAGCTGTCCTGTCCCCCTTTAAAGTAATAACACATTTAATATGCAGGTGGATTAGTTCAAGTGGTTGGGTTAAAGAAATCTTTTTGTAAGAAGAAATAACTATACCTGGTACATAATTAGCTCTGGCTTTTGTTTTTAATGAATGTAATCCCAGGATTTTGTCTTTTGGACCTTTTTAAAGAAATCTAGGTGTTCTCTTAGTGGTCTTACAACCTCCTGACTTGGTGCTGATACTTTCTTGGAGAGTTAAAATTAACATGGCATCAGCTTCAGTAGGTCCACAAGAATGATAAACACTAGTCAGGTCACCTCAGGTGTACTTACTCCTGGTGGGAAATACTAACTGGATGGTAGTGACTGTTCTACATATGATGACAGGGTCAAATCTCAGGTGTGAAGAGTTTTCTGGTAGGCTTCATGCTTCTCTGTGGAGCAATTAGTCATCTAATTGAACTCTTTGGTTTTATTTGGAAAAAGCTATACATTGCACAAAGACTCTGTCTAAGATACTTTAAGAATCTTATTAGGAGCATCAGAATTGTGTGACCTTATATTTGGACCTCTAATATTACTTGAACATGTCTTCTTTTGTCGTCTTCTGCTCAGTGGCAGGGAAGTAAATGATGTGCAGAATTGAGCCCCTAGTGAAAATTTGTCTTCCATTGGTCTGTTCAACTTTTTAAGTAGCATCCTCTGTTGCCTACCTAACACTTGCACATGACAAGCAACGGGACCCTAGTCCTTTTGCCCTTTGTGTATTCACGATTACACTGAGAACATCTACAAGCAGGTTCCACTGTACACGTAGGGCCAGACTATCAGTAATTGATCACAACTCCAAAGGCACCTGCTGGTAGTCTATTTATAAATCTAGTCCATATTGAGTGAAGTCCTTGGGGATAAAAGAGCTTTATATATGCAAAATATTCATTTTTCTTCTAAGTGGGGTAAAGCTGTTTCCATCTCAAGGGATGAAAAACCTGGGAGTGTTCATGGAATTGAGCCCATCTTTTAATGATCATATCAGCAGAGTTGCCAGGCTGACATTTGATTATCTCCGAACAGCGTAGTGCCGCATTACCACCTCTCCCAAATGGATGTTGGATTGCTTATCCATGCCTTTTGCAACACCCTGGGTGAATTAATTCAACTATCCCTGGAGTGCTTCCAACAGAGACAATTCACTGGTAACAACTGATCTAAAAGTTTCCCTTCCAGGATTTTAACTCAGTCTTTGCATGTTTTGCTCATCCTGGGCTATGTCGTGCTGACTTACAGGTGCAGGATAACAGAAAGCTGCATCTTGCTTTGCAGTGTGTGGGTTAATGCAGTCATTTTTCATCTCTAAAACCGAAGGTCTCAACAGACTTACAGTCATGAGTAAAGCGAGTTTGGTGGCCCTGACCTCATCTCTAGTGGGTGTTTGTCTGCAGTATAAACCAACCACATGGGTTGGTTCATGGTGGTTGGCAGTCCCCTTCTGTATGAGATCCAGGGAAGGGCTATTCTGGGATGCTAAAGGCCACAGCTGAGGTGAATTAGCAGAGTTATGTCAAAAGCCTGTTTCCTGGGCGTGCCTCATTTGGTTCCACTCAGACCTCTAGCAATTCACTATAAAGAATGTTAAGCAGTTACCAGTCTATTAAAGGGAGCTGAGACAAGAAAAAATGTCATTCATACATGTTGCTGAAGTTTTAGGGTTTTAGTGCATCTACAGGACTGTGCACTCCATAGTTGCTATGCTATTTTTTATAAAGGTACAGCGGTACTTCCACCTTTAAACTGTAATAAATATTATCATCTCTGTAGCTCTAGAAGTTGGAGCTGGCTGTTTACTGATGTTGCAGAAAGACTTAATATGACTGTGGCTAGGTCTGCACTCAGATAACTTAAACAGTCTCTGTTACTACTATTGTAAACTGTGTGGCTCTGCTTATAACTAATATGACCTAAATGCAGTGCACCTGTTGGGAAAACCTTCATTGCTTTCAGAAGGAGCAAGCCTGAAAAGCAGCTTTTCATCAGAACACATCTTACTTCAAGAAGGCTGGGATTAGATCCAGTTTCAAACTTTATGGATAGTGCTCCTGTCTGATTTCTCATTTGTATCTCTGCCATTTCTATTGGCAGAGCATCAGATCTGAAAAAGCCTCTGACCCAATAAATGCATGAATTATTTAAGACGTGAGTTAATTTTCTGTGGGCATTGTAACAGATTTCGACATGATACCAGCAGAGAGGACTGTTTTCTGGAATTCCTTTCAAGTATCCTTTAAAAATTTTAATATATTTGCATTATGGTCAATTGAAAGGAGATGAAACAATGCTAGTAGTAGATTTCTTATTACTAATGCTTTTAAAATTCCTAGATTTGTGCTTCATGCTTGAGGGTATAACCCCAGCTCTAACTAATGAGAGCTAAGAAGCAGCTTCCCTATGGGCAGATTATTCTGTAAGTGCTGTATGGCTGCTGGCTTGTCTCCTCAACTAAGGGAGGGCTAACATCTTGCCAAAGTCTCTTCCAACCTCTTCCCTTAGGGCATTGTTTATTAATTCAGACAAAAACCTCTGAGAATAATGCAAAACAAAGCTGTTCCTTGAACACCACAGCCTTTGTTCCATGCCCTCTTCTTTATCTCTCTTCTGCAGGGCTAGTTGTAGACGAAAACTCCTTAGTGTGTGTTCATCTCACTCTCTCTTGGTCTTATTTGAGCGTCAACCATTTCATTTCCATCTGGATCTCAAAACTGCAGGTGTTGGCTAAAGTGGGCAGGATCCTGGATAGACAGCCCCTCTGTCTGGGCTAGTACACCAATTTTAATGCTTCTTTTAAAATTATCAGTTATAGTAATGAAATGAATACCATAACGAGAGCACAAAAATGCTTCAGAGATGCTTCAGCAAACCCAGGGAGGTGTGGCTGCCTATCCAAAGGCCACTCATTCAGACTCATTGTCACCCTTGGCTGTGACAACTGTACTTGTGTGGTCCAACATACTGTCTCACGAGAGCAGCGTGCCTATGGAGGCTGTCTCTGAAAATGCAATTAGATGACTGAAACAGTGAAGAGAGATGGCGTGGGAAAGTCTTTGCTTGTGTTCGGGTGGCAAGATCAGGATGAGCAAGTGGCAGATCTGGAGCCTCCGTGCAGCATTCTGGTCCGGCAGCCAGTGTGAAATGTGCGCAGTGAGACAAGCTGGGAAAAGTACCTCCTCAAACCCAGAAATACACACAATGCCTAGAAATCTATTTTCATACCATTTTTTTTGGAAGTATTGTTTGATATGCAGCTTGTCTCCAACTAGGATTCACATTTATAGCAGGCACTCATGTCTGAAGTTATCAAGAAAAAGAAGTATAGTGCATTCTAATTTAATTATATAAATAATCTAAATTATTTATAAGGGCTGCTTCAAATCTCTGTTCTGAAAAATCTTTACAGACTGCATGTGGTTTAGTATTAACACAACTGAGATGCAGAGGGGACATTAAGTGCTTCTTCTATTTTTTCTTGTTTTGGAAAACATAAAGAAGTCAGTAATTGGCTCTTTAATAGTTCTGTAACTGTTGATTTTTAACCTTATTTCAAAGCATGTTTGAATACAGAGAGCAATTCAAAAATTCTTGTGAGCAGCAGTTTTAGTAGCTACCATAGCAACAACTATAGTATCCAAGCCCTTTCTCCCCACTGGGGGCTAGAAAACCCCTGAAAGGACACTATCTATAGCCATTTAGATACAGTTTAGCTAACACCGCTTGCATTAGGACAAGTCTCTAGGAGAGCACTCCATTTTAAACCAACACATTCTTAGTCAGAAAACAGCGAGGCATTTTTCATCAAGTGATGGTGGTACTAACTGAGAATAGGGGGAAAACTTAAAAAATGTTATTTGTATTTGAATACAATTTGTGTTGTTCATGAAATGATCAACGTATGTTCTAGTATCTTCTAATTTAGTTTTAGCCTCTTCTATCTGTATGTTCTAGACTCTTCTATCTGTACATTTTCCTGTTGTTTGGAAGCCTTCACGGCTATCATATTACCTGTGCCAAGAAATAGAGAGTCTTATTTTATTAACATGATCACTGCCTGTTGCTTTGTCCTTATGAAAATGCAGGGCAAGGCCAAGGGCAGAGGTCTGAACAAGCTGCATACATTTTGGGAAGAGGAGAGTTCGAGATGGCCTTCTGCTTCTGGGACCCCTGAACTTCTTTGAGTTTTTGGAAGCCAAACAGAACTGAATTTCAGAGCTGTCCTTATCTTAACAATAAGCCAAATCAGAACCCTGGATCTTAATTAACATTTCTGCATTTAGAATTACTTTTGTGAACACAATAGAGCTGATTATTACTGAAAGCCTCTTCAAAGAAGTTAAATTAATCTGATAAATCAATGTGGCCAAGGCAGATAAGTCTTGTGGAGCATTTTCAAGCTGTACCAGGATCTGTCAAAAAGAGTAATGAATATCAGATTTCCAAAACTACACATTTTGGAGGGCAGAGGAGTAAGATAAATGACACACATAAACTTCACTAACTTTCATGCCGGGTAACATGAGGATGCAAATATGAAATTAAACTAGGTCAGCAGAAGCAAACTTGAAGGCAATAATGGAGAACGCTGAAACTGTTTTGACTGACGACTCTAGGAGCAGATGGCAAAGAAGGGGAAGTGATGTATGGGAGCAGTGGTATGACATTTGCGCTCCTCCAGATGTATCCAGCTCAATAATAATAATAATAATAATAATAATAATAATAATAATAATAATAATAGTGCTGTGAATGAAATTTCATTCCCTGTCACATCCAAGTGAGGAGTAGCACACTGAAGATAGCTTGGTAGTAAACTCATCATAAAACTGAAGAAATACAAAGGCCTCAGCCTGTGGCTACTGCAGAAGATTAGAGTGAGCAATGGGCCAGCTCTGTGTTTGCGGCAAACAACGAGGTTTCCAGGGAAGGTTCTTAACCACTCTGGGAGAAAATTTTGCATCTTATCCTTGTGTAAGATCATCTTTTCACAGTGCCAAGGCCCAGATGATAGGTGTTTTTGGATACCAGGGATACAGGAGTGGAAATATAAGATAGTAGCTGTTTTTATCAAAAAGTGCAAGTGATAAATTCCTATTGATAAAAAAGGCATTATTTCTCTTTCTTGCGTATGAAGTCAGAGAGGCAAACAAAAGAGGGTTACGTACAGAGAAGTGTAAAAAGAAAAAAAAGCCTAGCCTGAAATCAAGAGGAAGAAAGAGGATATCCTTGGAGTTGAAGAGAAAAGGAAACTGCAAGGTTTTAGAGGAAAGTTAGCATTACCCTCCCAACAGGCTCTGACTGGGAGGTCATGTCCCTGACCTCCGCTGGTGTCAAACGTCAGGCCCGACCGGCCTTTTTAATATTCTAATATGCCTTTCTGACATTAAAGGATGGGAGATAGGCTGGAAAGCACTTAACAAATTAATACAGGAGGTATTGTGTGCCCACGTACAGTGCTAGCCCTTTGGATCACTTCTGGGTTACTGTTACAGCAGTTACCTCTGTTGTACCCTATCTTTCTGCTCCTGCCCACAGCCGACTCCTCCATGATGTTCAGTAGGAGTGGTTATGTGATTTATGTTAGATGATATATGTATTTAGATTTAAAGGTTTGTTTAATTTTTATTCTTTGTAGATTTCATGACCCCCCAGACTTTCAGGTTCTAGCTGAACTTTGAGCAGGGAGTATTAGAAATCTCACAAGAGTTTTTAGTCTCAAGACTTCTAGTCTAAAGCATTTGTGCACGCACCAGATTAACATCCAAAGTAAACCTTTGGTAAGGCAGACCTCGCTGTTCCCCAGTGATCAAACCAGCTATGCCTGCTAGCTTTTTGAGAACGACTGTGCTCTTTTTTAACATTTCTGTGATCTAGGATGATCTTTATAGAGATAAAGAATCACAGGGGAACCTGCATGAGTTTCATGGAGTAATTCTCAGACTTGGGAGCTGGAGGAGAAAAAACTGCATCCTCTGAAAGATGTGCTACTGTTTGTGTCTTTGGAGTTAGGGGACAGGTTATGACAATAGGTAACTTGTTCACAAGTTTTTCTTCTCTTTCAACTCTCTGAGCAATTTATGTCACCTTTTTTCATAGGCGATGCTGAGACAGAATTGCCAGCTCGAGCTGAAAGATAAAATAAAACAGATGAAGCGAGTGGAGGGGGGAAAGCATTCCCTTTTTTCAGTTCTGTACAATGATACAAAAAGTGGGTTACGAACTAAATCTTTGAATCACAATTCTTCAGGCAGTTTTATACTTACATCATAGTCTTGTCAAGTCTGTGTTTGATATGGTTTAATTAATGCTTCCCTTACTTTCTGTTTGATTTTGATGTGTATGTGATAGATTCATACAACCTCAAGTGATCAAAAAGCGGCATTTGTCAGTGTCAGAGTCTGTGTTAAGGTCTCAGTTGGCTGCGTGTACACCCTAGATGAGGAAGGTGGGGATGGGTTATTAGAGGAATGTGAATCAGCTATTAAGAAATCACCTACAGTAAATGAAGCTCATACTTTTTTCATTGGGCTGCACGCAGCACCAGGGTCAAATGAGTTTGGAAAGTTCAGTCAAACTGAGTATGACATCCCCTGTAATGCGACAGGGCGTTGTTCACAGCCTGTAGGTTTGCATTTCTTAGTAAGGCTTGTTCGTTCTTCCAGTGCAAAATCTTCATTTTAGGCAATCTGAAGGTCCTAGTTTTTTGTGAGACAATTAGTATTTGCAAACACCTTTATTATTTGAGACAATCCAATAGGAAGGAAAGGAGATAGAGCATGTAATTGTTCTTGTAAGGACTGGTCGTGAGGTCATGCCAACAGCAGTAGTTAGGAAGGAAGCTTGAAAGTGTTGTAGTTGGGATTTGCTCGCAGGTTGAACTGACAGCAGACCCTGGATCAGCTTCAGCCAGCGACGACTCTTTTTTCTCCTGTTTCCCTGGGTAACCTCCTTAATCAGTGAGGATGTACAGTGGTATGTCACCTTCCGTTCCTGGCTCGCTCCGAGTGCCTTGTGATGTTTCAAGCATCCTCATTGCTCTTCATTTCCTTAAGTGTTAATAAAAGTAATACCTGGTATTTGTAAGGTAGTGCTTGATGGGCTAAAGTGCTTTGATAAGCTCTTAATTATATGCTTTCTTATAATTTGTTGACTTCCCTTCACATCAACAGTGGAATGCTTCCAATGCAAGGCCTCATTCTCAGTGGTGTCATCTGACATAATTCTGCTGATTTCATTAACTTACACTCGGATTTGTGCCCCATTTTTTTGAATCAAGTCGATCACAATGATTGATTGACTAGGAAAATTGGTTTTATCATCCTTAGTCTCCTGACTGAATAGTTGTAACCGTTGGATTATGCTAATCCTGGCGGTATCCTCCTTTGGCTGATTTGCATTGCTGAACAGAACCGCCCCTGTCTTGTCCCCCCTCCGCTGCCCCTGCAAATTAGGGGATTAAGTGAAGAGGTGCTTAAGTTTAGCACTCGACTGATACACATGGTTATGCAAATTGTGAAGGAAATCATGAGATTCTTGAAATTTAGCTTGAATATTGGACATCTTCAACGTGAGAGCATACAGAAAATGGCAATAGAGAGTGAAATTAAGGCCCAATAATGGCAAAAAATTGTGATCTTGAGCCCACTTTGCTTAACTCTGCGCTGGGACAAAAAGCTCATCCTTTCTAGGCTCTTGTGCAAAACCACTCCTGAAGAGCAAACCCTCCTTTTCTTTCTCAGCTTGCCAGTAAGAAAATTCTGCACCAACCAAAACAAATGGCAAGTGGTGATATGCAGGATGATTTTTTTTTTCTTGTGCTGGATTTTATAGTGCTGCTGCTGTTTGTGCTAATATCTCTTTCAATAAAAACATCTGTCTGTTTTCCTGCACTTGCTGCGCTGTTGTGAACAATTCGGTTTACCATGGAAGGTGACATGTGGCAATTAACAGAATCTCAGTCCAATGTGCCACCGAGCACACCGGCTCTTGGCTTGCATTTCCTTTGAGGGTTTTTTCCTGCTTAGTAAGAGGAAGAGCTCTGGAGGCAGATGTGCCAGCCTGCTATCCGGGGATCACAGAGACAGGGAGTCATCTGGACTCGGTCATTTCCTCTACCGATTTCTTGCAACCTTGAGATCTGTGTACCCCCTATGAGCAGGTGGAGGGAAATGAGTATGTTTTAAACACAGGCAGGAGGCAGTAGCTTGTGTGATGTATACAAATGTTAAATAGACTATATCATTTACATACATACGTGGCAGGTGAAAGACAGAACAAAATGGCTATATCGTCTCCCACAGGCTACAAGGGAGACTCAGTGTGTGATTAAATAATGAATAAAATATCATCGCAAATGATAATGTTATATTGTAAATAATTCCATTTGTTTACCCTGCTCTGGCATTGAAGTTCATCTCCCTTGGAGACTTCTTTGACTTTTGATGCTGTTTTGCTTTGCATATGCTTGATTTCATTATTTTTTCTGCTTTGCACAGAACCTTTATAAGGGTTCAGAAACCGACAGAACTAAGTGAATAATACACAGCAAATAATTTCTTGGCTGAATTTAGCATCTTTATTTCTGTAAAATAGCCATACACGTTATGTATGTTTTGCACTAATGTATTGTTAAATTAGTTTTAAGTATGAATTCCCCTCAAGCCACCATCCTTCTATTTTTATGAATAGAATATAAAGTGTAGTCTGGAAATAGTTGATTTTTAAAATTAGTTTATTTGTGACTGGAGAAATATGTATTGTTTTTGTTTCCTGCTTGGATGACTACAGCATTGCTACTGGTTTAAATATGTTCAAACGTAATATTAGGCAACGTGAATCTCAATTTTAAAGTTTATTTTTCTTGATTCATATTTAAGCTATTAAAGTTTGATCTCTCAAATGTTTTAGAAAGGGAACACGAGGCAGTCAAAAGATATTTTCTGTGTTTTCCTCTAGAGAAATCATATGGAGGAATATATTTTAAGGAAGAAATAGTGCAGTTATTATTAATGGGTTTTACTTGACTTTTACTTTGGGAAGCAGTATTTTTTGGAGGTGACTACTGCATAAAAATACTAAATTATTCTTTCAGTGGATGAAAGGCATGGGTGTGTATATTGTGGATGTAAATCCAGACTAATGTTTACACCAGAATATTAATCTAAAGATCGGAGTTTAGCGTAGGAGTATGTAGTGGATGTTACAGTGATGCAATGCATTTTATTGGGAAGTATCTCAGATATAAACCTCTAGAAAGAACGATCTTCTGTGTAGTCCAGATAAGGATCCAAATCATTCTGTGTGTATTTGAAAGATGTAAAGTCAAGTCATGCTACCTGATCTAGTTCCAGACAGTGCCAATAGTCAAACACCAGCTACCTCACTTCAGTTGTCTTTTTGGTAAAATTGGGGTGGTGACACCTGTATCAGGCTCCATCCACGGATGAGAAGTGTAAAGTAAAAGCATTGCAACATAAAAAGTCAGAACGTTTTTCTATGTATATAAATCTTGTGGTATTCCTGGGCATATATTTGATTAAGTATCCCCATCTCAACTAAAACAGAGATTGGAGGGTTTTTTTGTTTGGTTGGTTTTTTAGATGCCAGCAGAAGATGCATGTCCTGCCTGAGAAAGCCAGGAGTTTCCTAAAGTTATGAAAAAGAAGGAAAAAAAACCCCAAGCTGTGATGAAGGATGATGACAAGGCAAGTCAAACTTCTCTTTTTGGCAGAGGCAAAAGTTTGCTACACGTTTGCGTTGATCCTTGCCTGGATGCTATGTGTCTGGAAGTTTTGAAGGTTCAGGGAGAACTGAAGTAGATCCGTGAAGGTGGGTTTGGTTTACTCATAGGAATTTTGGGTTGAATAGGCACTATAACCTGAGGCGTTCTCAGACATGCCTGACTGCAAAAGGAAGCTGTGTACTTACTCTGCAGCTCAGATGTGAGGCCTCTTGAATTCATGGCTCTGGAGGCCTTTGCCTTGCATCGCAGGTGATATTTTGTTTCCAAGCCCATAAGGATAGGACTTGTGTAAAGAACTGATAATTTGCTCTGCTTTGAGTACACAAGCCAAAGTCTCTGCATGCTGGGAGACCTCAATATCAATGTCAGGATGTGAAGGTAGAAGTAGTCTTTTCTTAATGTTTCATTACCGTATGGAACTTTTTGAGTAACAATTAAATGAACCTCTGAGATGAGCTAAATAACGGTGAAACAAAACCAAGTCCACGCTGCATGCTGCCTGCTTCCCTGTTGTCTTAGAGCAACCTTTACTGTAGCTGCTGGGTAGTGTGGCAGGGAAATCTTCTCCTCATTTCCATTTCAAACTCTGCCTGCTCTGAGATGAGTATAATCAGTCCCTCACTGCAGTTGTGCACTGCAGCATCTTTGCTCCTGCTCCCTCTCTCGGGGCTCTCGCCTTTGCTTGCCCAGCTGTTCGTGGCACTCTGCTTCCCAGCTGACTCAGAGGCACCGGAGCTCAGACAGCGCTGTGTGAGCACTCCAGTGCTCTCTTATTCAGAGGCACTTATGTGGCTTTTTTGCTCAGACATCTGCGTTTAAGGAATGGAAATTAATGTCACTTGCATATAGATCTCTCTCAGTGATCTTTTGCAAGCATTTCCTGATTCTGTATCTCTTTGTTTGGATGGGATTGCAGATAAGCATTTATACATTCAATGCTCTTGATACAGATACGCATCGTTACGCTCTTTCTATGCAAGTTGAGAGCCTTCCCAAAGCTCAGGGAGTTAATCATACCAACAGCAAGCTTTTGAACCCAACTGATCATCCTGTCTGTCTTTAGCAAGTATTTTTGCTAAAAGAAGGCAGGAATCTGTACTGGAGTTGGAAGCTAAACCCCAATCTCTCAGATCCCACTTTGTCCCTGAATCACAAGCCCACAGCTATGGCTTAATCCAGCCACTATGGGAACCTGATGGATTTCCTACCGAACTTCTCCCTCCAAAACCAGGCAAGAAGACAAAAAGTGAGAAAACTGTTGGGGCCTCAAAGTCAGAGGCATCATAATTTAAAACCAGAGGGATGCAGGGCTTGAGATTTGACAAATATTTTTGCCAAGAACGGAATTTTTCACATAGACATGGTGGGATTGGAGAAGATTGGGCCAACAGACTGCAAATTCAGCGCTGTTTTGTAGGCATGGTTCCTCTTTCCATCCGCACCCAAACCCCAGAAAAGAAATAGAGTGGAAGAAACTCAACGTAAGAAGGGCAATCAGGGCATATCTCAATCACATAATCAATAGGGTATTTGACAGCTTTATTCATCTTTTATCACCCGCAAGTTAAGGACAGCAAAATGTCTGAGGCAGCCATTGTCAAATGGCTCAAGGTTTGCACCAAAGAAGCCTATTAAGCAGGAAGAGCTATTACTCTTGTAATAAATATGTGACACGGGAGAGCTGGTAAGAGATTGGGGCCAGGAAAAATGGTTTAGTCAAATGTGTCGGGTCACGCTGACAAAAGGTTAACACCCTGTCACATGGCACATGTCGGTAGCCACCGAATTCAGCAACTATTAACACCTCCAGCAAGGCTCCCTCTCCTATGAGGTACAGTAACCACCGATGCTTTAATGATCTTACGTATGAAGGAATATGTAAAGCAGCTTAAGTCTCATTCTCTATCTATTACAAGCTTGATCTCCTAGAATTAGACAAAAACTTTAATCGCTGTCTCACTGCTGTGGTTTGCAAGCTCACACATGAATTTCTTCCTTGCCAGGGATTAATTTTGCTGTTTGGTGACATCCCATCGAAAGAGTGGACAAGAAGCGCAAGAAAGATACCCGCGCACAGGTGGTGATGCTCCTTCCCGAACATTGCCCAGCAGGCCAGTCACCTATTGACAGAGCCGGGTTAGGTCAGAGCTTCCAAGAGAAATACTTAATATCAAACTGTGAACAAAAAGGGAAGTTTAATCTACTGTAAGCTGTGCCTGTAAGCTGTCACTCAAAAGTATTTCTGCCTTCGAAGTCCGTTTTCAAGCAGCAAGAGCAGACACCTACTCTTCCTCGCCGCACCGGAGAGACAGCAGCCAGGAAGGAAACCTCTGGTGGGAGAGCCAGGCAGAACTGGCCAAGGAAAAGAAGTCAGCACGGGAAGGAGGCGCAGTGCCACATCCCGCCGGGCCCAGCACGCCTCGCCGTGTCCACGCTCGATCTGAGGGACCTTCCTCTGCTGCCCAAAGGCACCTACATCT
Organism: Gavia stellata; assembly: GCF_030936135.1. Taxonomy (NCBI): domain Eukaryota; kingdom Metazoa; phylum Chordata; class Aves; order Gaviiformes; family Gaviidae; genus Gavia; species Gavia stellata. Next base: position 31,918,648 of record NC_082603.1, on the reverse strand, counting down.
TCGCACTTGCTGCCTCTTGTCCGGCCACCGCTGGAGAGGGACGATGCTGCCCGGTCTGGGCGACGGCTCAAGTGTCCCATTCCCCAGGGTCAGCTTTTGGCTGCAGCCCCCGCTGCCACGAAGCCGGGAGTGACGAGCGGCCCGGCCCCTCTACCTCCACCTGGGCGCTGGAATGACTTTCTTCAGCCTTCTCGCAAATCACCTGCCGGCCCTTGGGGCGGAAGGAAGAGACAGCAGCCTGGGGAGCGGAGGACGGTGAGAGGGGGCATAAGAACGGTGCTGCCGGGGGTCGGTGGGGTTAAGGGAGGGTGCGGGCGGGCGGGCAGCGAGTGGGAAGCCGCGGCCCCGCACTCGCCCACCCCGGGCACCCTGCGCGGTGCCGGGCGAGGCGCAGAGCCCCCAGAAAGAAGGCCGGGACAGGGCGGCCGAGCGGCGGCTGCTGCCGCCCGGGGGGGGCCGGTGCTGCTGGGCGGGGGGGGGGGGCCCGCCGGGCGCCGCCTCCTGCCCCCGGGCGGGGCGGGGGGCTCCCAGGCGCGGGTGCGCCGCGCCCCGCTATTAGGGGGAATGCGGTAGCGCGGTGGCTGCAGGGGACCGGCGCTGCCGCCGCCGAGGGGCTGCCGCTGCGCGGAGAGCGCCGCGGATCTGCTCGCCGGGGAGCCGCGTCCGCCGGCGCAGGCTCCGCGCCCAGCAGCGGGAGCGCAGGGAAGGGAAGGGGGCGCGCACCCCTCCGCTGCCAGAGGAGGATGAGCGGGGCGCTGCGGGGAGCGGCGCCGGCTGCAGGTAGGAGGCGGCGGCGGGGAGCCGCGGAGCCGCGCGGAGCCAACCGCGGGGCTGCGCGGGGGCGGCCGCGGCCCTGCGCGGGGGGAGTCGCCCGTGGCCTCCTCGCCCCCCCCCCCGCCCCGCGCTGCCGCCTTGCGCAGGCGGGGGGGTCCCGGCTCTCCGCGGGTGCCGCTGCCGGGGCGGCCGCGCCCGCGCAACTCGGCGCGGAGGGAAGGGCGCGTAGCGGCGGCGGCGGACTTCGGCGCAAAGTTTGGTCTGCCGGGAGGGAGGCGCTGGCGCGGCGCGGCGGGCGGCAGCGGGGGAGCCGCCGAGGAGGCGGGGAGGGATGCCCGGGCAGCCCGGTGCCTCCGCCGCTGCCAGCGAGGGCGAAGTCGGCGAGAACTGCGCGAGTGGGACGTGCGAGCGGGGAGATGCGAACCGCGGCTCTGCTCGGAGAACCCGCTGCTTCGGTGGCGGGGGGAACGATTTAACACTTCCAGAGCCGGGCAAAGCCAACTTAGAGCTGTAGGGAGCATCTCCGCGGCCGTAGCGGGAGTGAACGTGAGCACCGGTTTCTTTCCTGTTTCTGGGCGTGTGTGACTCTCTAGCAGGGTTTGCTTTCCATCCACCTATGATGCGCAGCCGGGAAGGAGCAAGTTGAAGCAGCTATCCTCTGTTGGTTTAATATTTGCAACCCGAATAAATATTTTGTTGCCCTTCAGCCTTTTTCTCAACGCCTTCTTATAATGTAGATGATGAATCAGTTAGGTTAGTGGCCAATTAGGCATAACCTTGTAGGAAAATAATTATGCAAAGATATATGGGGTTTGACTAGTGATGCGATACAGTAGTACACCCAGATTTTAGTAGCTCATTCTCAATGCGTGCAAATTCAGTGTGTTCTTGATTCCGAATGAAAATCAAAGTGTAGTGACAAATATGCTGTTACTTCCAGTGGAAGAATAGAATTTTCTTTGCCAGTGAAGCATATGGCACCTTTAAAGTAAAATGGGGGGGGGGGTATAGAGAGGGGCTGGTTTTTCTGGTCAGTCACAGAATGTTTTTCTCCCTTTTAAGTATGGTCTTTCTAGTGCTGCAGGTTGCTTTGAATGTTTGCTTTGGAGACATGAATTTCATTTCGGTGCCCTAGGAGCCTCGTGAGAAGAGGTGCACTGCTATGTCTTTTGAGGATAGTCGTTTTAACTGATCTTGTTAAATAATGCTATTATTAAATGAGTGCAAATTGAAGCAAATGTATTTTTCATTGCCCACAAGTTGCGTTTCTGAGCTAAATTTCTTTTTATGACTGGAGAGGCTTTTGCACTGCAGTATTACAATACAGCCATATTAAAAAGGTCCTTGGAGCAAATAACCCTCTAATGCTGCAGCTATGTTTTCAGTAGACTTCAGTAGTTTTATGGGAAATAATTATGTTGGATTTAAGGAATCCGGGATGAATTGATTGTGCTTTTTTAATTGTGGTGTTAAACTGCTTGTAGGTATTAATGTGAATAGTAAATCTAAACCCAAAATCAAAAAACAGAAAAGCCCCAAAGCTTTAGTCGGGATTAAATAATTTTTCTCTCTTTTTTGCAACAGGTTCTTCTGGCCTTTTTTTTTTTCTCCCCCCCTTCCTTCTTCCTTTAATTGACAGTGAGGTCTCCTGCTTGAATATATTTCCTTAACTAAGTAGGGTGCAGTGGTACCTGATACCATCGTTCTCTTCTATGGATGGTTTACTCTGTCTGTGGTGCTGCAAGGAATGAAGGCAAGGAAAACTAGAGATAAAAGGGAAGAAGATTCCCCAGGTTGATGGTGTTGGCAAATTGAGTGATGAAGGTTTATTCTGGGGAATGCCAACACATTTTAAATGGTGGTTTCTGTGGGATGTAATGCTGAAATCGCAGCGTAGGTCAGCACGTATCCTTCAGCGATCTCCCACCAAATTCTCTGGTGCGTACTTGGAAGGTGTGAAAAGCAGACGTGGAACTAAGCTGCTTACCTTCTAATGTCAATATTTGGTGCTAAAAATTTAATTTTGAGTGGAAGACAAGCAGGTTGCTTACTTCTCTCTAACTGCAGCTCTTCATTACTGGATTTTGTTTGCTCTAGTAAACAAACACATATCTTTTAAAATTGAATTAAATGTATAAACTGCTTGAACCTGAGAGGGGAGTGGGAATGACTCTGTTTGTTTTAAATAATAAATACAAAATTAAAGCATCGTACCACTGACTGGCTGACGTACAGCTTTGGCCTGATCGCTCAAGCTACGTGCCAAGCAAACCCTGTGTGTCCAGCACCCTTCTCCCGGGCTGGAGGATGGAAGTGCTCGGGATGACTTGCAGGGTGACGCCTGCTTGACTGACAGATGCTTATTGCAGAGCGGCACCCACTGCTCTCTACTTTTGCCTCTGTAATGATTTCCTCCAGCGAGCTGACAGAGAATTAAAATGTTTACAGTCAGGTTTTGGAAGGGTTCATCAGGATGCAGAGGGGCGGGTAGGGAAATCCTTCCATTTTTAGATCTCTCTAATCCCAAGCTTCTGTTCCTGTAGTCATGCTAATTTTTTTTATTGATTGTTGTGGCAGTGGCTATTGCGTTTCAGAGCACAGTATTGCTAACGTTTCCACTCCAGATAGAGTAGTCTTAAAAGAAATGAAAGTGAGAAGGAAGGAGTGGCTGAAAGAGACATCTTACTCCAGTCTTTTTTCAGGTTGCTCACAAAACTGAGGCCCTTGATGAACAGTTGTACGCTTTTGAAATTAAATTTCAGTGAAAGGACTAGGCTTTCAATCCTGTATTTACTGTAGAAATGCCAGATAATCTTGGGCGCTACTTATCGTAAGGATGTACGCTTCAGTGTTCTCTAGCTCAAGCCCATTTCACCACTGGAGCGAAACTATAGGAACAGATGAGTGCGTGGTTGAGGATGGCTATCGTTTCCCATGTGGATGTCAACTATTGTGTGCAGAAAGAGCTGAGCTGGAATCAAGGCTGGTACCCAGAATGGCAGTACATGAGCAGCAGAAAATTGAGTCAGTCGCTTCTGATGATCAGCTTTCTCCTTACCAACTTCCTATCTGTGCTGCAGATCAGGAACATAGCCTGCGTTTCTTTAACCATCTGATTCTGACATAAAATTCCTTTGCAGATCCATCTGTGCTCATCAGATAAGCCTAAGTCATGCTTGTGCCTGATACTCTGGTACCAAGCTTTAATTTCACCACTCAATTCCATACCTTAGTACTGGGAGTGTTTGCCACTGGAGTAGGACACTGTTGGAGGTCCCACATCGCCCCTTTCCACACTTTGCGTAGGGAAGTAAGGATGATGTTGCAACTAACCCAGCCTGGAGCTGGCAAATACAGATGCTTTCACAGTGCCACCTATTAAGTGAATTCACTGTCTGCAAGGGGGAAAGGAGAAGGGTTATGATACTCGTGAGGAAATGCCAAAATGAGTATATTCTGTGTTCCCCATTCATCTGACTGCAGGCTGCCTGCAATTGCTCTCTCAGATTTTAAGGATGTCCTTCTGCTGCATTCAGAGCTCTAAAGAATGAAGTAGGTGGCGTGTTTGTGGGTTTATGCTTTACCAGGGATGTAGAAGCAGGCTGGAAATGAAAACAAGCCGTTTTCAAGTGTTGCTAAGAGTCTTGGAAGAGGGAATGAAAGGTATTCTTTTGAGTAACCTGGATAGCAAATGGAAATGACCCTTTACACAGTGTCTATAAAACAGCATTTTGGATAAAATGGTCCTATTATAGGAGGTACAGAGGGCGAAAAGCCTAAGCAGTCTTGACAATCGTTTTGGGATTGTTCTACAAGAAAATCAAAGGCTTGTCAGTTTTTGCTTTTATGCACATAAATCACTTTTGCTCCTCCTGTTTCGTAAAATGCATTGGGTCAGGACTTTTCAGTTTCCCTCCATAGTATTAGGAGTACTTTCAGCAGAGTACACATAACAAACAACAGGAGATTCATATTTCACAGCACTTTCATTTTTCATCGGTATGCCGAGTTAAAGAACCTCCAGCTTTCCTTTAAAATAGCGTGAAGATTGTGCAAGCCAGTTAGAAGCGAGGAGAATACGTTCCAATATTCCTCTTTTATATCTGCAGATTGATGCATTCAGAAGCCAACTTCTTTGATTCTTGCAACGTTTAAATATGAGTGACTTAGTGTAAAAATACTATATGAATATTTACTCCTGTTTTAATGTAGCAGAGTTCTATTAAAGTCAAAGCAACTGCATTTGGTTCCTTAAGCTGAGGATATGGCCCAGCAAAGGACTTTTCTAATTGGCAGGAGGCTGGGTTTGGTACCCTTACCCTTCCTTGCAGGGCAATATTTTAGGGAAAAAAAAAATCTTACTAATATCAGTGGGATTTCTCATTTGAAAAGTTAAATACTCCTCAGTGAGAGGTGAGGGTATTACTCTATCTCACAGAGCATTTTCTCTGACTAATGTACACAAAATGTATGTTGGGATTGCCCAACACTGATAATTCACGCACCTCTGGAGTGGAATACGGCAGCCATTCTGGGCTAGAGACATTACGCAGGAGGGGCTTGGGGAAGAGAAATGAAGAAAAACTAATCCAATTGAAACTGCGAGGGGAATTTAGGAAGCAGAATGCAATTATCCGAGTTGGATATTGGCCAGGACGTGTTAGTTAACATTTTTACTCTTGCAAGAATTGTCGTGGGATCTTTAATGACGATGAATGGTCAGGGCTCTATTTTACATCTCACTTGAAAGCCTGAGCTTTCACTTCTTTGTCATGAGGATAAAGTGAATGCCTTGCCTTCCTTCAGGATATGTTGCTTTGGCAAATGTGCATTCCACACCTCACGGGCCCAAGGCTCTCCGGGCACACCTGCCTTGCAACTCTGTGTCCAGGGGCTTTCTTCACCTTGAACTGCTAAGCAAAAAGGAAATCAAGACACTCAGCATTACTTGATATTTCCTTTCTACTTAACTTCCTTTTTGTGGAGAGGTAGGTAAAGGTGGTCTTACACCATCGCTCCTCCCTTCCCTGGCATTTTGTCATGTTAGCACTAATCTCTTTTGCATGCATATTATTAGTTGCAGGTTCTCCTAACCGTGTCAACCCTAGTAATCATGGATGAGCGATATACGACACAGTGCACCTTGGTAACTCCAGGTGGTCTTTATGGTGGATCATGTCAATGCATAGAAGTCATTGCAATTACTTGTTTCGGGGACTAATAAGGCATTTTTTTGGCAAGACCACACATCAAAGCCTAGTTCCAATTTGGATAACTGCAGTCTTCCTATGGAGAAGTCCCCCTTGAGTTCAAGCTGGCCATGGCATATTTCCCTGTCCTTCTAGTATGCTGGTTCTCGCCCCTGTTTTATGAGGACCAGTGGATGGAAGAATCATCTGTCCATAATAAAAAGATGATAAATCTTACTGAAACTGGTCTTCCAGGAGAAAGGAGTTGATGTGTAAAGTATTTTCTTCTCTATAGTCATGATTTTCCTTTTAGCTATCTGAACTTGAATTTTTTCAAAAAAAAAAAAAAAAAGCAGCACCTCTTATCTGTCAAAAGTCATCATCTGGTTACAAATGCGTTTAATGGCAGTGCTTTTTGGTATTCAGGCTAGAAGAGCAGTAGGATGGCAGTACACTTCTCAGGGGGAGAAGAGGCTTCATGTTATTTTGGAGATTTAGTAGGGATGGTGCGTTTGTGGTGATTCTGTCAAAATATGGTCTGGGAACTTGGAGGATTGCTCTGTATCTGGTGTGCTACGTTTTAGTCCATTTATCAAAGTGTTTGCAGTCTTATCTTAGAGGTCATGAAGCAGTGGCAGATGCTGAGAGATAAAATTAGATATGCATCCAGACTTTAATATATAATTTTACTAACAAAACATGAAGAGCAATGTAATAGCAGATACTTTTTTTTTTCCTTTTCTATTGGAAGACCTGTTCTGAGATTTTATTTTCCTGCAAGCTGAAACGTAAGGAGGCTATGCTTCTAAGCTACCTATGTCACTAATACTCATGTACAACACAGACAATTAAAAGATAACATGTTTCAAAATCACTCAAAATATACATAATGCATAAAGCAATACATTTTGCATCCAAGGATTTCCTTTCTACATTTTCTTGTATTTGTGGACAGTTTAGATTGTTTTGTAGTCTATGGAAGGATGGGTAAAGCCAGTATCTACATCCACGCGTCTTGAATTTCTGGTTAAAAGTAAAGAGCTGACCATTCCAACGTGTTACGCAGGCTTATGGTGCAGTTTCTAGAGAACTTGTGGGGTTTCACAGGGCCAGTTGGGAGTGCTGGGGGGAGTCTCAGCATTCTGTTACTGTCTGTCAGCGTTGCCTTAACATACGGGTGGGTCTTAATTATGCTGATCTCCTCGTAGGATTTGAATCAAAATCCCAACTCTGAGCTTTTTAAGATGTTCGGAGTATGTGGAATGGAATGTTAAGGAACAAAATGAATCTTCATCGTCATCCAGAAGCCTGGGAGGAAACCAGTCTTCCTTATCTTCGTAAAATAACAACGTCTTTGGTCCAAGGCTTCTTAGATGACTGTAAGGCCAGATTTTGTCCATCATAAATAAAGTGAACGGGCTTAGGGACTTCACATGTAAATAAAGTGCCCATTCCATCTGCCTCTGTGTGGCTTGACCCACAAAATAACAACAAGCACTTCCACTGCTTGAAAGAATTTGATGAATGTGTTATGTTGGCCAGGTGTAAAGCTGTGATCTGTGACATTTCATGCCTCATGTGGGCATTATGCTGTCATGCGGCACAGTAGGCTGCATTAATAGAGTCTTTGGGGATAAAGAGAGAGAGAATGGGGACAGAGGCTGTTGTTAGGCAAAATAAATTATAGAGTAGTGTGAGAAGGACTGTGAGTGATGTAGTTTCAAAGATCATTGTTTCAGTAATTGTGCTGTTTGAATTGTGACCTACTTTAATAATATTCTATCGTTTTTAATATTTCTTCATTCATTATGTTTTATACACACTCAGGTGGTTTACTGCAAGCTGTGTGGAAATTACGATGAAGGTCAAGTGCTCTTTGTGAAGATAACTTATTACTGAAAATATTAACTTGTTGTCATTATTGTTTTCCAACATGAAATTTTATTTGTCTGGTGAATGAAGAGATGATGTCGGGCTTGTGTTAAATTGTGTGATTACTGTCAATAGACCAAAGTCCCTCCAGTCACAGGTCTGAGATGTACATGATCGCTGAACAAGTCTCACTTTAAATTGATTCATTTTTCCCTACACTGTTAAGCTGGTACAGGCCATTGGAAACATCTTTCAGATTAGGACTGGCTTATATAGATTTAACATTTAAATGCCTTCAGTTAGCTGAAGCTAAACTGAAAATTGCAACTTTCCTATTGAAATAACCATGCCTACACATGGTTTTGCAGCCTTTCAAATGAGCTTAAATTCATGCTTTAAATTATATTAGTTCAATATTTTTCATGTGGAAAAGGCTTTGTGGCTTGGTCCACAGGAGGACTGTGGAGAGTTGGAGTCAAGCCTTGGTTAGGGTTCAGAGTATGCTCTTTATTGCTAATGCTGGTGTCACTTCAGTTAAATCACAAGTTCTCTATAGCAGTTATTCATACAAATGACCTTCCAACAGTTGCCTCGTGGTTAGTGGACATATAATTGTAAACTGTATGCGAGAGTTTGGAAAAATGTGTCCTGGGATCAGGACATCAGCATTGCCAGCTTCTCAAATCACAGTCCCACTTTGGTGCAGCATACATGCTACTTAGCTTAGAGCTATGAAAAGACATACTGCTGGAAAAAAAGAAAGCTTTTCAGCATCCCCGCTATCTTTACAAAGCATAACAGACATGTTGGATACTAATGCATCATTTCTTACCCATTATTGCAACTAGAATACTTTTATGTAAAGGTCAGCTGTGCTTAGTGTCTAAAACGTTCCAGTTCTTATTTTGCACATTTGAGGTTCCTCTTAGGAATCAAGTATAGAAAGTGTAGAAAGAAAACAGAAGGGTTGCAGTGAATATTCACCATTTTGGCTGTTGCAGCAGGCCAGGGGTTGAAGTGTCACCGTCTTTCTCATTGCATGACCAAAATTCTAGCCTGCTGGTTTGATGTGGTGGGCCTAAAGGTTTCCCTGGTCCAAAGCCAGAGAGATCTCCACTTAGAAATCATCAGTGTCTAATTTTCTTTCTGAGCTGTGTGATTTGAATTCTGTATAGTCATGTCTTCTAAGTATGGTATGGAAGAAAACTGGAGTAATTAGGTAAGTATCCTGCTTTTAAAGATTCTGGACTGCTGTGCTAAGGTTGGGTTGGACAAGTAAGTTAGGAAGGTGAAAACTGTTTTACAGAAATAGGAGTGAGAGATTTTTAGTCTATTTTCTGAGTGCAATTGAGCTACCCCAGACAAAGATTTCGTGTCCCCTCAGCATAAAAAAGAGGTAGTGGAACAGGAGAAGGTTAGCCCAGAAAGGAGAGCACTTATGATAGAGACCTATTAAAACCATGTGGAGAACTGAATAAGGAATTGTCTTTTCCAATAAATTAAGTGAAGGGTGTCATATGACACGAGCAAGCAGCAGACACAGAACAAGTAAGATGCTTCACACAGGTGGTGTTACGCAGAAAAGCTCACTGCCTTGGGATGTTGCGTGTGCTGAAAGCTTACACAGACCAAACAATCTTCTGGAAAAGTTTGTGGTGGAACTGAGGGCTATTGCATGGGGTGATACAGCTTCTGGCCTAAGAATGCCAGGTTCACAAATGTCTGGAGGCTAGAAGTGTGTTCTGGTGAATTATCGCAATATGCATCTGCTCTTGGCGGCTGCCAAAGAGTCAAGGTTACCGAATACAGGGCCAGCTGGCCCATTGCTCTGAGCCAGAAGGGCTTTCTTACGCGTAGGTGAAGAACTTAGCCAAAAGCCAGTGCAGGACAGCACAGCACCTCCTCTCCCCTGTTATCATCCGGGTCTCTCTTGAGTTAAAGGTGTTTGAGCTGGACTAGAGCATGGGAGATGGTAGAAGTCATTTCTAAGAGACAGGCATCAGTGTTGGAGGAAAGGTGTTAAGTTCTAGCAAGGCACTTAATGTCACAAAGATATAGAAAACTGAAGTAATTTCTTGTGCGGGTGATTTATTTTTCTATAGTTTTAACCAGTGACTTTGGTTTAAGCCTGTTATTTCACTTATGTGCTCTACCCTTGCTGTTTGATAGTGTAACGATCTATGTGTTGGAGTTGCTTGTTCTTAGCGAATACTTATGTATATCTGCATCCATCTGTATCTGGCTGTACAGCTGTAAGAAGCTTGTAAAGTGATCCAGCAGAATTTTAAATGTATATATTAAAAAAAAACACCACCAAAAAAACCCCAAAAACCCAAACAAACAAAAATGTGTCCTGGTATAAAGTGTTGAAATGAGAACCTGCAAAGTGAATGTGCTCCCTGAAAGGAGAGCAAGGACAGATGAGGTTTGCAGAGGAGGCATGCTGTGTATCACATGAGGGCCAAGTGAATCGCCTCAAAGACAGGTCAGTCCTACTCTTCCAACCTATTTCTCCACAGGCCATGAATGTGTTGGTTGTGATAGCGGATGCTGGTCTGTCCTGAGCACTAGGGGTTGGAATAAGATGATTCATGTGCAGCTTTATCAAACAACCATTCCAGTTCCTGACTTAGTCTTTAAAACATCACCCTTTCAGTTTAAAAATCTTGCAAATCTAAACAATCTGTGCTTTTTTGAGTTTAGAAACCATTATATTGCATTTAGGTCATGTTTAAAGCTTTGCTCCAAGCTCATGGGATGGAAACTCCAATTCATTTTTGTTGAAAGTGGAGAAGCTTGGGTAATTGCTTGACTACGGAAATTAGGACTTAAGAAGAATGCTAAATATCATGAGACTTGTGATAAAATCTTAAGACTGGGCAACACTGTATAAGCCACTGAACAGCTGTCAGATTGTAATTAGGTTTGATCATTATCAGCTTGAGCCAGATTTGCACAGGTTACCTGGACATGAAAAGGCAAGTGTACCATTACCAATCCCACGAACAACCCCATCCTCCAATTGAACGGTTCCTTGATGATGGTGATATGACTCCATATCACCATCATCAGGCACTTTTTCTCTTCCCTTTACAGTTTACTTTGCACAAGCTCAGGTTATCTTGTGCCTAGTCCCAGAAGACTGGGCATTCTTCCCATGTGGAGGAATGATCTAGGCTGAATATCACTGTTGGTCCTGGAGGCTATGATTTGCCCAGTTCATTCTGATTCTGGAGACCAAGGAAGGCCTTTTAATTAAGGCTGTCTTACATTGAAATAGGGTGTTTTTCTGTGGAAATGCCTGTCTGTTCTGGTAACTTTCTGTGTACAAATTTTTAAGAAATAAAATATTAATCTAGTAGCAAGAATGTCACCTTGTGCAGGGTTCAATGACACGTGTTAGTGGGAGGACCTGGACTAGAGTTCATTAACAATTTCACTTATTGCAGACTCTGATGCCTTCAGATTATCACTTCAAGTGCAAATACACAGTGGAGTTTACACATAGCAACATTTAAAAAGCAAAGTTCAGATACTCTAATTGTGCAATGGAGTCGCTTGGAATTATTTAATAAAAGAGCCATACAAAAAAGGTTCCTCTTACTCTAATTTCATTAATAATGTATTTTGCAATTGGCTGGAGACAGTGGGCTGACAACTCTTCTTTCAGTATGTTGTGGAACAAATCAGTAACTGACTAAGATTTCATCATTGGAATTATGCTGTACATCATGGCTGCTAAGAATTTCACAGTGACAAGGAGATCATATAGCCCTTATTTCAGAAGTACAAATTAAGGAATGGAATAGCGGTTTTTTTACCTGTCAGCAGACGTCAACAGGTAGGAACAGAGATTGGAGCAGCTGTGCTTTTGAAGGAGAGCGGCGTGTCCATCGAAGCTAGGTAATACATTCTTCCATATGTATCCTGATTTATTTTTTCCCCCTTTATTGGACAAGCAGTATGAACACATGCTCACTGATGTGCACTTCAGTATTCCAAAGAATTTCACGAGATCGGTTTATGAAACAGCCAGCCTTTTTTGCCAGTGAGATTTCTCTTCCTACTTCTGCCTGTTAGTTGCAAACATCATATTTTACCTTGCAAATGTCGGATGCTGGCTCTAGTTCTATTCACCTTTGCTTCCCCTGCAGCTCCCACATCTGATTGGGCTCTCGGCTCCGCAGTTGCCTGGCTGACTTGCTTTCTGCCTCATTTACTCCCCAATGACCGCTGAACAACGTTCCCTGAATTCAGGACCAGCTCAACTTTGTGACTGGCTGCTCAGGATGCTGCAGAAGCAGTGTGTTTAGTGACTTCTCTTTAAAGATGTATAGCCATACAACTTTTGAATGGTAAAGCTAAATTTCATTAGCTTCACCAGAAGGAAGGAATGAACGCTGGGGAAAAAATATACTGCTGAGGCTACTGTAAGAAATTCTAGCTAAATGATTCAGCATAGTGGAGCTAGTGCTGAGTATGGGTAAGTACTGGTGCACTCACTGTGTGCTTTACTGAAGCTAAAGCAGAAGTTCATGGTTACCTGATATATCCTGAACGTTTGTTACAAATACCAAACCAAGCCACATATTGAGGCACTTGTGTTGTTTGGTACTTTCCACTTGAAGAAGTGTATGCCAAGGTTTTGGAGAGGTTTAAATTTTTTTTCACTGAGCTTGAGACTTGCTTTAGTGTAAACCTACGGCAACTTGAGACCACTGTCGTCTTAGAGTTTAGAGCTCTTTTCAGCATGATGCTCACCGTGACACTGAACACAAGTTAGGGGTGTGAGCTGTGAGTGCTGTTCTCAATCAGCTGTTTTTCTTGGTGCAATATTGTGTATTCAGTCCTTGGTGGCTCAGAAGTGAGAGTCTTGGACTGATTCCCTTCTTGTGGGTACACCTGCATCTTTGTGGGCCCTCATTAATCTGGCAATCGCTGACTTTAAGCCTGTGGGAAGATGAATAAGTGTGTGAGTGTGGGCTTTTTTAGTTTCTTTTGTTAAGCTTCTGCTCAGTCAGAGTTGAGTCTCTTTTGATGGAGACTTGTATGGGCAGATTGAGGTGGTATTTTTCCATGTGCTTATTTGTAACATCTCTCTTCCATCATATTTAAGGCCCTTTTTAAAACCCTGGGTAGGTGTATCCGAACTCTCTTGAAGTTCAGGGAGAGAGCACTGTGATTGCTTACCTTGTATACTGTCTTAATAAAAAAAAAAAAAAAGCAACCTTTCATGTGTATATCTCACCTATTGTTTTTTATCAATTTTCCCACCTAACTAAAAGTTCTGTGTCTGGTTTCAGAATCCCAGTTTCTTAAATGTTGGAAAGTAGCTGGTATTTTTGCCTTAAAGGTCCTATAAATACCATGCTAACAGCAAAGAAACAAAATGCTACACAAACTCAAGTAATTTTAACTTAATTCTTTAGCTAATTGGGCCAACTAATAAGGTAAAATTGGTGCTGAGATGTGGCATTCATGTGCTTTGTTGTATTCTGTGGACATCTGATTTACAATTTTTATGTTGGTTATCTTATAGGTGGCGTATCATTTTAGAGCTCAGCATTGAAACCAGGTAGCTGCTTGTGCGTATTCCGGAGGAAGGGAGAGACAACAGAACTGGACAGTGATCTTGGTTTTGGTGTTTTTCTTTTGGAGGAGGCTGAATTTGAGACTAACTTGGCACTGTTCCATAGCAGAGGAACTTGCAGTGATGCTGCAGTTTTGTTGGTGCCACTGCAGACACAAAGGCTAAAACAAATCAAAAGGAACTGAGAGGAGCAGATGGGGCAAGTGAGAAGTTGGGAAATCATTCAAAGTGTTAGACACCGAACGATTTCAATTTTCCCGAGACAAGTGGGTGCTGTGGCACAACATGGCTCTTTTTGACACTCAACACATGTGAGACAATTTTGGAATAAAAGCTGCATCAGGTGTTCCGCTTCCAAATTTTCCTGCCTGAGGGAGCGTGTTTGCATTTGGCAAGGACATCTGTGAGGGGGCTGGGGTGGTGAAAACAGGCTTATCATAAAGCCTTTCAGGTGTTTTGTTGACCACTCTGAGCATAGTGTGTCTGTACAAGGCATGGGTGAAGTTGCTCCGTCTGAGGCAAAAATTGAATTTTTAGGGGTATCGCAAGGCAGTGGGAGTCAAAGAAGTCAGACAGGAAGACCTCCTTTCTTCTAAAAATGTTTTAATGTCCTCCCTAAAGGATACAGGTTTTCTGTAGGATGGGAGTACCCGAAAGAGTAAATGCCTCACTTTGAATGTTGGAAATTTGGGCATCTTCATGTGTGTGAAACCCAAGCAGCGACCCTTGGAGAGGGGACGAAATGGCTCTGTCTCCCAGTCTTTTCAGTCCTTTGATGGTTTTGCCTTGTGCTATCAGTGGATTTTTCTGGGTGCTGCCTTAGTTGAAGCTCAGGTAAGCCTGTCACTATGGCCTAAGCTTAGTGTTTCCCCTGCTTACACTGTTTAAAAAAGCTGCGGTACTAGAAGGTGTGGAGAGTGGGGAAACTGTACTAGAAGGTATAGAGAGTGGGGAAACTTGTAATTTTGAGGGTGAGGATGCTAAGGTCTGAACTTGCGTGCTCTGACAGCATCAGCTAAGCTATACTCCATGAATATCCACAGAAATTCCTTGGAATATGTGACCTCTCTTCCCCTGTAACATTGTTCTTCTGTTTAAGAGTCTCCTTTAAGGGATTTGGCTTCTTTTAAAAAGTAGGAAAATGAGATATAAAGAATTCTGTTCTCATCCAGTAATTGCAACCTAAACACGATTTTGCAGTATTTATTGTTTATAACTACATAAATAGACTGTAGATAATTCATGCTTTAAATGCTGTGGGGCGTAGAAAAGTTGGGTGTAGGAAACATGGGTATGATAAGGCATAGTTCCAGCAGAAAGAAGAGGAACTTAAAAAGCAGTTGGATTCTTTCCATCCACCCTACAAAGAAGAAAATTGGTTTGCAGGAAATATAGGTCATGGCACTATTCTGGCATCTTGATGTTACTGTTTTGTAAGTACAGTATATTGCTAGCAGCACAATTTGGGACTCCCATTAGAGCTGTTCTTTGCTGTCAGACTTAAAGGCCATTTAATATCCCTTATCTCATCCAGTGCACTCCTCCTCACACAGACAAAGAAAATTTAGAAGGTGGTGTGAGTTTGGTGGGTTTTTTGTGTGGTTTTTTTTTTTTTTTTTTTTTTTTTTTTAAATTAAGTTATTGAAAGCCACGCTGGAGACTTTTCCTGCTGTTGCACCCAAAAGTCAGTTACTTCAGTAAGGACCCAAGGATCAGGGACGCACCATGAATGGGGCAGCGGAACTAAATTCTCCCTTTTCCATAGCAAAACGCAGAAGAAAATGAAACCTTGTGTTGCTGTGCCACAGGGTTTTACAGATATAAGCTGATTATTGGAAAAAAGCCTTGGCTTTTTGAACATGACATTCACCTTTGATGATGAGATTAATCTAATTTCTTTGTGTTAGAAAAGATATTAAATGCAGCTGTATTCTGCGAGTCAGGTTGTCTGTGTTCTCCTCCGTTTGTGTCTAGCAGCAGGACAGTGTCAGTGGTGTTCGCAGAACGGGAGATAAGGCCGACAATATCTCTGTGGGGAAGGGAGGCAAAACTGCGCCCATCTTAGAAATTGTGGCACTGAAATGTAGAACAAGTAAATGATTTTTCTGCATAGTTGTATACAACTGGCTACTGTGAACAATATAGAGGCCAAGATGAAAACAGAAGGGTGGGCAGGAAATTTGGGTGAGGAACTGTAGCTACACTGTGGTTTTTGCCTGTTTGCTTTTGAGGTGCGATGCAGTGGTGTAAGCACAATGACATGATTAATCTCCTCAGCCCACTGTGAGGGTGCTCGCTCTCTTCTGTTCTTTTCTTTTCTTCTGGTGAAAATAATGTTTAGCTTTCTGCTACAATGTGATGTGGTGCAGCTTTGAAGAAGGATGGAGATATATATATTTCAAGTTGGTTTGAGATATTCTTTGTATTCTCCAGCTTTCAAAATCTTGAGTCAACCCTATAGTGGTAGGGATGCGGGCAGCCTTCTCGTATCCATCCCACAGTACTTCTGTAGTCTTAGCAATTACGTGCTGTGTATAAATACACCTGACTTGCTAAAACTGTTTGTTCACATATGTTTTCTTTTTGTATGTTTTATCTCAGATGAGACTGGAGGATAACAAATCAATGAAATCAGGTGAAATCAAGGTCAGTTTTGTCTCTCCCTTGCCCTGTCCTATGATCCCCTGTTTGATCATGGTCACGCGGTTTGCAGGTACAGGACTCTCTCAAGCTTGTTGTACCAAGTAGGGCTGCAGTGACTTGAAACCCTTTTGCTTCAGTTGAAGTTCTAGCAAGTTATTGCTGCTCAATCTGGATATTTCCAGGCGTGACAAGGATATAAGAATGCAACTACAGATTTTTATTGCTGCCCCAATGTATTTCCAGTGTGGTGTTATTACTTTGGAGTTCATTAGGAACAAACAAAACCAGTGGAAAGCATACTGCTTGTAATGCAG
Organism: Gavia stellata; assembly: GCF_030936135.1. Taxonomy (NCBI): domain Eukaryota; kingdom Metazoa; phylum Chordata; class Aves; order Gaviiformes; family Gaviidae; genus Gavia; species Gavia stellata. Next base: position 31,902,266 of record NC_082603.1, on the reverse strand, counting down.
TGCTGCACAGCACGGCTCGCTCTCTGCTAGCTGATGAAATGGCTGAGCTTTGGAATAAGCAGGATCCCAACAGTTTCCTCTGCAGCTTGCCTGAAGATTTCCTAAACCCCTAACCACTTTCATTCATTATCTGCGGGTACACTTGGGTAAGAAACAGGCTTTTTTTTTAAACAGGCAGTAAGGAAAATTTCCTGTGGTGACAAGTAGGCTTTTCTTTTGGGTTGATCGAAGTATCAAACTAGTCTTATTGTATCTTAGTTTCTTGGTTTCTTAGTTTGTTTTTATCATTTAAAGCAGGATTTGGAGAACCAGTTTTTTGCATCCTGAACAAGGTGGTTGGGTGTGCATATGCATGCACTTGCGTGTGTGTCTGTGTTTTGGTTTTATTTTTTTAAATTAAAAAAATGCTTTGTGGATTACTCTAGCTTCACCATTGCCTGCTTCAGTGGGAATGTGGGGTACGTTGAAATGCTTGAACATGTCACTGGGACACTCATGCTTTTGACCAGTTGCTGTTTGAGTCATCTGACTTGCATGACATCTAGAAGACCACGGTTAAAAGCCTGAATTCCTGAGAATCATAGATGGGGGAATAAAGAAAATAAGAGTTTTGTGGGAAAGGCACTGCATGGGATGCATAATGAAGATGTGTTGAAGACCTCTCTGATTGCTTTCAAGCAACTATCATTAAAATTCCATGTTCGGATAGATTTCTCTTCATTGAAGCTGTTTCAGCATTATGAGGATTGTAAATACATTCTTTTTCATATTTTTAAAAACAAATGTAATACCTTTAAAGATGTGTTTGTTTTTATTATTTTTTACATAAACGTGCAAAAATGAGCAAATAGAGAGCCCTAGCAGTTGTGTGTATCTGATTGAAATGCATAGATTCTTATACATAAATTATTATTGCATGCAGTTGTACGAACAAATGAAAAAAAAGAGAGTTTAGGACCCCTTGAAAATAATCTATTTCTGTTAGACATGCATATCACTTAGATATATGCTTGTCTATGCAGTGTATAATTTTTCACTGGCTCTTTCAGAGGTAATTTTGGAAGGCGAAATGTGCTGTGTGAATATGGTACTGCAAATTGTAGAATGCTTCCATGAGAAAATATAGGATTAGTCTGCAAATAATCTCTTCAAAGGCCCTATTACAATTCTGAACTCTCAGATGGCTTGGCTAGTCTTTGCTATTGCTTTAGAGGGACAGAGGATGTTAAAACCATTTACGCGTATTGTCACAAAATAATTTTGTGTAGTTGATCTGGCCTGACATGATGCTTCACAACATGATGGAAAATTCATAAATGTTTTCTTCAATTTGATGCTCGAGAAGCACTTAAAAGCGCTCATTTCTTTAAGAATTATTTTCTCTCTTTATATCCAATTCATAGATTATGGTCAAGTGTTCATTTTTATGGTGTTTACAAGAAATCAGTTGAGCCAGCTTGCTCATAACACCCCTCCCTCTCCCTCCACCCCCTGCCCAGATACATCCTTGCAGCATCAGGGAACAAAGAGAGTTGAGATTCTGAGCCATGCTCCGATTTGATTTAATAATGCATCTTCCTGTAGTAAATTTTTGAGAGGCTGGGTTGTTTGTGGCCAAAGAATCTAAGGTTATGTCCATTATATTAAAGACAAGAGTGATGGCTAATAAGTTTTTCAGCTGTCTAATATTTTAATTGAGGATGAAATTCCTGGTCTTGCAGTTGCAAGCCATTTGTGTGTGTGTTTGTCTCCCTCTGCTCAACCCACAGATGCCTAGTGAGTCTTCTCTCTAACTTCTCATTCCTTTAGCGGTAAAGCATCCCAGTTTCCTCTTCACATGGACTGGGAGTTTGTCAATGATAGTCCGCTCTGGGCATTGAACTCTTGAAAGAAGCGCAGATTAATGGGGATATCTCTCTAACCAGTTCGTCAAACTGTATTGTCTGTTTGGGTTAAATCACAGAAGATTCAGTTGTCCCTTAGAGTATTAGGTACAGAGTCTTAAGTCTGCTTGTGGAAAAGTATGCTGTTGGGTCCTGAGGCTTTAGATTTAACTGCGGGCATATTGGGTGGAATGAAATCTGTCCAGGGGTTGTATTGAAACCTGACGGTGCTGTTGGAGCAATTGTGGTGTGGTGAATTCATGCTCCATCTATTCACCCAAGTCTAGATGAAACATAGAGCGACAATGTGCCGGTATGTGTGTCGTGTCAGAACTGAAATGTGACCTTGTGTTTCCAGACTGGAGAGAGCTGCTAAACGTCTCACGGTACTAGCGATGCTTCAGGATTTATGTGGAATTGCTGGAATTGGATCAAGAGTTTGCTGCAGTGAGTGGCTTGACTTTTGTAATTGGTCAAGTATGATCATTCTGGATAAAAGCATTTAAGGTTGGACGGGTGGATAAGTATTTGGAAAGTACATCACTGAGACTTGCCATTACTCCCAGTATGTGAGGTCAACCTTGCTTTTCCTGTTAGAGAATTCCTCTCTGGTTGTCTCGCTTCCCTCCAAAATGTAATTGGGGTTTTATTGTAAGCTTTTAGGAAGGATAGTTTCTGCTAGACTGTTCTACACTTTGGTTGGCTATTTTGATCTACCATCACTACCAAGGCTTTTTAAAGTGTTACAGATTGCTTTGGATTATGTGACAGATTAAGTGAGAAAGAGAACACGGGCGGGGTGTTGGTGGTGTAATGCTGAATCCAAGCCTGGCAAATTATCTGTTCTGAATTGAGCTAATCAGGAGCCCAAAGCACCTGTTTGTCCACTTGCAATTGGAACAAAAAAAGGATGATTTCTTCTAAGTTTTGTTGTTTTGGTTAAGGTGACTTGTTCTCATGCGGTGTGTTCCCCTTTATAAGGGATATTGTAGTGACTTTGGAGGTAGGGAGGAGACCAGCTGGCTATAAAGGAGGTGTGTAGGATTCAGACTTTTCCTACAGTTGCTTTAGCTAGTACCTTTACTTGCTCGTGCAACACATTTATTTTAGCCTGTTGTTCTGCGGCTTGGCCTTTGTGTTCTCCAGAAACGACGTGTGCAGCTTGGGAACCGCTGGGTACGCACCGATGGCGGTGATATAGCTAATGCTCCTTTCTGGGGGAGGTTGTAGAAAAGGTTGTGGTGAGAGAGCTCTGAGGAGCAAAGCATGTCACACATCATCAGATTGTAGAAGTGTGGAGACGGCACCTTGATGCTGTTACACAGTCCCCTCTGGGTGCCGTGACCAGGTGATGAGACTGATTTTTCACAGAACTTCAGTTGCCTTTCACAAGTTCACAATAATTTATTGGCCTATGCACCTAGAGTGAGCGGTTCTTTTTTTGAACCTCAGTTTGTGTAAAGTGGAATTAATGGTTTAAACGGTGTCTCCACAATACATCAGAGCTAAACTGGTTCAGGAATTCAAAGGCATCAGACCATTTGGTTACCATAGAGAGCATAGCAGGAAATTTTTGCTAAATATTGGGATTGTATTTGTTGAGATGCACCAGAAAGGGAGGTTATAACCAGGGTTGTTCTGCAATAGAAATAATGTAGCTAACAGAAATAATGTAGCTAACAGAACAGCCTTGACGAAAACTTACCAGTGTCCTCTGTTTTCCAGTATTGGTCAGAAATGTCTTATTCTGTCAAATAATAAAGCTGCTTAGTTCTGTTTGGAGCAATAGGTAATCTCTTTGGACAAAACCAATGGAAGCAAACAAAGCGTTTGAGGGCGAGACAGGCGATGCAGTGAGCGTGAGTGATCTCAGCCCAGGAGCTTGTTCAGTTCCTGACGCCGCTTTCAGCCGGTGCACTGGCTACAGCAACCGTTTTCTGGATCTTGTCCCTGTTTTCTGGTGTGAATCTGCACGTTGGATTAAAAACCTGGCAACAAGTGAAAAAAGACTAAATATAAAAGAAGTAGGAAGGATCCCATATGAAGTAGAAAAAGGTTCCCTTTCTGTGCTGGGAGTCTGACTGATGTGGTAGTAGTGCTGTGACAAACTGATGTAGGGATCCTTGAGGTAAACAAAACTGCTGGACGGTCTGGGCGGTGACATCAAACCCCGGGTAGATGGTATTTATGAAACCTTTTTCCGTTGTTTGTTTCCCCGTGACGTTTCTTCAGCCTTCTTCAGTCACCGGGTTTCACTCATGGTGCTCACAGACACTGGTTTTGGTCAACAGACCCCTGTTCACTCTTCCCTGTTTGCTAGACATAACCTCCAGGCAATCCTTAGACTGTAAGATCAGGCATTTTCATCTGATCTTTTGTTTCTTTCTCTTTTCCGTCTTTGCCGATGACGCTAGCCGAGGCTGGCGGGAGCATTTTGTAAACCTTCATTAACTCTCCTTGTGGCTGAGCCCCAAACCACTGCAGCTTGCTCGGCTTGGACTGCGTCGCCTTGTTCCGCGGTGCAGTTCACTGCAGTCCTCGGGCTGCTGTCGTGGGGAGTTTGTCATCTGGGATTTGCCACCTGGGGATGATGCCGGAATGCCGCGCTGCTGAGTACGCAGCAAGCAGCTCTTGCAAGGAAAGGCTTCTTTTTAGCCAGGGCTTGTGACCACACCTTTTTGGCTACTGAGACTCCTGACTTGTGTTTTCTGTGCTTCAAGCTCATATTAATTACTGCTGTAAACATGGACTGAGCTACACTGCGTATCGGTCCCCACGCTGCGGCTGGTGTGGGATGTGGTGACCTTTTCAGGAAGCCCTGGTCTCCCCTGGAGATGCCTCCCTGCCACCACAGATCAGTTGCATGTATCAGTTGTAGGTAGTTCATGGCTGGTATTTTTGGCAAGGTTGTATTTTATTGCTTTTGAAATTCACCTCTGGTCAGACTTTCTTTTCCGAGATGAGGAATAGCTGCTGTGGCCGCATTGATTGTGGTTTTTGGTGTTTCTAACTTACAGAAAGATGCCTGTAGCTTAGGGTAGGCATGCTTTAAAATGTGTATTTATGAGTTTAAGATTACAAACACTTTTTTTGTTTGGGGTTGTTTTTAGTTTTTTCCCCCCAAATAAGCCCTGTAAAAAGTTGAGCCTTCAACTCACCCACAAATAACACAGTTCCAATGAGAGAGGCTGTTTTATGGGATTCATTTTGGAAGCTATTCAGGGAAATTACTGTAGGCTTTTTGAGCAAATTAGTGAGAGCGTGGAAGGACCACAAAAAGGCTTTTTCCCTTAAGATTTGTAGGATCTTATGAAGGGAAGAAAAAAAAACCCAAACCCATGGCAATTAAAGAATTTTTTATAATGAAATAAAATTATGCAAGCTCTGGTTTTGAACTTGTGTGAGTTCTTAGCTGCGTCTGCTAGTAAAAGTTTTATTTTAAATTGGGGCTTTTAGAAGGGAAAGGAAATTACTTAATCACTGCTTCAAAGATGTGTGTATATTATATGGGGGTGTGTCTGTATCCCCTTTGCAAGGTGTTAAAGAGTTTGGATTTAGGATGTTGTTAAAAAAAATATGTGTAACTCATAGGTGTGAAACGATCGAGGCAACTAATCTCTTGGGTTGTGGGAACCTCAGAAGCTCAGCTTGTGATGAATATAATTAGTTGAGTTCACCTGAAGTGTTGATCCTGGGGAAAAAACAGTGCATCAAACCTCTGGGTCTTTCACTGGGACTTTTCAATTATTTGAATTGGAGAGGGGCATTTCTTGTAGTTTGAATTAGGTTAATATTTTGTGGGTATACTGCTGAGACAGCTATGATTCAGGGCATGAGGAACTGGAGAAACTGTTCATGGACCTCTCCTGTTGAACAAAATTATGTCTTTTGACTCTTAATAACAGGTTATGAAGGGAAAAAGTCAGATTGTTGGAATAACTTAATATGATTCTGTAAATATATGACACATGTGGACAGTGTGATGTTGAAATGCAGTGATGGGAGTAGGAGAAGAGCAGGTGAGGCTGTGGAGGATCCCAGCAGTATCCCGTGAAACTTTCCAGTAAATGGCAAGTAATTTGGTAACGTGCCTCATCTATGCATGGGGCTCATTGACTTATATGCCACTTGGTCTGTGTGCTTATTTGTACTTAAGGTACTCTTCCTCCTGCCTCTTGACTGATTCAGAATGTCCAGAGCGGGTGAGTCTTCAAAACGGAGAGAGATGGATGTGGTAGCTTGCTAGCGATGGGGACCATGTTTCCCTAGCAACAGTTATCCCTGTGGAAGCTTGCAGAAGAGCTTGGACCCTCAGTCCTGTTTTTGAGTTCAGAAAGTCTTGGGTTTGGCTGCGCTGTTTGCCTGGTTTGGTGTTAAAGGCAAGATGCTGAAATGTGAAAGCAACAATTTCATTTCCACATGGTTGAAATCACATCTGGCTAAAGCTGCTGCCCAAGTATTCCTTTGAGTGTACCAGACATCACGGACCTTGAGATCAGACAACAGCCACACTGAAGCTATTCAAGTAATTTTTTAAAGCTTTGGCATGCTTTCACATCAAAAGACAGGTACCATGTGTGCGTGTATCTTGCATTATCTGGGATATAATAAACCTAATCTGGGATATAATAAACCTGTGACCACTTTACCATCTTACTGTAAATACTTTTGAAATATCTAATTGCTGATTAACTTCATCAAGCTGCATTGACAACTCAGCTGAGATAATGTGGGCAGGAAAAAAGCATGTGTGAGTGCTGGGAACTGCCGAGGCTGGGAAACCTTTTCTGTTGCCAATGACATTTTCAAAATTGTGCTTGCAGATGCTGGTCTATCTGCCTGGTGGCACCCAGTAAATCCCATGCAGCCTGCCACAGGGGAAGCCAAACCCCAGTGCAGGGAGGGCAGCAGCCCCACTGGGTCTCTTACCCTGATATCTCGGATCTCTTCAGCTTTTCCAGTGCGTTGGGACACGATAGAGTGCATCAGAAGGAGGAAATGAGATTCAAAAAAGCTTTTTTTTACAACGTCCACATTAGGTGTAAGCAGGTTCTCAGGCACTGTCTGGCTTCACCATCTTCATCGTCGTAAACATATTGTGTGTGGTTTTAGCGCTGGTATTCCTTCAGTAGACGCTCAGGTTGGTAAGAGAAGTCAAGGGAGTTGTGTGGGAAACTCTCTGCGACTTAGTGCATCCTTCGCCTTTGGAGTGCCAAGACCTGACTTGTCTTAAGTTTCACAAACTCAGTGCTGGAACTCCTGCCTGTTTCTGGGCGACACAAACCTCTGCATGTGAGTGTGTGGTTTCTCCTCCCCTCCACTTGTCTCTTATCCCCAATGTTACTTTTTCTGGGTGGGGATAGCACATTCACCTATTTAACAAAAAAAAAACCCCAAACAAAAAAAACTCCCACCTTGAATCACTGAATTTGTCACAATAATTAAGTATGGTAGCTACTGTTTTGGATGCATTTCACCTGCTAAGAGATACTGCAGTCAGCACCATATGGTAGCCTTTTTTTTCCTTTTTAATAGACTTACAGCAGCAATTTGTTTCACCCGTGAGCCAGCATCACAGCGTGCATTGCTTAACAGAAACAACGTAAGACTGGTGAGCTTTTCATTTTAAGTTTTCAAGGAGCATTTAGCTGAGCTTCAGAGCCTGGTTTCTGGCACTGTCCTATTTGCATTGTAACTCTTTGATGTATAAAAGCGTATAAAAGCGAGGGGCTGAAGGACAGAAGGGCTGGATTCTTTCTCTGACCAGAGACTCCTCAGTACTTCAGTCTTAACGTTTGCAAATAATACGCTAATATTTACCTGCCTTTTAGATTTATTGCCAAGCTGTCTTCAGCATCCGTATGTCACCCTGAGATTGTGGAAAGAAAATGGTTGCAGATATGGAAAATATTATTTTATTTGATGGGTGGACTGAAACTGCAGGTTGAGTTATGGGTATGTCTGTGCTGTAAAACAGGGCCCAGTGCAGGATCCCTGATCTGAAACACAGAACCGTGTTACAGCACCATGATACTGACCCCAAGGGCTTTATCCCTAACAGTACCGGGATGATGTGTCGGTACTACTTTGAGCTAATATCTCTGATGTGGGTGGTTTGTGGGGTTTTTTTGTTTGTTTTGTTGAGGGCTTTTTTGTTTTCTTTAAATTACCAGGGGTACTCAGATTTTGAATAGCTTGCTGCACTGTGCCCCATAAGCTCATCTACTCAATACAAAATCAGTTAGTTCAGGATCCCCTTATCTTAAAGTGCTTTTTCTTTTTGTAACTGCCAGACCAACTATTTTGGTATGTTTTTAGGCTTCCTTAAAACTTGAGCAAGTCTGCTACAGTTGTGCAGTACCTTAATAGCCTGGAATGACATCTCCAGAGTGGAATGATGACCTCGTAGCATAGCAAGTTAACCTGCAACGCAACAGACCCATGTTTAATTCCCCTTCCATTATTGACTCTATATAACTCCAGGTAAATTGTTTAGGTTAGGGAGGCAGTAGGATTCCCTACCTCACAGGGCTGTAAGAATACACATGCACACCACAGTGGGTCTCAGATATTGTGATATCAGAGGATGTATAAGAAGTAGATAGCCCATTTCAGACCCTGTCACCTCCCCAGGCAAAAGTCGATTAGGGTCATGCTGAGTCCTCATTCAGATGCAAGAGCTGTGGTCCTGGTGTCTTGCATCCTTCTGCCCTGTCCCCTAATTGGTCCTCGGATCTTGCAATTTGTGATGGCCTTCTAATTCCAGATCAATATATCGGGTTACTTTTGTTATATCAGATAGTGTTGATAACCCTATTCTGCAAGTCGTTCACTTGGTGATAACCACTTCCTCTGCTTAATTAGGAATATCTGCTTAAAAATAAGATATGTATCTGGGCAAAATGCAGGTTACAAATGGTTGTAATTAAACCTCATGTAGCGGATTTCCTGTGTCTTGTCCTACTCTGTTTCTTTTTCCTTTAAAGAATAAGAATGCAATATTTCTAGAGGGTACAGGTGTTCTGTTCAGAGCTCAAGATCATGTAAAGTGACATGAGTTTGAACTGTCACACATCCAGCTTTGCTCCTGTCTTGCATCCTTGTGTTCTTTAACTGGAATAAAAAGTACTTTTAATTTCACAAAGTTTTAGAAACATGGGGAGATCTGAGTGCTTTTTCTTTTTAAATTAACCAACTTATTTTAGAAATAAGGTGTGACTTTTCTGTGTGGGCGATTAAAAAGTTATTAAAGCAGCTAACGCTCTGCCAGTGTTTCTTTAGATTTGTTTTAGACAAGGCTGGACTCAAGACTGGAATAGAAATTGTCAGCTTTACAGCAAATCAAATTTTCTTGGAAAAAAAATTGAACTATTTGACTGGGACAAGGGACCCGATTTGTCATCACGCTGTGATTTTTTTCTCAACTTTGGAAGCCAAGAAATGCAATAGTTGCCTTAATCTTTCCTCACTTCTCACCAAAGGCAGTTACATGCACACGGGTGGACTGGGAGAAGGCAATGCCCCATCGCATCCCCGTGAGCAGACCGGGCAGCAGCAGGAGGGAGCATCCTCCACAACAGAAGACACTTCAATCCCAAATGCAAACTTCTCTTTCATTATGCACCGAGAGTACTTGCTTTTAATCTGAGTTTTAATAGGAGTGGGATAGAAAGAAATACGCCTCGGTGTTCTCTAATGTGATGTTGAGAAAGGTGAGCGTAGGGAAAGTAGTGCAGTGCCCAAGAGCTTTTTGTTCATCCCAATCTTTTAACTTCATGCATTCTTGCCACTTGCTAGTGCTCAAGTACTGTTCAAATTGGTTTACTTTGCAAATGTAAATTAACTTGCTAATGTTCTCATTTTAGCAATGCTGTGTAGAAATACTGATTAAAAATGTCACCTAGTGATTTTAATCTGTGTGGAATAAGCAGTTCTAGAAAAAGTAGATATACTTCTTTCTCAGTACACCACCATCACAGTAAAAATGGTCCTGGTAATGTTCCTTGCCTGAAAGGTATGTGTTTAGCTGGTTTCGGAAATAAATGGGAATTTGCACTCCTTTTCTGAAGCACCGATAAACTCCAGTCTTTTCAACCAGCACCAGGTTTGAGGTTGAAATTTCTGGTTTGAGGGGAATCTGGAGAGACGGCTCTGCACCTCCTTGGGAGTAAAATGCAATTAATATAATTGCTTTTTAAAATGACAGTTTTCAATTGTATATTTTTTCCTACTGGAAAAGAGGGATCCTAAATTTGTTGCCCTGAGCCTAATGAGCTGCAAGGGTGGGAGCTGGGCCACCTTGCAGGCACTGGACGACCGCCTTGCGCACCCTACATTGCAGAGCTTCCCCACGGGCTCAGCGCCTGGAACCCTTGGCTCCCTGTGAAGTGGTGTAGGCTCACCAAACTGGTGGTGTTGGTCCGAAACCTCTTTTTATCAGAAATTTTCTGCTCAGCTGTTGTTCAGAGCCAAGATCTGCTGATATTTGCAACAGCAATGATGGTTGTGTGTTTCTTCTGCTTGCAGGTCCTGAAGTCAATGTTTGTCTAGCAAATGTTGATATTCTAATTTGTTTTGCAATGCAAAATTCTTCAGTAATCCAAAAATTGCTTCCCCAGACTACAAAGAAAAGACAGGCTGTTATCTTGTGGGAGAACAATATTGTTAATTGTCCCTTTTTTTTTTTTAGTAGTCGGGAGGGTATGTCTCCTGCAGTAGGAGATACTTCAGAAAGCAGTTGTGTGGTTGGGGACTGCCTTAGTGGATTGATTTCTGAAAGTGAGAGAGAGATGCCACTGAGTAAAGAGAACAAGGGACTCACAGTGCACGTGGGTACTTTTCCTCTGCACACTGGAGCAAACAGATGCACAGTATCAATTAGTACATACCTTAGGGCACCTTATGTACTTAAATAAAGGAGGGACGAGATCAAAACATCGCCTTATTAACAAGAAAGATGAGTTGTGTAGTAACCTTAGAGCAGAATCATAAAATACTTTGTTATTCCTAAAATTATTTGAGGGAAAAATAAACCGAAGGACACAAACACCCAGAGCATTGAGCCCTTAGACAAGAAAGCAAAAGGCAGGAAAAAGAATAACAAACATTTCATTTCTCACTGAATCTAGTGTCTTCTATTTAAAAAAAAAAAAAAAAAAGATGGGGGGTGGAGAATTGGTTAACATATGTCAACACTAGTATCGAATATGTTCTTTCATATATGAAATTATCCCATAATTGAGACAAATTACTTGAAGCATTAAAAAAATCCCAGAAATGCTGATGTGGAAAAGACCTTGGGAGGTAACTTAGCATGTTGCCAGGCTCTTAGGCAAGATCAAGTGTACCTGTCTCACCTCCAGAAGCTGACATTCTGTCTAACCTCTTTTTAAACCTTGGATATTGATTTCTCATCTTCCCTAGACAGCCTGTTCTGGGTCTTCACCGCTCTTACAGTTAACAAGACTCTCATTTTTCTAATACCTAATTCTTTCTACTGCTTGTCCTCCTGTCAGTTGTACAGAGAAGAACTGATGAACGTCCTCTTCTGTTACTGACTTGTTGGACGTTTTTGGATGATGCTTAGCACCTCCCTAACTTAGTCTCAGCTTGGCTTTGCTTTGCAGGAAAAGAAGAAGAAAAAAAGAAATCTTGGTTCTTCACTTGTTGACCATGCTTCTGAAACCACTTAGTTGTTTGGGATCACCCTGCACCCCCTCCCCTTGACTTTTCCCTGTGTTTTAAGGAGTGGCACTTAAAATGGGATATCTGTTGAGATAGCTAATGTCTTTCTAGTGTGACAAGAAAAGAGGAATAAGCTCCTTCGTCTTAGCATCTCATGCTTCTGTCTTACTTCTCTGATACTTCTGGTTTTCCAGTAATACCCTATTTTTTACTTGTATTCATTGTAACTTGCTGAAGTACAGATACTTTTATCACCTCGCACTTTCACCACATGTATTTTGGAAGGAAGAATAAAATGAATGAATAGAAGTGCTGCACTGTATCAGGTTTTAGCTTTCGGCCATTGTTTCCTAGTCTACAACTTGTCGATACGTTCTCTGCTGATTCTGCTCACATTTCTTAGCTCAGTGTTGTACAGTTGTTCAAATGTTCTTGCCATTTAGGCCTGTAAGAGCACTGGCATCTCTGATATTACTGCTGAGCCACTTTCTTAGCAGAGCTTTACGTAAGCCTCTGTGAATGTCCAACCCCCGTGTACTAAAGATTAGAAACAGTCTCTAGATTTAGGGCTAGTCATTATTGCTTTTGCACAATTTGTGTATGTTGATTTAAATTTTAGAGTTTAGAGCTGATCTCCTGAATGCTGTTAGTGATTTAGATTTTTAGAACCCTCTGAAATGAAAAAGATTTTATAATATTATTTTTGTAATATTCTATTAGAACTATATCTTCTATTGTGTTGATGCTAGCATCATCTGTACTCTCATTTGGGACTAGTAATATTCCATAATTCTCCAGTGAAGAGGGACAAAAACAATGGTTAAAACATCCATTCCCTCCCTTGATAAAAGCTACCAGTACTGTCAGGTAGCTCAGGTAGTTTTTGGGAAGAACTTGTTGGAACATAGCAATCCACATAAAGATGAATATATTTGTAATATGTAGTTACAGTGTCGTTTTAAAGCACGGAGATTCTTGAGTCTTATAATATTATTGTTACTAAATGCTTTCAAACGCAAAGTGACACTAATGCGTTTCATTTATGCTATTATTATTTCAGAGTTAATTTTACACCCGAACTGAAATAAGGAAAGCACTTTAAGAAATATTTGAGGGTGTTGCTATTTTATTTAGAAATGCTTGAAGAAACAAACAAAACCCCTCCCATGTTCTGAAATGTAAGTATCTAAAAGGCCTCATTTTATTTGAGAGGAAACCGTTGAGAAAAATTCAAAGCATTTTTTACAGGGAAATGCATTTATCTCCTTACATGAGTGCTTATGGTGATGTTTTCCTCAATGCACTCGGTGATAATTACTCACACACCACTTGAAACTACATAGTGGGGACAATATACTGCTCATTGCTATTGGTTACCACTATATTTGACAGAACTAAAGACTGCCCAGGGAGGTGGTGGAGTCACCCTCCCTGGAGGTATTCAAGGAGCGTGTGGACGTGGCATTGTGGGACGTGGCTTGATGGGCATGGTGCTGTGTGGTGTGGGTGTGGGGTTTTGGGTGTTTTTTTTGTTGGTTTTTTTTTGTAATGGTTGGACTTGATGATCTTGCAGGTCTTTTCCAACCTCAGTGATTCTATGATTCTCTAAGTTTATAGCATTTTATAATTCTCCGCTGGGTTTCTTGCCTTAAGGTCCAGTGTTCCATAAGTCAGGTCTTTCCCTGGGACTCCTCGTCGTTCCTAGGGCTTGTTCAGTGTAGTTTTTTGGTTTTGGGTGGGTGGTTCTTTTTTTCCCCCCTCTTCCTTTTTATTTTTTGCCTCATCCTTTTTCTGGATGCCATTTGAAAATCCTGAACCCCTTTTGCTCTTTTTTTTTTTTTTCCTGTGATGCTTCCAGCATTCCTATTCTGCTTTTTGCATTCCTTTTGCTCTGCTCTCATGCAGCAATGTTTCCTACCCCGTGAAGCAAAATCTCTTTCCTTTCATGCTTCAGTTTTCTTCTTCTCCTTGTGCTCTGATGATACCCCTTCGTTGCTCACTCCTTTACTGTCTCCCTGTTCTGCGCATCAGTGTTGTCCCTGGACCTCCCTGCACCCCGTTTCCACCCAGGTTTCCAGCTGCTGTATTTCCAGTTGATATTCCTCTTTCCCTCTTTCCCCATGTTTTTCCTAACACTGCTGTGCTCGCCTGCTATGTCTGATTAGCTGGCTTCAGGGTGTGAGTTAAATGTCAGTATAATTTTTTCCTTTCTTCCAGTCTTAAAGGGGTGCCATGAAATGGAATTTGAACACCAAAAAATTCACTTTTGCTGGGAAAGGTTTAACCTGCAGTGTCCAAGTAGGCACTAAATCCCCGCACGGTTTCCTTCCATTTCTAATGGCAGTCGCTCTCTTGTTTGCATCCATCCTGATCAACGGTTGCGTAGTGTGAAAGACTGGAAATAAAAATGGTTTCTGTAAGTGAACTAATGCCACTGAGCGTAGTCTCTTTTGTTCTCACATCTTGAGTCTATTTGCTTATAGTGTGCTAAGACACTTGCTAGTGGTTGCAGTTTCTCTCCTCTCAGGATATGACACTGGCCTCGATAATGGCAATAATGAGGCAATAGTTGCAGGTGCACATCACATTTTCCCTGTGCAGCCACTGCTTAATTTTTATTTATTTCACGTTAATGCAGTATTTTTCAATAAGGACACAACGGATCACGACCAGGCTTTTCTAAGAGCTTATTGGGGGTTATTAAAAAAAAAAAAAAAAAAAATTGATGGCAGTGGACAACAGTCAGTAGGCGTGTCTGACCAACTGTGACCAAGAAAATAGGGCGAGCGAGACAGTGAAACAGGCTCTGTGTTACAAATCAATCCAACGATAACAGGCAGGACCAGCCTTGCAGGGGGGTCAAGGTGCAATGGTTTTGTTCTGGACACTGGGGAAAAAGGTTAGGAAAGATGAGAAACTCGGCAGCAAGAGGGATCCTGGACTTTGTTTGCCTCTAGCTGAACTCTTAGCAGTTAAAAGGTGGAGGTAGAGGCAGGAAGGGTCTGGCTAGACACACTTGCCTTCTGGCTGGGGGACGTGTTGGGGATCACGGCTTGCAGAAGAGCCCCGCTGCATCACTGTTAGCTCTTTTCTGAGCAAGGACTGCTATTTATGACCTACTGTGCCAAATTGGGTGGTGGGGATGTGACAGATGAGTGTTAGGCATGGAGGGCTTGACCCTTGACTCGTGCTTTTGGCAGCCCTGTTGCAGGCTGGAATCCTAGGCCAAGACCTAATAGCAAGTTTACGGGCTTTGCTGGGTGGGGGCCAGGAGAGCCCTTCCATGGCCAGGCGTGAATAGCTTGTGCTCTTGATCAAAATTCAGTTTTAATTTCTGCTTTATATTTAGGGTCAAAGTGCTCTTATTGCATCATTGACCCCTTTTCTCAATTTAAAGCTCTTCTGTGTTGCTCTCAACTGTTCACAGATACTTTATATTAAGATAAGGATCATTGTTTGGTTTTTAGAGAGATTTAAAGCAGCCTAAGGGAAAGCAGTGCGCTTGGCAAGGGCAGTTACTTGTACAATGAAAAAGACATTGCTACAATAAATATAGCGAACAAACATGGTTCAGAAGGAAGGAGATGACGTTTGGGAATTAAGTCCTGCCTTAGCATGCTGTCGTTCAGGTTAGTATTTTTTGTCAAGTGAAATCCAAGAGTCGCAGTCTGTGCAGTCCTATTCCCCCGAAGGGGGATGCTTTGTCCGATAGAAGTGGAGCTGCAGTGACCACAGATAACCATCCTGTAAGGATTGGCTTTGTATGTACTTGACACGCGGTAGCAGATGAAAATGGAGTTGGCTGTTGATAAATATATACATGATTATAACTGGTATTGGGCTGTGCAGGGTGTTCTTCCCTGTGGATTGTGCTAATGACATGATGGAGGGAAAGGCAGAGAATTTTGATAATTAATCTGTGTTTGATTCCCAAAGATAAAAAAATTGAGTAAGTTAATATTTTACAACCAGCTCCTTTTGCTTTCTTCATCAGTTGAATAGGGAGTCTCTCAGAACAGCTAACCCTTGATGAGAGTGGAAGGATCAGGAGGAAAACTGTTTATAAGAAGGAATGAGAGAATTTATTTTTGCATTGCACATTTTGCTTGCTTTTTGCCCCATGCTCATGGGAACGTTGTGATGAAAAGCTGATAAAAAATAAATTAGAAGTTGATATAAAAATGAAAATTCAGCTACTTCTTACTTGAAAAGTAAACATTACTTATAAGCCAAAATACATCTTTTAAAAAAATGAAAGTTAAATTGGAGTGAAATTGTGTGAAAGGTTCTAGCTATATCTGCTAATGGCGTTTTTACACTGGTGCATCTGGTGAAGATCTTCAGAAATCTCACTTCTAAACACTCTGCATGTTTCTTAACAGGATGCTTCCTTTTCTGGCTGGTTCTTGGCTGATTTCAAGACCTAAACACACTTAGGAGACACTGAATTGGGATCTCAAGATTTGTTTACGTATGAGACCTTGAGAAAGACACTTGAGCATAGGTTTCATGTGTTGACATTTTAATCCTATTGTATCTGAAGCTCTGTGGGGAAATAATTTAAAAAGGTAAATGTGTTTATATCAGGCCAATTTTCGTTTTTCCCCCTTTTCACAAAAACTCACCCTCTCTAAGGTTTGTGATTATCCAACCTCAGCCGGATAATCCTCTCTCCTTTCTTTCCTCCAAACAAAAAGAGAGAGTTGAATGGTTGGCAGAAAATGAGCACATTTGCCTTCAGTAAGCAGCTTACGCCTAACAACAAAAGAAAACTTTTGCTTGTTTTTAAATGTCAGTGGGCAAAAGAACTGCCCTGGGAGAACACATGCCTTTTTAGTGTTTTCTTTATCACCTGAACACCTCTCAGATGAACTGTCTGGTTTTGTGGGACTTGGTGTCTAACCAGTCAGAAGGTAGAGCTAAATGGCATTAGGACTGTGGACAATAATGATCTGTTAATAGACATTACAGAGATTGACAGCTTTTAAAAACTTTATTGTATTAAGGCAGGTTTTTCAGTCAGACTGTTGAGATAAACGGAGAAGTCGATGATGGGGAGGAACAGGTTGGTGCTTGGACTGGCAGAAGAGAGCTGTGAGGGTACGGCAACACAGGAGATGAGATGTGCTCCTCTTTTTGTTAATGTTCGATGATGACCTTGATTTGTGAGTCTTGCCCTCCCCCTTTTTCTTCATTAAGCATTTTACAGCTGGACTATGCCTCTTGACTTCTGATTTTTCACAGCTACCACTGCTGATCATGATGTGCAGGAAACACGCCTTCGTGCTGAGTAGCTCAATTTTGGCATCTTGCCATTTTAGGCTTTCTGCTAAGCTCCCTGCATGAGAAAAGCAAGTCACTGTCGAATTGGAGTACTTGTTGGCACACTGGTTTTTGTACCCTTAAATCCTATAGCTTATTATTTATCTTGCTGTCGTGCACAGGAACCTTCATTGTGGAACAGGACTTTGTGTACTTGTTGTATATAAACACTGAAAGAAAAGTCAGTCTCCCCCCACCGCGAGTCTAGGAATATGAGAGATGTTTGATGCGCTTATACGGACACGTGTAAACAAATGGTCAAATTGAATCACTCTGAGAACGGGTAATCTCAGCATGCCCACTGTTCCTCCGTGCCCCTTGTACAAAGTCTTTGGTAAGGCATTGCAGTGAAAGACAAAAAAGATAAGGAGGTGATCTTGTAGAAGTTTGTGGCAACTCCTGCTAAGGGCCCAGATCAGGTGTAGATAAAATCTGAAGGTTGGTGTTTGAAAATGTAACGTGTAAGGAGTATTTATTGATCAAAGATAGGATCAGTTCTCAGTGTTAATCATTGAGAAATGAGAGGTAAGGTGGAAAAAAGATCTAGCGAAGGGTTTTTTGCTTGAAGATATGTCACCTTGACAAGTGAGAGACTGAGGACTCTTGTGGGGTTTTGGGGTCCCCCCGTTCACCACTTACCAATACGCGATGCAATTTGCAGTACTGCCATTTCTCTCATTCAGACTACTTGTTTGTTCATTTACCTTGGGCTGTACGGATTAGCATGCAAATCATAGCACATAATGGTATTTATCTTTCTGTTGCGTATTTGGCTTATGTATGTCTTTTCCAGAACACTCCTTTCTGTGTTGTTAAGGTCAGTGGTTCTTAGTTGCATCTATCCATCTCATCGTAACTCTGGGCAGGCCGACGTGAAGCTATTTATTTAACCATTTCAGTATCCCTGTCACCCTCAGGGTGTTGATTGAGTCTGCTGAAGAGACACATATCTATACAGCCACACTTGATTTGTTGCAGGTCATTTTTCGTCTCCCCATTCAATTCTCTCTTGTCATCAGTCAACCGCTTCATCTTAGCACCACTCTCTTCCTTCAGCTTGTGTGTCGACCTCCACCGTTGCCAGCCACGCCAGATGGAAGCAAAGTTGTGTGCCCGTTGTGCCACTGATCACATCCAGGCCCAGGACGGCGCATGCCAGCTGGCTTCGAAGGTATCATTTTGTGTGTCCTCCAGTTGCCATTGGTTTGGAGGATAATTTGGCACGTTGATTTTGGTCAGAAAAATTATCTGTGCATCTGTGGCAAGCCATCTGCTTTGTGCGCAGTCAATGGCGTGGGGAGTGGAATGGTTGCACCTGACCCTCTTCCACCATATCACAGTTGGTAACTTCCGTCTGCTTTATGTTTACATTCAGGTATCTGGCTGTGGGTGTCAGTAAAATGCTCTGTCCTGGTGCGCGTTCCAGGGAGAGCATCCAGTTGCCTTTTCAATTACACGTACTCACCTTTGTTTGTCCAATATCCTTTGAGATGATGGCTAGGAGCTTTGCCGTGTGCTCTCCTGGCTTCACACCACTCTGCTGCTGTAGTAGCTTGCAGTTTGACGTGGGTTTTTCTGCTACAGTTTGCTCTCATCTACGGTCAGTAGATGCAAATTTCATTAGGGTGTTTTGCATGTATGCAGCCTTGGATCCTCCTGTGCGTACGTTCTTGTACCCCTAGTACGAAGTGCTGGTGGTGAAACATGCTGTTACTGGTGCCTTTCCTGTGTATGTTGTTACTGGTTGTTGGTGAAGATAGACTGATGCTGTGTGTAAAAGTACATTCCTACACATCCCTCTCTTGCTTCTTGGCTCAGGCTGTGCTACTTCATTGGGAACAAAGCCCGAATGTAGCCCTAATTTTGCAATACGCTACCATCAGCTTGAAAATACCAAATCAATTAAACATGGCCTCACCCAAAATGCCTGTTGTGTCTGGTCTGTGCAGGTGTGTGTATGCCGAGCGGGAGCCTGGAAAGCATGAGTGCGGGAGGTTACTGCACTTCTTCCTCTCAGAAGCAAGAGAGGGTATCATTATGAGTGACTGGATTTCTAATCAGGATGTTTGCAACACTATTTGCTGACACATGGTAAATGCTGATTTTAGTTTCTCCTTACCTCGCTTCACAAAATGGAGCTGGAAATAATTCAGTATTTGCTACTGCACAGAAAGGTACTGGTACTTCCAAATGGGAGGCTCAGACTTCTCAAACATGAAATTCGGTGCTTCTGTCTCAGCAATTTCTTGTTGATAAACGTGTTTAAGTCACTCTGCGTTTGAATGGGTGAAGTAAGGTACAATTCGAGTTACTATTGTTTCCAGTTGCTAGGAAAAGCAGACTGAGCCAAAATCACCTGACTCTGTTCTCGAACAACAGGAGTTAGATGAAATGTATTCCTAAACAATCAGACTAAATTACATGTGTACTTTGCAGACTTAAAATGAATGACATTGATGAATCCTTAAAACTGGGACCGTTAAGTCAAGCACAGGCTTTGATACCATTAATGAAGAAATAATGTTTTGACGTTCATACCTTCATAAATTCTGACACTTTCAATTGTCCTCAAGTAAAAAACCACCGTTGTCGTCTGCAATAATGTGCTTTTCAAAAATTTTGCCTGAGCTACATAGAGCCGGGCGCTTTATGTTAGGAAAGGACAAGCATTTCTTGTTTGTGCTTTTATTTCCCTTTCTTTGGCAGTTGCAGGTCCTGCTGTTTAAGCCCTCAGCCGTGCTTCAAGGTCTTGTGCAGTGACTGTCGCGTGGGTCAATAAGGCTTGAGCTGAGCCTCCAGACCAAAGCGATGTGTTGTGCACTGACTTAGCATATTGATGTATGACTACTTCCTTTTCGATCCTCAAAAAGGGCTTTAATGCTGCTTTTTCTTTTGTTGGTATTGCCTTTTGTTCCCATTACACGGAGGACAATCCAGTCTGAGAAAGATAAATTTCACAATTTGTCTTGTCACGCTCTGAGATGGAGTTTTCCGTTCTGCTGGCCGGGCAGAGTAGCAGTAGTGCTCTTTCCG
Organism: Gavia stellata; assembly: GCF_030936135.1. Classification (NCBI taxonomy): domain Eukaryota; kingdom Metazoa; phylum Chordata; class Aves; order Gaviiformes; family Gaviidae; genus Gavia; species Gavia stellata. The sequence goes on along the minus strand of NC_082603.1, from coordinate 31,882,344 downwards.
AGTGCGTGTGGGTGGCTGTGCGCAGAGACCCCTCGCTTTCTTAATGGGATCTGTGTACTTACCTCCCACACAGCAACCTGCAAACGTACCGCAGAAACTCGCCCCTCCTTGGCTCGCTCTCTTCCTACCTACCGATGGGGCTTAACAGTGCTGACTTTGGATGTAAAACCACTCAGTAACCCTTCTTGGTAAGTCATCGATTATTAACGTGAAATACCCATTCTGTGCACTCGCACTGCTTCAGGATCCGTTATGTTGCCTTTTGGTTGACCTGACAATGCTGCTCAGTGCCTCTCCTTCCAGTGCAAAGTCCTAGACTCAACTTTGCTCCTGGGACCAAGTACTCCAGCTCTGGCCGACCTTTCATAGGAAGGAGTGAACAGAACACAGCTGAGAAATTAATTTCTGGAGAGAGTCAAAAAAAGGTATATAAAAATATTTCGCTTACTGAGAAGGGGAAAAATAGCAGTGATCATGCTAAAGGCAATAGGAATCTGGTTCATGTTCCTCGCTGCCCTTTACTGCAGCATTTAAATGTGTGGTGGAAAAATCCTCTAGCTATACAGCTATGTTATTGTTGACCCATTTTCCCAACAGCTAATGGCTAAGACTGAATACATATTACTACCATTATAATTGTTAAATTTTGCCTTGCTGCATCGGGAATTCTGTGAATATTGTGAGTCTGGCCCAGAGCACTTCGCTAATCAAACACAAATTAAAACTAACCCAACTGACTGCTGTAAAAATATTGCTACACTTCCCTGGTAGATTTACAGTCTCAGGTACTAAGAGAGCTTTGTGACCCTCTCTTAAAATACATGGCTGTATCTCCATTTTACAGTGGATGAAAATGAGATGCAGCAAGGCCTTTGACTTGCAACCGCACAGCGGATGAAAATTGGCTGCTCCTAGTTTGAGACTGGGAGCTCTACCTTTGGTAGAGAGGTAGGCGTTAGTCAGATTTACTTTCAGTTTTCTATATGTAGAAAGTGATTTGTAGTTTTGGTATTGCATTTCCTCCTTCAATAAATAGCTGTTTTCTGAATGCTGTATATTTTAGTTTTGGTGCCAAAAAAGACCATTACAGGTTTTACTGCAACACATTCCAGCGAAGAAATACATTAAACCCATTTTTTTTCTTTACCTTTAAGAACATCAGCCACAATCATACAGTTCTGAGGAAGGAATAAAGGAAGATACCCCACATTTTACTGAAAATGCACATCGCATGCTGTCGATTGCCATTTTCCTTGCGCTGTACTCAGCGTGGCATCCTATAGCACAATGTAAACGAAATTATAATCTTATCAAGCAGGCTGCTCCTACAGTGATGGCAGCTACTCAGATGGCCAGAAGCAGGGTCAGAAAAACGGAGACCATTTTAAAGCAGCTGACAAATTTTTTTAGCAGTGTGGGTTGAAAGAAAATTCTAATAAAGATTTCATTACATGCCATTCAGAAGGGTCAACACAGTGAGTCTCCAGCAGACCTCAAGACCTGCAACTCAAATGGGGTCATTGTCCTGAACATAGCAATACCTTGTGTGTTAAGATGAGGTTGGGAAGACTGGATGAGAGCACTGTGAGTCTAATTCTTCTTGGGTGTTAAGTGTGGTGGGGGTATTGCACCATCCAGTTGATGGGATGGACTCACTCTCTGCTTATTCCAAAGCTGACTAGACTGCTTTGGGCTGACTAAAGCATCAAGAAGAATGTACTCTACTGTTTTACTAGGTTGGGTAGGTCCTTACCTCGCCTACACATTGAACTGGTTCTCAAAATACTGCTTTAGTATGCATTTGTAGCATTATGATTAGGGCTTCTGTTTTTGCTCACTCGCCTTACCAGGACCCTGCACAGTGCTTATTTAAAGTTTTGCTCATTTTAGAGGTGTCTTTGGAGTAATAAGCTATTGTCCTAGGACTTGAGATCTTGAGCATGTCCCAAAACTTGTAACGCCCCAATAAGAATTTGCTGCCCCATTCCATATCCATTGTGTTTTCAGTTGACCGGTACATCTTAAAAAAACCCCTGGGGATGTGGAGTGAAATACTGCTCTACAGATGGCAACATCAGTTTTGGCATGAGCTGAGGAGAACTACTCCATCACATACTTGCTTTTAAATAGGTTACGTAAAAGGTCACGGTCCCAGTGCATTTTGTTTCCTTAACAGAAAGGAAGTATATTTGAAGCTGGCTATATAACTGTCTCTCTAGCTTGTAAAATATTATAGCTCCTATATATTTTCAGTTATTCATGAAGTGTATTGCATATATAATTAAAACATTAATAAAAATAACAGCAGGAAGAGTTCATCAGCAATTCAAATATAAATATTTGTGAAAATCTGTCTTCTCCAAAATGTTCCTTTCCCCTCTGACTGATTTTTTTTTTTTTTTTTTTTTTTTTGGTAAAAATATCATAAGCAACATTGCTTATCCATTTTTACCACTCCAGTATCTCTGTAGGATAGTAAATTCATTTAGCTATTGAATTAATTTAACATAGATTGTGCAGGCTCGTTATTGTCGTGCACTTTCGGAGATATCACATGCATATTGAACACAGTAAAGGCTTCTGTCTGGCTTTGTCTGTCCATTCACACTTCAGGGTGGGGAGTTTACCCAGAGATTTGGAGGCGAACCTGACCCTCCCCACTGCAGCTTGGCACGCCACAAAGAGCGGGCATCTTTGTGATGTTAATGTCCTGCAAGCAAAGGAGTAGGGCTTGAAGTGCTTATTTTATTTCCTTTTTTTCTTTCTGAAAGGTGCCTTTGACTGCCCTTTGAAGTATGAAACTGAACCACAGCTGCCAGAATTAGGCAGCGCAGGAGAGTTGGATTGGGCTGGGGAAGGTAGCCAGCAGATCCCGCCTGCCATTTACCATGGTTTTGGTGGGACTTGTACTCGCCTTTCGCAGTCAACTTCGAAATTCTCACTATGTGGATTTGTCTTTGTAAGAGTCTTAAAAACCTTGCAGCATGTGTCTACTTTCTGAGCTCGTATCTTTTCAAAGAAGTGCTGTCAAATGAGTTAGACTTTTGTAATTCTGGGTGATTAAATTTCCTCAGGATAGAATCTAAATTGTACTTTGCCTCTTATTACTGTGTTCTGTTCTGTGTCTGTGGCACATGCTGCATTCCTAAGCAAAACGTTAGGACAGTGTGCAGCATTGGTATGTTGTTTTGAATAAGGACACAGGGTCCAGCCACCAAGTATGTCTGATGCATTGGGGTCCAATGCGTTGGTTGGAAATCGGTTCCATTTTCAACAGATGGATTAAAAAAGGAAAAAAAAAAGAAAAAGAGAAAAATGGCTGCTGATACAGGGAGCACCGTTCACTTCCTTAATTAAAAGGTCCCCTTTTCTTTCAGCTTTTCTAGTTCACTTTTCAGTTTTCTGTTGGTGCGTCAGTCCATGGCCCTGGAGAGAAAGGAATCACTTTCTAGAAAGAGTTTCTCTGTGGCCTTACTGCAGTTTCTCTGCATTTCTTGACTGATGTAGGGGTTCACTAAGTTGTACCTTTGGAATCCTCAGCCATGAGGAGGATCTTTGTTTTAAGGATAAAAAGAGAGGATTTAAAAAACCCAGCTCCTGCAGGATGCTGAGCTCTAGTGCTGGCAATCCCTCTTTTGGGTTATGTCTTCTCTTCTTTTCTTCTTCTGAAGAAAAACTTCTTCACTGACAGGGTTGTCAGACACTGGAACAGGCTGCCAGGGAGGTGGTGGAGTCACCATCCCTGGAGGTATTTAAAAGATGTGTGGATGAGGTGCTTGGGGACATGGTTTAGTGGTGGACTTAGCAGTGTTAGGTCTATGGTTGGACTTGATGATCTTAAAGGTCTTTTCCAACCTAAACGATTCCATGATTCTCATGTTTGTCTTTTTGAAGGAGCACTGGATATCGATGGACTCTTCACCCCCTTGCATTTCATTCCCAAACCACCCAAGTCATATTAAAGGACTTTGCAATGAATCCCCATGCTTTTAATGTTTAAAAAGCCACTATTTACTTCCAGCACAGGAGACTGAGCATCTCCCTGCAGGGTAGCCAGCCTGCCTCTATGGAACCAGCAAGGAGACGCTGATTTAGTACCTCCATAAGGAAAGCAGTTCTACTTTCTGTTATTCTGTATGTCGATTGACGTTAATCCCATAATTGAAGCATCCGGTTTTAGGATTAAGCTGATATTTATCAGCAAAAGCCTCCTAAAAAGGCGCAGCTTTGTGGTAAATGGTGATTTAGACCAACCCTGCCTGCTCCTCCAACACACATCAAACTTTTCCGTATTTCTTGCTTCTTCACATCTCGCTGTAAACTCACCGAACTAGGCTGCTTCACGTGTTGGTTGGCAGCTGCTCCGGTCAGCTCTGTGGCATGGAAACGTATTAGTTTGAGCAGGCACAGAGTCAAAGCGTGAAAGAAAATAGCCTCTGAAATTTATAATCAAATAAATGCCGCCAACCAGAAACTCAATTTGTAATAGCAACAAAATCCATTTTGGGAACAGAGACGACAGAAGCTTTTACTGTCAGAAAATGTGACTATTGTATAAAGTCGAAATTCCCTGAGCAGTAGCTTGGTCTGAAGATGATGGTCCAAGTGCCAGAAGAGCAGTGCCTTTACCATTGGGTTCGTATGTGAATGCAATTTGTTAATAAGACCAACTGGCACCAGAAACTTCACAGGTGCCAGCAGTCCAACGGGGAGGCAGCCACTTCTCTTAATTGCAGCAAAAGCAAAATAAGGTTGACATCATTTTATCAGAAGCTGCCTGGATTTATATCCTTGAAGTCTGCTTCATGTGGCGACAGGGAATGTCAAGCTCCTTATCTCTGACAGAGCATTTTCTTGCATTCCTTACAAATATCTTTAATTTGGTATGTTACGCTTCAGTACTCTTCAAATGTGTCGTCTTTATATTTTCATATAAGTGATTTTTGCCTCGTTTTCATTTAATTTTCATTGTTTTCTGGTTCTTCACAGTATTTCCTTTCTGGATTCAGAAGGGAGCTAACTAGGTATAGTGAATTATTTCACAAAATGGAAAAGAAATGTTAGCTGAGTGATGTATTGCTTTTTTTTGCTTCTGGATATAGGCCATTATCTTGTAGTACTGCAAGAATTTGAATGCTTTACAAAATCTTAAGTGAATGAAGCTGTATAAAATTCCTTTTTAAAAAAAAAAAAGTTACAAACATGCTTTGCCTAAGAGTTTAATATTTTTATGTTTCTGTTAGGGGTGGTTAATATCTTCTGGAGATTTGTTGCTCTGGAACCCCTGTAACAAACTGCAGGGTTTGTGCTGTGAAAGGTGTGCCATCCGTTAAAAGCTGCGTCAGGTTTTTTTCTGTTGTTGTTGGGTGTTTTTTTGTTGTCTCTATTGTTTTATCTCCTTTTGCAGGCAAAGCCTAGGTCTGCTGTAGTTTAAAGAAACTGGAAAGGAGGGGAAAGTAAATAAACCTTTGCTTTTTGATTTATTATGTTCATTTCACAGCTGTTTTGGTACAGTATGTTTTGCTGTTTCTTAGGTCGTCAGCTGGAAAAACAAATTTGGAAATCAGGCAAATATGATTATAAAACGACACACAACTGAGAAACCTAAAGTCTGAGGAGCAGGTGAACTGCCTGAAACGACTTTCTCTGAACTATTTTTGGCTAATTACTTAGTCTGACTCACTAAGAAAATCTCATGTCCTGTAATTGAATTTTAACTGAGGTTGTCTGTCTCTTTTTTTATTTTTTAACTTCTTTGTTCAAGGCCCATTGTATAAGCGTCCGAGGACGGGTTACACCTGGGCTCTCTCTGCATTACCCGCACGTTAAGGGTGGCTGATAATGAACTGCTGCCCCTAAGCTGGCTTTTGGGGGAGAGCGTGGTCATGTCACAGTCCTGATGTGTCTCTCTACATTGGGAATTAGCTTCATTCTGAGTATATTTTTGAGGCTTTTTGAATACTTAGTGTTCATCGGACAAAAATGGGAACAAAGACCCATGCCATAGTGACAAGTCTTGCAAGATGTTCTTGAAATGATCTGTAATTGAGCGCAGTAGGAATGCACGTCAGAAGAAAGTAATGGGAGGGAAATGCTATCGGAGATAGCCTTACCTATCAGAAAAGGCTGTGTTTGCCAGGCTGTTAGGCATTAGCTCAAGAAAGCAGATGCTGTTAAAAAGCCTCATTTTCCCCGTGCTCTGCTCAGCTTTTCTGAATGCGCCTCATAGCTTCCCAAACCTGAGCGAGGTGGAGTCTTGACCTCAGAGACAACTTTGTGGAGATAAAGGTAGCATTAAAGTCTCAATATGAAGCAAATATTGACTGATTTACAAGGGATCCTTGCCTCTCTGAATCATCCTTTCAAAACATTTTATATCAGCATGAGATTCCATGGTAGGAATAGCCAGTTTTAACCCCTTTTAGCTTTTCAAAGCTCCAATAAATCACTTTTGAATTCTGTGTCTCTCCTGAAATACAAGTGTCAGGCAAGTTAGACTCAAGTACTGCTAATGTTATGGGTTGTGGGGATTCTCATCGCTTATGCCCTGAAATAAGAAAGGAATAAATGAAAGATAACAGCCCCCAGTTATACCAGAGGCCATCAGCAGGTGAGGAACAGGTGATTCAAACAATTCCTATCTTGGATTTATGTTTTTAAATGAACAATATTTCATGGGGTTTTGTGAGGAGGGAGGAGGAGAAAGAGAGGCAAAGCTGAACAGAAATCCCAATAGGTGCTTCTACTTCCAGCTCTGAATAAGCAAGAAAATATGAAATGTGAAGTAGAATATCCATGCTCTCCTAGACAAAAGCTTTTCTTGGAAGAAAAAAAATATATTTCTTTTGGTTTTGTTTATGTCATTGTCTTGCTTTTTCTCCATGTCAGAAACAAATATGGCTTAGAGGTGCACCAATATGCAGTTTCAAGGCCTTCAGGGATGAATAAAAGTTGTGCAGGTGTGGAGCAAACGCAAGCTGATGGGAGATGGGTCACCGAAAGGGGTGTGCATTAGCTCAGCTGTCCTCGGGGCGTTCAATCTGCTGTTAGGTGTGAAAGGTCTCCCAGCTTTGACCCCGTCATTAAGAAGGATGCTTGGTGTTGTATCGGAGTATTTTGAAGATGAGTGTGCTCCATGCCCCGGTGGTGTGTGTCTGTAGTCCCTGCGTAGACAGGATGAAGTTTCATAGACTCCTATTGCCTGTTACTCTGGAGCAGCATTATAGGTCTTAAGTCTCAAATTCCTTGGCAGGGACCACAGAAAGCATCAATGCCCGCATCCTGCCCTGCGCGATATGCCTTCTTACGCATAGTTCTGGTATCCATTGAATACAGCCAACCCGGAGGGGTAATTGGGCTTTATTAATTGGGCAGAGGACTGTTGACCTGAAGCTAGAACCCTGATTTAGATGGATCAGATACACACAGAGTCTGTTTCTGCATAGAGGAATGCGGCACTAGTAAGCAGTTAGGAAGGTGCTATGAAAAACCAGGCAAGGACCAAAGGCCTTGGTAGGAGTGTACTGAACAGCAGTGCTGCCAGAGCAGGGAAATCCCAGGTAACGCTGTGATTAGGGAATTAGGAAAGCTGGGGCAGCTTCACTGGGCAAGTGCCAGAAGTGTTTCCTTTCTGAGATGGGAGCTGACTAGAGATCAGCTTGTCATGTTACCAGGCTGTATTTTTTCCTTTGCAATAGTTATTATATCACAGCCAGTATTGTATTTCATTAAGACTTACTGTGTAATAAAATTCTTGAAGTTGTGAAATTTAAGCCACCTAGTCATTCTGATACATAGTTGATAGACTTATCGTTTGGGATATGTTTCATACTTGAGAAATGAAATGCCGGTATTTCAAAAAGCTAAATAAAAGCATTGAAATTTATTAAACTCCGATATATAATTGTTGTTACTTAATGGTGTGGATTTTTTTTTTTGTTTTAAATTAGCTGTCCTCAAAACACAAATGTGCATAAAGAGGTATTGCATATTTTTGGAGTCTGAAAGATTCCCTGCTGCCAACCTGTTGTCTCTGCACTGAGCTACTGGATGTCTGAGGGGATGTGGAGTACAAGCTGCTTATTCTATTTCATGGCATCTCTCAAAGATATAAAACCTGTTTTCATTCCAGAATTCAATAAAAACAAAATCATTTTAGCTAAAATCAAATTGTTACCATGTCTGTTGCTGAATCATGTGAAATGGGTGTGACTGGCGGAGGCACTGCTGGATTTCCAGTGCATTTCTTCATCCTGCGTCATGCTGACTGATGCTCAGCCATCTCCCAGACCTAAGCCCTAGCCACTAGCCTACAGTTTGGGATAGAAAACATCTGCTTCATTCTCTTGCACAGAAACAAATCTACAAAAACGTTAAAACATTTTGGCTTCATGCAACAGGAGCTTGGACAGAAATCCATTTAATCAAACATGCTCTTATCAGCTGCCGGAGGCGATTTATAGGGTTCTCTCTGATCAGCTGTTGCCAGAGTCATTGGGGATCATCGAATGCAGGATGCAGACACCCAACCTGGCTGCACAGAGAATAAGCCCAGGTCTGGGATGACACTTCTGTCCAAAGCAGATCCCCTTTGCCAAAATCGCTGTCATCTAGTAAAATGAAAGTTTTCTTTAAAAAAAAAAAATTAAAAAAAATTATATGTAGACAGGAACTATGTTCATTTAAACATGTAGCACTTTTATCTGTTTCCTAAACAACTTTAAAAAAAAAACCCTTTTTCCCTTTTTTCTCATTCTATTTTCTCTATTTTTTTCTTTTCTTTATATTTTTCAGTTCCTGCCTCTGAAAAAGCGTGGTAGGAAAAGGAGAGATGGTAGAGAGACTGTAGGAAAAGAGCTCAGTAAAAATTGAAAGTAGGGAAAAAAAATGTAATCAGCTGTTTGTTTTTTCCAATTTGGTTGGGAAAGTAAATTAGATTAAGATAGCATATTTTGTCCAAAGTATTTTCATTTAAATATTTTTATTTGCTTTACTGTTGTGCATAACTATTGCTCAGCGCTGGTAAATATTACCTAATCAGTCCCTAAGGGACCAAGGACTGTTGAACTGAACCTGAATTTGTTTTATGGGGGAGCAGAGCTTGAGAGCTAAGTCTTTGGGCCAGTCCTACATTTCTGCTCTTACAGATTTCAGGAGCATGCTAATAGGATTAGGTACTACAAAGCTGTCTTGCATTCAAAATTAGTATCAGAGGGGAGTGTGTTGTGGAACAGAATTTCTTGCAAAAAGCGCTGATAGCAGAAGCACGGACTCGCTGTGAGACTCAACTATCACGTTACCACTTGCTCCTGTGAGCTTCCTATTCCATCACTTTGGATTACTGCTATTCCAAAACCTCCTCCATCTCACATAGCCGCTGGGCTTCACCCAGAAGATCCCCTTGAGATGGACACTCTTGACCACACACAGATACCCTTATGTCAGGGTGTTCTTACATGTGGCTGTCGTGGGTTATTATGACTGGGGGAGGAGAACTGGCGTGGTTGTGTAAATAGCACATGCTTAGTTTCTGAAAATAGCCTTAGCTGACATTTTTGAAAAAATTAAGTAAGTAGCCAAAGTTTTGGTAAGCTTTGTCTCTTGAGTGGGGGGAGGTCAGGCCAGTGTCTTTCTTAAAATGAGCAATGTTTTCACTCTGCTGCTCTCCCCCTCCTATTTGTTCTTTTTATTAATGTTGCAAAATTCTACAGCACTGGAACCAGAAATGTAAAATTACCAATTCACCATATGTTGGGTTAAAAATAGAACAACAATCAAATTCCTGCTAAGGGATACAAAGCTGAACTTCACATTATTCTGGTCATTCCCATTTACAAAGTCCAGCCCAGCATCCCATCTCCAGCAGTGGCTGTAGGCTAGGGGAGTCTGAGCAGGGCAGGCACATGTGATGCTTCTCCTCTAACGCTTTCCAGGCTCCAGCTGTTTTCAGCTCAGGGACTTTGTGCCAGGAGTGATTCCTCTGTAGATAGTAAGCGTGAGTAGATTTTTCTTCTGTGAACTTAATCTTCTCTACCCTTAAGCCAGTGTAGGCTTGTGACATCCACAGCTTCTCTTGTTAGGTACAAAAATCACTTTTGTTTGTTTGTTTTGGATGTGGTTCCAGTTTGGTTTAAGGGGTTCTTGTATCAGTATTGGAAAAGTCCATGAACAAGCAGTCGCCATCCATGCTGTCCATGCTATGTGTTTCCTTTTCCCCTAATGATTCTTAACGTTTGACCTGCTGTCTTTTTTCCTTTGACTGGTGGCAGCACTGGGCTGACATTTCCATGGGGCTCTCCATTGTAAACCCAGGATTTCACTCCTGTGTAGTCATGGTTGGCTCAGAGTCCATCATTTCATATGTGAAGTTAGGTTTGTTTTTCCCACATGCATATTTGACATTTATCTCTATTGAATTTCATCTGCCATCTCATATGTCGTATAATTTCATAAGGTCCTTCTGCGGTTCCTCACAGTCAGCCTTTGTCCTCATCACCCTGAATAAATTGATATCAGCAAGCTTCCTCCCCCTGCTTTCCAAGAGTATGTTGGAGAGTGTAGATCCCTAATTTGACCAGTACAGGTGACAGGCTTTCAGTCCTGCAGGTCTCTGTGTCTCCCTTGGTTAATTGGTACTCGGTATTACCTTCATAAAGTCAGTGTGCTGTGAGATGAATATGTATGTGTCCTGTTTGCTCCAGTGTTCTTATTTACAAGAAACTGGAACAAGCTATGGAAAAACGGCGGCTAACAATTTTTGGCTCACAGGGTGTTTGTGAGTATTCTGTTTGCGAGTGTTTGATGTTGCAGAAATCCAGGTTAATCAGGACAGCTGTATGACTCTCCTTAGCTGATGAGAATCCTCTGAAGTACAAAATCTCTTCTTGCAAGTGCTTTTGACAACCTGCTCTAATGAGCTTAATATTTCTGTCGATAGAGTAGCACGCGTGAGAACTGAGAGAACGAGTCGTAGGTGTGTGTTTGGAAGTAGTAAAATGACTTGACTGAGTTGAAGGAACCTCCTCAAGAAGCTTGCTGGTAAATAGGCAACCAGCGATCGAGGACGTGCGGCTGCTATTTACATCAGGTAGCCCTACATCACGGGCGTACTTGATGCAGGAAGGGCCGGTGGCCTCTCCTCCCCGTGCGTTCAGGGACTGTCACCCTTTTTCCAGGTAGCATCGTACCATGGGAATCGCAACCGTCACTTCCCTGAGCTGATCAGCAGTGTCTCTGCACCGTGCCGGGGAGTGTGGGCACAACCCATGTCGGTGTTGGACATGATCTGCTATCTGCGCTGCCGTGAAGAGCAGAGATCGGATTTTGGAGATCTGTGGTATTTGGGACTTTTCTAGCTTAGAGATCTCTTCCCTGCCCCAATCCCACCTCTGTTCCACTAGAGACAGAAAATTCTCTGTGACGGGTTCCTGGTTTAGTCCAAACCTGAAATTGTTTAGGTTGATGTTTGTCTTGTGTGTGTGCAAATCCGAGTCCCTGAGTTGACGAGTAGGAGAGGAAAGGGAGAGAAGAGGCTGAGAACAGGGATCACATAAGAATTTTCCTGAACTGTTCACAATTTGATTTCTGTGGATAACATGAAAGGCACCAATAAAATCTAGACAAGAAGTGGAATATTCAGAGGTACCTCCTCTGATGTTTACTGTGTAGATAGCTTGGAAGAAATCTGCCATTGGTGTATTGTGCCGCTTTTCAAAATGGGCACAGTTGAAGTTGTAGCAGAAAAGCAAAGACCAAAGAGGATTTGATCAGGTACATGAATCTACAGACAGGAGTGGGAACGTGGTCCTGTGAAGCTCCTTTGCATTTCTCTCTTCTGCAACAGTAGCTTTTATTTCAGCTAACATAAAGCGTTCGTGGTTTTTGGCAGTATTTCAGGCAAATCTTCAGATAGGGATGAACTGTTCTTGAACCAAATCTCCAAAGGATTTGGCACAAGTGTGCTTTCCCGCAATATGAAATGTAGATTTTTGTTCAGTATTTTTATTTGAATAGACATTAATGAATGCCTAAAGAAAATCACAATCTCTACTTTTTCTCTTGTTATTTGATTTCCCTTTGTCTGCTTAATGCTTATGCAGATTGTACATATTGTACTGGCAAATCTTACCTGGTGTCTGTCTCACCGTTGGGGTCGGGGGGTGGTGAGGGGGAAGACTCGACTCTGATGTAACTGTGACAAAACATTTACTGATCAAGTGTATCACTTTCAGTACTTAATGTCTGTCGACGATGCCAAACTGGAGGAAAAGCCATCTCTTTTTTTTATTTTTACTTATATCCTTTTTTGTGAGTCTGCTACCAGTACTGCAGTGTGTGAAGTTGCTCTATAGGTATCATTAAGAAGAAACAAGTATCATAAAATAGTTTTTCTATTTGGTATCGGCTTTCACACTTAATGCAAGAGACCGACCAGTTGCTGCGCGTGCTCATCAGGAACTGATGACGATTGCTTACAGGCAGGTTTCAAGTGCGTGGCCAGCTAAGACTTCTGAATGTTGATGTGTCATACTCTTCCTTGAGTACCGAAAGATGTGAAAACTGCATTCAGGGACATCGTCGGAGGGAAGAAGACTAATGAGAAAAGCATCAGTAATTGCCATCTTTCTGTGGGAAGTCCACTGCTTTCTATTTATTGTATAATAACTAAAATGAGGCAAGAAAGAGACTAACCACAATCATTTGTGGGCTAAATCCAGTGTCTTGTGTAAACAGGTCCAGTGCTTGACCGGAGATCAATGTTAAATTTAACCTGAAATCTAGAATCATGTCAGCAAAGTAACTGACATCACAGGATAGCTAAATGCCTGTGACCTTTTTCAGCTTTGCTGAGTTAGTAGGTTTAGTGCTCTAGTATATTCTTTAAAGGTGGTTTTTATACATCACTTGCCAAATAATAAGTCCTTGTAACAGATTAGCCCTTCAGAAAGTATGTCCCAAGTTTCCTCTAGACTTCCCACATCACACTGAGTAATGATTCTCTATTAATGAAAAATTGAGTTTGTTTCATTTGGTGTCACGGTTGAAGCACAGGTATATTTTTTCTTCCCTAGGACTGGTTACATTTTAATGCATATATTCAAAATTCAAATTGAAACGACCTGTATCAGCTATGATATAGTCAGTGGAAAGCATCAAGACATGATGCATTGAACATATTTTACAGTCCTAGGATAACAGCATCCTCGAGTTGATTTTATGCAATACCTGTATAAAATATTTGATTTTGGTGAGAGGGTCTGTAGATGCAGATGTACTTCTCTGTGAATATATTTTGGCAGTGGTAACATATACATTGCTTTGATTTTGGATACAGAAATCATGTTGATGGGTTTTTTTTTAAGCTGTGGTTAGGAAAACACAGCTTGAAAGGATCAGGGTAACTGTCAATAATTACTTTTTAGAGTTTAATGAAAAAGAAAAAAATATATTATTATAAACCAGGCGTGGCATGGTGGGTTACAAGGCATTTCACTGAGTCTGGCAGATGTGACAGGTTCTCAAGTTGTTTATCAATGGGCAAGTAAATCTTCTATTAATCTCCTTGTGCAGTTAGAGTAGACTATCAGATATGTAAAAATGCTTTTTTTACAGTTAACTATATCCGAGTTATGTGTCTCAGATGGTGGTGCAAGTATCCTCATAGGCTGGTATTTAGGCCTGAAGTGAGAAACAGAATAACATGCAAAAAGTGGGTAATTAGAAGCTTCCAAATTCCTAATCAGATTCATAACTCCTGCTTCAAATGAATGGAAATGCTTTTTATGCAAAAGTAAAAAATAAATATTTATCGTATCAAAACCATTCCAATATTTCCCTGAGCACATCAGGATTAGAAGACAGAGCTTTGTAGCTAAAATGAGTCCCTCAATAGCTTCCTGAACAGAGAGGAGATATGAAACGGTCTCAGAGTGAAAGTTAGAAAGAAAATTTCATACATCACACCTTATTAACACGCAGACTTTGAAAGTGATGTTTGAGGATAACTTAGAGATTTGTAAACTCTAGGGCACTCTGTGAACCCTTGGGAACCTTGTAATGAGATTATTTTATAGCAAACCACATTTTGTGGCACTAACAGAGATTTGATGGAGAATTTAAAAAACTTTCCAAAACCAAGAAAAATGTCAACTCGAGAGTAATTCAGCTTGTTAAGCTCTGAAGACAAGGTCTCAACAGATACTGGTCCTCTGACCCGTTCACGAGCAATCGACAGCCCAGTAAACAGCAATTGGCTTGGGACTTTCTCCCCCGTGTCCCCGGCTCATCCTTTATCTGGTCTCTGCACGGCAGAACCTCTTGCCATTGGAAATCCAATTACAGTTAAACAAAGATTCACCTCAGTGCCTCATGGAAAGCTTTGAAAAATGTTTTGCTTAAAGACAGTTCTGCCCACATCTGTCTAGATAGAGAGCCAAGATTTTCTGAAGGTTTTAATGCTGTGTCGCACTCTCTCCTGAAACGGGATATTAGCTAATCTTGACATTAGTGTTAATCTAGACCAGTCCCCTTTATAGCTACAAGGCCATGTGGGTCACACCCTTACTGCCTGTTTCCTCATGAAATTGGCTTAGAAAGTTGACTTCATTAAAATGAAATGTTTTTTTTTCCCTTTAGTTTTTCGGTCTGGCTTTCTCATTGTGTCATTTGAGCCCCTGAGGATTTATGTGTTCAGGATTTTCTCTTCTTTCCATGCACCCCTCTTTCAAAACCCAGCAGGTAGAAAATCACTTTGACTAAAGCTGAGATTCTCACATGAAAAGCTGAGATTCTCCCGCTTTTCAAAGTATGTGATTATATAAAGTATCAAATACTGTGAGAGCTGGATTAAAAAAACCACGAGGGCCGATACGGAGACCGATGATAATGAGCAGTGGGAAAAGACAGTGCGTACAAATATAGTAATGGATGGCAAATGTCAAGAGTTCAACATTCAATTTTATTTCTCTGTTTTTATGAGCTGGATTTTTATTATATATGTCATGGGGAGCCTGTGTGTGGTTAAGGGAATAGCTGAAGAGGTGTATAGAGGAAAGAGATTAAGGGTCAGGATAGAGAAATTTGGTGTGAAGAGGTTTGGGATGAAGCCAGGGGATTGAGCACCAATAACACGTAAGGGAGGAGATTGTCAGGCTCCTTGGGATGGCACTGCATTTCCCAAAATTCGTTTTTGCCAGCTCCCTCAGTACTTGCAGAAAGTTAGGAGGGTTGCTTCAACACCAGGAATGTTGCTTCAGTGTACGGTAGAGGTGGATCCAAAAGTATCTTCCTCGGATGGAGGCAGTTTCTCAGCACGTTCCTTCAAAACCAGAAGGAAACCGTAGCTTTGTGTCCACACAGCTCCTCCTTCCCTCCTTGGGGAGCTGGCTGTGAATTTTAGGGGTGAGATCTGATTGTGAAGACTGGGGCTCAAGCACAGTAAAGATTTTCACCATATTGCAGCAAAGATAAATGTTTTTCCAACTGAGAAGAGTGTCAGAAAAGCAAAGATGTTTTCCAGCATCCCTCTAAGCTGTAGACTCCACCAGTGAAAAGAATGATGTTTATTCCAAAATTTTAAGTGGGCCATTTTCTGACGTTGGGTCCAGCAGCTGCCTTTGCAGCTCGTGCATTTCAGGCGCGTGGGAACTGTTTCCAGCTGGATGTGGAGACTGTCATGTGCTTCAGTCGTCCTGTGGGTAACTGTATTCAGGTACACCATTTTCTCTGCTGTGTAATTCAGTTTTGCCCTTTTTGTGTTCAAGGAACGTGTGGACGAGGCATTGTGGGACATGGTTTAATGGGCATGGTGGTGTTGGCTGATGGTTGGACTTGATGGTCTTACAGGTCTTTTCCAACCTTAGTGATTCTGTGTTGTTGAAGTCCATTCTGCCTTTTTTTTCCCCTCTCATCTTTGTTTTCGTTAATGACTGCCAACATGCCCGTGTATTACTGTAAAGTATGTCCTTGATCAACTTGCCTGAAGAGGATGGAGGGGATACAGTCAGGAAAGGCAGAGCTCCTGCCGTACAGATTGACCTGTAAACTCTGGGTTGATGCTTAGGATTAAAACCAGCTTCTGACAAGATTGTGCTTCTGCAGCTCCTCTTGGCCAGCTCTCCTCAGCCACCTGCCCTCTGTTCGGCAACTTCTGAAGTGCTGCTGCCTTGTGCTGAATTTAGGATTAAAAATATGTCATTTCTGGCCCTCCCTGCTCCTCTGTCCTGACTTATATGGAATGGCAATGACCTGCACTGCTCTGAAAGTAGGCTTTAACGAGGAGGATGGAAGTGATATGCTGTGCCAAAGTGAATGCGTGTATTTAGCAGAGAGTATTTAGTCTGATATTCATACACAGAGAGCCCAAGGAGGAGAGATCCTTCCTCAGGCTTGAGGCTGGGCTGGTTACACACCGTGGGTTCACTGGCCGGCCGGGAGGCGGCTGCCCCACGTTAACACCCCTGCACAACTGCACAATTGCTTTGAGAGTATTCCCAAGCACGTCTGTAGCAGGGCTCTTTAAAGAGCGGTTATGCTATGAAACGCGAGGCTCTTCGATACTGCATCTTGGTGCCTCACGTTTATTCTTGCTCCCTCAATGGCTTCCTCAGCAAATGCAGTCCATTTAAAGATTCAGAATGAGATTTTTCTTAACTGCCAGCTTTGCAACAGCAACCTGCTATCCAAGAAATCAAGCTGTGTGCTGTCTGCTTCATCAATCATTACCAGCCAGCACTGACGGGAAGGATTCAGGATGGCAAGTTAGCTGGCAATTAGGCAGCTAACACAGAGGAGCGGGTGGAGTGCTATCTTGTGCTGGCAGCGGCCGTGTGGACTCCGTGGTGCAAATGGTAGGGGAAAGAAGTTTTGCTTGCTTCTTGAGCAGGTCAACCTGTGGCTTTGTACAAGGATTAATTTTCCCTATTTTTGGGCTTTACTGTCTTGAAAATTAGCTGTGTCTCTCTGCATTTGATAACAGCAGTAACATTTGTTGTTTTTTTTTATTTTTGGGAGGGCAATGTTTTGGAATTGACAGCTTTGGCACCCCTTCCCAGCACTACTGTTGGGGCAGCATTGCGTCTTCCTCTCACCAGCAGCCTCATGGACAACTTAAATAGTACAGCATGTGTCATAGTGTCTGCTTTCCCCTCTGCTGTAGTCATCATTGTAGATAGTCTCTAATTACCACAGGCATTCCTAGTATATGTTGCAGTATTACAAGCAGTTATGAGACTCTCAACAGTTTGGAGCCATCCTATATGGCCAGCAGGTCGGTGAATGAAAGGCTTTTCCAAACTAACAGTGGTTGTTTTGAAAAGTCGGACCGTGACATGGTGTTATGCTTTCTCACTGCTGAGTTGTGCCCTGTGTGTCTCACGCAAAACACGCGTGCACAAAAGAGCTGTTGTCCCCTTGCACGTTCTGTTTTCTTTCACACATGACTTGCTGAAAGAGGAAGAGGTGAAAATGCGTCATCATCAACTGATCTTCGTAGCTGGGTGAGAAACATTTCTTCAGTCATGGGTTTTACAGACTTCATAAAAGTTCCTGGTTTGCGAATCAGGATCGACTACAACCTTTGAGAGTGGAGAAGTCAGAGCAGCCTTTCAGGGTGGAGAACAGGAACCATCACCCAGAATCAGTAGCTGATGCATTAGTATCTGTCATGGGGAAGCAGGGCTTGAGTCAGGTAGACCTGAGACTTGGACCCTTGCTTTGCAAATCCCGAGTGGGTCCCCAACCACGGGGAAGCTCCTGTCCCCTTGCCTGAGAAAATCTGCTTTCAGTTAACTTAAAACTAAATGGTCTTTCCAGCAGCCTTCACTCTGTTTCTCACTGGCTGATAGACTCTGTCCCTAGCCCAGAGACACGATGAAACTCTTGGGGATAACCGGAGGCAGAGAGGCCATTCCCACATTTGCCAGGAGACTGGATACTGCAAACCCTCCGCAGCAAGGCTTCTTGCAGCCTGTGCTGACCACAGAGCCTTGGGCAAGCACTACGTGTGCAGGCTGAAGAAGAGGAGGAGGAGGTGTGGAATGATGGCTTACAGCAGTTACAGATATCCCAAAACTTTGAGAGAAAGCCCCAAAAAGTATTGCAGGGAAAAGCCATCGAAGCAGACAGTTATTCCTCTTTTTTGCAGGCCTGTGTAGAAAAGCAGAACCTGTGGTATTAAGATCTGCAGTAATTTTGCAAAATTGCTTCCTCTTCTTAAGTGGAAATGAATTAAGTCATACTGTGAGTGGTATCATGGTCAGTGCATCAGAATGGAAAAACAGCAAATAAAATTACTCCTCCAGCAATAATGTGTTAATGTCTTTTTAGCACCAAATAAATTTTTGATAGTTATCATTGATGTATTTTTTTTAATAATTGACTGGAATGCTTAATAATGCTATGTATAATTTGGGAATCCAATTTATTGACAAAACCAGGAAGAAACCACTATATTAAATAGACACAAAAATCAGTTTAATACAATTTATGGGGAAGAATCGTAACTTCACAGCAAGCAAAATACAATAAGCACTAGTGTAACCTTTTAAAATAAGGATTAAGTATGAAACATCCCAGCCTGTCCAGAGTGGAGCATGAGATGGTGTGGAGACTTTGATGGCTTGGTTCATAGCCTGTAATCTGTCTGTCCGCCCAGAAAAGTTCTGTTTTGCTGACCACTTTTTCACTCTTCATCTTTCACTCTAGCTACCCTCATTTTCCTTTTTAAAATGCCTTTCCTTCTGTGTACTCTTCACAGTATTTTTGAAAACCCTTCCATCGTGGCAGGGTCTCCTTCAATTCTGTTCATCTTCTCTTCAGCAGCCGAGTCTGTTTAGTGAGTTTATTAATTACCATGTTAGGTTCACTGAAGTGAGCACCTCATTTGGAGAAACCTCCTGGGGACTCCAACAAATATACACATACTCATTAGACAGAATGTTTTCCACTTGTATATCAGCATTTTGATAATAAACACTTTATAATGTTAAGGAAAATGGTGAAAGATAAAAGTTAGAATTTAGTTGAGGCTGGGTTTTTTTGGTTCATTTTTTTTCCCCCCCATGGGCATCAATATGGTTATTAGCTGTACAGCTATGGGTCATCAAACAACCAGGAAAATCATTTCTCACATGATTGCTGCACTGTGCTTAAAGAAATCCTCCTCTTCTGGCTTGCTGGTTCATGCTGCTCATTATATGACACCTGGCTTGGCTGTTGGCAAGGCAAAATACAAAGGGCCATGCAATTAAATATAGTTCTGAATTTCCTTGCTTTACAGTAAGGGCACGATAATAATGTCTGGCTTGGTTTAGCACTGGGGGCTGTGCAGTTTAACCCAACATATGCAGAAGATTCAAAAGTCAAATAAAACTATGAATTGGGTAGCCGATGGCTAGTTTTAAAGTTCAAATTATCTAGGCGACGATAACGTATAGTGGTGTGTCGGCTATGGTGGATTCGGGGAGGGCTGAATGCAAGGTGGAAAAGATCTTGCAAATCCTTCTGACGTAATGACAGGTCAGCTAAAAACGTGGAAGCCTACTAAACCAGGTCAGTGAAAATGCCTCCCATGTGTCTAGGGCTGTGCCCATTTTAGAGACTGTAAAAGGCACGGGCAGGTGAGCTCATTTGGCAGCAAGTCTGCAGTGGAGCTGAGGCTGCAAAATGGAGATGCAGCTACCCTCCTGCCTCTGGATGACAGCAATCTGTCATAATCCTTGGCTGTTGAAACGCTGTGGCAGTTTGGTTAATCCTTTGCAGGGAGATCTACCGCAACCCTCTTGCTTACCATCGGAGAAGGCAATCCCAGATGTTTTTGTCTGAGATGAGGTTGTTTGGTCGGACTGTCGGAGCTGTAATTTCTCTCCCCAAGGATGAGCAGAGCTGTAGAACTCAACCCTGGGTCACTCCATGAATCAGCCTCCAATTTCCCGCTCTAGATTTTAAAAAACAGGGAAGACAGATTAAAAACCAGCTGGGTAACTGGAGGCTGCTGGTACCGTCTTCTCCTCTCGTAAGAGGAGACGTGACACCTATATTGCGTTTCTCTGGGGGCACTTAAGGCTGAGTTTATTTACTGTGTAACATGGTAGTTTAGTGTGATTCCTGCTTGCTGCCTAATTAGTTCCACTAATTTATTTGGAACAAAACTTCCTCCCTTTCTGTTGAATAACTGGAGTGTGGTTTCTGTGAGCACCTCTAATCCCTCATTTAGCTGCTGCACGGCTTGCTGGATGCTGTGTGCTCGCTCTCTCTAAGGCCTACGTTTTGAATAACTATTAGTTTTATAAGCACTTTACCTTAGCGATGCCCAAAGGCCCTTTTGGAACAATTGCAATAGACTTTGTGCAGACAGAAGATGTTACCTTGATCCTTTTAAAAGCTGTGTTAAGCTAAGGAGCTCCGTTGCTGTGAGCAGTCGCTGGAGCACAGGGGTTCCTGAGAGGCTGACCTTCGGGGAGACTGACCTTCGGGGAGAGGACACGAGATGGTGGCGGGGGGACGAAGGGGTAAAGTGAACAGCCTGACCCTTGGCTCGTTGACCGCAGAGCAGTGGAAGTGCCCAACTTCTAATTTCAACAAGTGCACAGACACAGCAGTGCACTGGCAGGCCCTGTGACAAGACGATGCCTTGAACTCATCATATTCTTCTGTGTTTTCGGTGGCTGCATCAACCACCGAGAATAGTGTGGTTTAGCCACTGTTTATCTGCTGTTTTTCTTTTGGCAGTGTGACCACTAACTATGCTTGACAAACATATACATCTGTGCCTCACTGTATAGACGTACCCCAGCTGGCTCTAAGTTTCTGCTGGGAGCAGTGCCCGGAGCATCCTGGGGTTCAGGCAGACCAATTCGCTTTGCGTCTATGCCTTCAGCTGGCTTCCCAGTCTTTACCT
This sequence comes from Gavia stellata, assembly GCF_030936135.1. Lineage (NCBI taxonomy): Eukaryota > Metazoa > Chordata > Aves > Gaviiformes > Gaviidae > Gavia > Gavia stellata. The sequence continues at coordinate 31,861,448 of NC_082603.1, read as the reverse complement.
GCACTGTATTAAGCAATATAGATGAGTCTATAGATACTTCTGACAACTTTATTCATTCACTTTATTTTATTTCTTATACTTTGCTAATTAACTTGTGCCTGATATAATTTAATTTATTTATTGACCTTAATTCAATAAGGCTATTCAGTAAGATAAATCAGAGAATTTTTGTATACTTTAACTTTCTTCTGCTTCATATCTTGCTGCCTGCTGACCTGTTCTCTCTTCCCTACCCCTTTCCAACCTTGCTTACTGTCTGCTTATTTATTACCTTTAAAAATGATGTAATTATTTCTATAATGTATGCACACTTGTAACTAAAACTCTTTGGCTTGAGCACAATTTGTACAGAAGCAGACTCAGTACTGAATCTTCCTGTGCAAGTGCTGCTTCTCTGTTCCCTTCCGTGGACGGCTGGCTGTAACCTTTGGGAGTTCAGGAAGTGGAGCGGAGCGCCAGATAAGGGCTTGTGCAGGTACAGGCATTTGCTGTGCGGCGTGTGCACCAGCACCCCTGCCTCCTAGCAAGATGCATGCGTGCTTGTGCTTGAAGTTAGGACTCAGCACCAATGGGTCAGGAAGCAAAAGTGCCAGACCTAACCCTGTGTATGGCGTGGACTTAAACTTTGTCAAGTATTTCCTTTGTTAGAATTGCTTCCTTCATTTTACCATCACCATGTGTATGGCTCAGAGCAAAGAGAGGCCACGGATGCTTTACCAGCTTGCGCTTTTACCATTCAATGCAAGCAGCCACCTCTACTTTGCCACCGCAGGTGTATTTGGCTCAGACAACCAAATGGATGCTATTTAATCTGTTGCACCTTCCTCTCCTGAAAGCTTCACATCAGAATATCATATATTTTGAAACTGTTTTCTAGTGAAGATGGTCTTTTTGTTTGGTCTTTTTCTTTTTGGCAAAAGAGACTTTTCCCGCCTCCCTTGGCTGGGGAGCTGGAGGGAGCTGCAGGCTGCTCTGTGAAAGCTTGGTGCCTGTATGAAAACAGACATGAGGTAATCAGGCTGGCGCAGCAATGTGCCGTTATTTATGAAGCCAGCCCTTTTCTAACTTCTCCTTTTTTTATGCAGTGTAATTTCAATGTCATAAATACTAAAAGGTTTACTGCTGAGAGATGAGAACTTCCCTCATTCATCTCTGCAATTAAACTTCTTGTGCCCACGGTGGCTTTTCCTTTTAACTGCCTTTTAGGATGGAGTCCAGGATTTTAAGAGTTTTCACTGACTGATTTTTTTTAATGAGGTCAAAGAGTTTTTGAGGGAATTTTGAATGCTATTTCATTTTCTGTTTTCTTTGGAGGTTTAGGCTTTGTTTTTCAGCACAGTCCTTGAGTTCCTGAGTGACTTCAAACAAATCCTTTTTCCTCTTCTGTGTCTTATTTTCACCATATCTGAAACAGGACAAACCTGGTTACTGTCTTCAAGGTGTCCGGCGCTATACGTGAGCTACCCTAGAGCTAGGTACGCTCACTGTAACAGCTCAGCCTTTCTTTCTGGCACAATCTCCGCAGCCTCTGGGCTTCTCCTGGAAATGTGTCGCACAATGACAAATATTTTAAGGAAAGGAATCCTGAATGAGTTTTTTTGCAAAGAATGGGGAAAGTTACTGCATGATAATCCTGAGGAGTACTGTGTGATACTTCTGCCAGCTGTAGGACAGGCAGTGCTTTTGTTCCATTCTATTAATTGGGGTTGCTTCAAATCGGAACCAGCGTATGCTGGGGAGAAGTATACACACCAATGAATTTCAAACTTTCCCAGAAGAAGCAGGGTTTTCTGCTAAAGTGCTGACACTTACATTCCTTCATACCCCCACAGACTTCGGTGTTCTCTGTGTTTCAGTAGAGTGGACGTGATGTTACATGACTAGCAAGCTGGCAGAGCAAGCCACGCTGTCCTAAGTGAGACTTATGCATAGGACAATCCCGGGCTGTTCCTGGCTGTAGAGCTCTCCAAGCTTCTGCTTCGCTGGTTTTACTAGTCGCAAGGAGGGCACGGTGCAGCCTTGCACCCGGGCACTAATGGCTGTTGCTGTGGGCAGCTCCTGGCTAACAGAAAATGAGAAAGGATGAGGTATTTGAGTGACACTTCCAGAGCTCTCTCCAGACCTGGCTTCTTTATCTGCAGACCCCACTGGCTTTAAGATTTGGGATGGAAAAAAAAAAATAGTAAGCTGCCTTTGGACCCTTCAGTTAACGGAATTGTTTTCTTTCAGTAGCAGTCGCAGATTTTGTGGGCAGATTTTATCATGAAGAGGAATATAAAGAAATTCCATGGTCACTGTAGAGCTTTAATTGTTCTAAGCTGTAAGTATGATGTTGCAATAGTGGGAGTAGCTGGCGTGCATCAACCTACTCTCATTTCAAACAGCTGTTTAATGAGAGCTTCTTGTAGGATCCCCTGTTAAGAATAGGCCATAATGAGTATGATGAAACCACCTCATCCTTGAAAACAAATTCCTTTTCACGGCTTAATTAAAAATGCCCCTAATACTTCTGTGAGCATACATGATAACTTAGGAAAGCCTCTGTTTTAATTTATATAAAGCAGTCTCAATTAAGAGCAAAATAGATAATAAGTCGCTTTAATATTATACAGTAAAAACTGTTCTTATTTCTGAACTACTGTTATCTTCCAGTCAAATACAATGTGTGTCTTAACAGTTTAACAGCTTTCCCCAAGAGACTAGCATGACAGCCACTTTCTTGCATGCTTTTAGTTGTGTCTTATTGTGATGGAAAAAATAGTTGAGACTAGAGCAACTGACTTAGTCAGGCATGATTTGTTGCTGAAATTGTTTGGGGAGAAATTTACAGATGACTGAGCCTTGTGAACTATTTAAGCCCAAATTTTCTAGGAATAGACCATGCTAGTTAAAGTTGACTGTGCAATGAGCAACAGTGCGATTTGCCCAAAATACAACAGTGGTGAAATGTGCTTCAGGATGGGTTTGTGTTAGTGAATCTTGGTGAGAAGAAGAAGCTGGATCACCAGCAGCTGGTATGGACAGAGCAGGCATCTCGGACCTGTGGCTGGGTTGCTTTGGTGAGCCATCCCTGCCGCCCCCGTGCAAATAAAATCCAGGTGTAGGAGAACAACATCGCCCGCTGCTCCACACCACTGGGAATTCCTGCGCCTTTCCTTCTTTCTTCTTCTCATTTGCCACAGTGAAACGTCATTCTATGTTTGTAGTTTCTATGAAGGATGCTAGGAAAGATGCTAGGAAAGATGCTAATTAAAGAAAGAAATGTTGATTGGAGAGAAAATTGACAAAATGAACATTGTAAAAGAACAACTGTTTCCTTGCGTTTGTCTGAAATTGCTCTCCCCTTGGGAGAAGCATAAAGCTACGAGTCCCTCATGCGGGGACTTCCCAAACTGTGTTATGTGAGGAGGAGGGTGCTGAAAAGCAGATCATTTTCATGCCGTATCCTTCGTCGGGCTGTCTCAGTGAATAAATGGCACCGAAATGCATTAGAACCACCCTTAAAAAGGGGTCTTTTATAAAAAGAAGAGTGAAGTCTTGAGGGAGGGATGCTGTCTTGGGTGAAGAAGTTTATTGCTCTTTGGGAAATGCCCTGTGTCTCTGGCCTGGCCTTGGGCTTTGACTGTCTTTTGGGGGGTCACGGGCAGTGCCCAGGAGCTGTGAGGGGCAGCCAGCTGGGAAGAAGTCGGGGGGATGTCACGCTGTCTCCGAGTAGCCAGCGGTGTTACAGAGCAAGCTACTAGGAACAACCTGTAGTGTCCTCTGTAGATGTAGTCCTGCAACAAAGGTATTGTCCTGTTCCTCTGTCCCTTTTCTCTCTTTCAAGTGCAGCATTTTGATTTCCCAACAGAAGGCATGCTATAGTTTGGACAATGTACTCTGATGTATTACTTCGATTGTTTTCACATTGTCAAATTTTCTGTGCTTAGTGAAGACAGGCTGTATCTGCGTGCCAGTGGAGATTGTGTGCTTCATCACATGAAGGCATGGGAGATTCAAATCTAGTAGTTAAATGGTGATTTGGTCCATATCGCAAAACCCTGACGTCTTGCACTGCGACACCACGATAGATATTATTAGCAAAAGGATAGTTAAAAAAAAATAATTACTAAGAAGGCTTTGTTTTCATATTGATTTCTGGTATGTCTTCCAAATGATCAGACTGACACTTGCATTGCTGACCCTTTGCTTTCCACTCAGTTTAGGACCCTGCTAAAACCTGATCTTCTTTCAGTTCCACCAATACTGCAGACTCTAATTTTCACCGACTTTTGTTTTTCCTTGCAAATCTGTCAATCACACTCTACAATTTAGGTGTGATCTGTCTTTCTCAAGCTCTTCTTCACACATAGCTGCCTCCCTGTCTTTTCTTGGTGGGTTGTTGCAGACGATTTGCTTTCATGCTAGATGGGAGATTGAATTCTATAGCAGAAACGCTGCCCCTAGTAGCATTGTTTGCAAGTTTTGTTAATTGCTCGTTGGTGGTGCCTTGGTTTGCTGTTAGTCTGTTGTTTCCTCTAAAAAGAGGTATATTTGCAGTACTGAGTAACGTTCATAATTCCCCTCCTACTTTGCCAAAACGCTACTTGTGAGAGGCTAAGAGATTGCAAATGTCAGGCATGGTACCCAGGAGGACAATCTACCAGTCAGTGCTGAAATGATTTGAACTAGTGAACTCTTGTTAAAACTGTTAATTGCTTTTTTAAAAACACTTAATGGAAATTGCCACATTTAAGTAGTCCATAAAACTGTGATGACACCAGCTTTAATCAGGTGTCATGAAAACACGTACATTATGAGCTACCTGGCCCGATAGCTTTGACGGTGGAAATCAGTCATGACAGCCTGGCGTTTACAGCCCTGGATCTCTCTGGAAGAGAAGAATCATTTATTTATCTTACTTATGAGGAGACTCTTCTCTAAAATGCATCTTTATGTGAAATAAAGCTTACCGAAGAGAATGACCCCAGTGAACTTGGAAGTCTGTAGGGTAAGGTTGTGCTGCCTGGTTTTGAGTATTTCATACTGAAATATGCTAATTTATGTGATGACCTTGCTGCAGGCTCAAAATAACCACGGAGAGCTGAATGAAAGCCCCCGTGCTGTTTTTGCTGGTGTGTTTGGTTGCTTCCAAAAGCCAGAATGCTACAGGGAGGAAACGCTGGTGCTGGGCAGTGAAGTCCCATGTATTTGAGAATTGTCAGCTACTGTAGTTACTCAGGACCAGATTTTAAGAATACCAGATGTTTATGGGACAAATATTTTTTAAAATATCAATTGAGTTAACTATAAATCCCACTGAAAGCTTAAATAGGCACTTAAAGTATTTATGAAGATACTGTGAGATCTCTATTCACCTCTTCAAGCTGTCTGCAGAAGCTGATGGAGAATGGTGTAGGTGGCAATAACCCCACTTCTTACCTGGAGTCTGTATCAACACGTGACCCACCGGAAAAGATCCTTGGGAAGAAGAAAAGATAGGAGTGAGCACTAGGTGAAGGTGTTCACATGGGAGAGGAACATTTAGGTTCTGTGTATCCAGTTCAGATTCAGACTCTTGACGACAGCAGCCTGCAGCCTGCAGCCTGCTCGGAGGCTGATGGCCTCGCTCCAGTTCCCCGTGCAAAGGTGTTCCTCTCCTCAAATCTTCTAAAAAAGGTGTCATTAATTGCAGTGCTTAGCAGAAGTCTCAGAAGAGGGCCTAAAAACAGAAGTGACCCGATGAAGCGACATACTTTCTAACCCTTTGCAAGGGACCCTTTTAGGTCACAGCATCTTAGTAGGGCACTGCGTTAAACAGTAGAAACCTCTTACGTTGTTCCTGGTGTTGTGTACTATCCATCCCCTTGCACCTTTCCGGCACGTATCATACTCACATATTTTATTATACACTTATGAAACAACAAAGTTGGTACTGAGCCCGCAATCGGGACGGTTTTTGGAGATGAATAACTCAATAAAAACTAGTTTGTTATTAAGCAGGCATTCTTTAATACAGCGCTGGGCAGCACTGGGGATTCGTCCACCATGAGTGCTCCAACAGGTTAGCAAAGCACCTCAGTTCATATACAGAAAAATCATACATATTCATCAGAATTCTAAAAAGGGCGGTCTTATGTGGATGAGTTCCCGGAATTCATTTGCATAGTCCAAGCATGCGCAGTAAAATTAGAGTTAGGGTCTTTTCACCCTCTGGTGGTTGTTCATAGTCTTCCTCACACTGTCCGCTAATTGAACTTCGGGCTTCCGTTGTCCATACATGGTCGTGGAATTGGCTTATCCATCCTTTGGCCTCGGAATGTTACAAAAGGGTCAATTTGAACTAGTTCTTTAGCACTTATCTTGACACAAACGTCTCGAGTCCCTGTTATCAATGATATATTCAGGAGGCATAAGGAGCTACCTCAAGGCCCATTTGATCTTGTCAGGAAGGGAGTTACAGGTCTTGAAACATCCTATTATCAACTCTGCTCAGCAAATAACTAAAACTATGCAAGTAAAGCTTTTATGTATCACAGTAGGGTCTCAGCCAGGGACCGTCAGTGATTTAACCCTTCATTCACTTAAAAAAACAATATCCATAGTCACTGTCAACGTCAACTTGTTCTCTCTTGACACTAAGAGAGAAGTTGAACAGAGGAGCTATGGTAGCTGCGGTATTGCCGGAAAGGGCTATTTTAAGTAAGTAGGGTGCTGGTGACAAACATTGGTGTAAAAATTATAGAAAGCAGCAAGCCCAGTGCTTCCACCTTTGTGTCATGCAGAGTTTCTATAGTACTATGATGATGTTTCTTTTTTTCGTACTACTTAAAGTTTTATGCTGGCTCTTACCACAAGTTATTTGAGGAAACTTCAGGATATAACCTTGAATTCCAGTGACCTCCCTGAAGGACTTCACAGAAACTCTTCCACTTCTTTTGGGGTAAAAGGTCCTTTATGAAACCAATTTAATTTACTGACAGTGCTGATTTTAAGCAGAGCTTTAGAAGCATATGGAGGTGCAGGTGGTCCATCTTTCTAATGATGGGATGTTCTCAAGAAACAAAGCCTTACTGAATTTCCTGAAGTTAGTGTCTACATTCATCGGATCTCAGGAGGTTTATTTTGTAGGGAAGATTTCTTTGACAGCCAATGCTTTCTCAATTTGAAGTCGTCCTTGGTCAGAGCGCTTAGCTACTTTTAGATTAATGATGTATTCACACTGAGAAGAGGGACTCTGTTCACTCTTTGAATTGGCAAAATGTATGAATAAAACCGTAGAAACCTAGAATTTTAAAAAATGAAAAGTATTTTTGCTTCTTTTTTTCTTTCCAGTTCAAAACTGTATTTTTGGAAAACAATATTGGAAAACCTGTCCATTTTCAGAGGACTGAACACTTTCACTTTGTGAAATTCTGTGTTTCTTCATCTCCATGAGAAATTATTTTTCATTTCTTACGATTTGTTTTTGTTTTGCCTTTTATTGAGGGCATGAAAAAGGGTTTATGGTGCTGATATGGCAAAATATTTCATGGGCTGTCAGAGAGAGGCGTGCGCTAAAGTATCTTGTGCTGAAGCAGGTTTGGAGATGATATGGGTCACCAGTTAATGTTGGTTTGTGCCTTTGATGCCAATATCCTGAACTTTCCCAGAGCTGCTGTGCGGCAACTCCTTCCCGCTTTGAAGTTATGAAAGCACATAAATAAAAGTAAGTGTGAAATATGAAGTAATAGGTCTTTATTACACTTATGTGTATTTTTTAAAACCTTATTTACCTGAGATCCTGACATTTTCTGCCATTGTCATTACTTTTTAAAATATAAACCCTAAATAGTGCAGACAGATTATCAGAGGAGCTAAAGGTAATTTAGAGCGGAAAATTTACACTGGAACTTGAAAATCACTTTTTTTTGAGGCAGCTGTTCTAAATGATATGTTCTTAGTCTTCCTGCTCCAAAGGGAAATTTTGTCTCTTCCAGTCAGGGCAATAAATAAAGGTGAAAGAACCACCATGAAAACATCACTGAATTATTAATTTGCCAGAAACACTGTCTCAGAAGAAAAAACCTCTTCAGGATAGTATTGGAATATAAAGTACTCATTCACCAAACACATAAGGATCTGCACAGATAAGTAATGCAAACCTGAGATCAATGAAAAACTTGAACCAGATTTTGAAGACTACATTTGTTTTTAAGTAAGTAAACTAGTGATTTTAAAAAATAAAATATATCTAGCTCAAGGTATACCGTCATTATAATTCGAATGGGGAATACCTGTGTTATGAAATCAAGCTACTGTAAGGTGTAATGACGTGTATGCTTTACTTCTGATAGGAACAGGAAAAAGTTTCTACTGCAATGCTTGGCCCAAAGATTGAAGGTCGCAATCAGGAACATAACGCAAGCCTTACGAGTCCCAGTCCCTGTTTCTGCAACCACATATCCTTTTATTTTGGGTATCTTTAAAAATTAAAGGTACAGAAGAAAGGTGAAATATTAACAGTGGATCGTTTACTACATCATAACAGTTCAATCATCAGTGCTGGAAAGTCAATATTATATTAACTTCAAAATAGTCTCTGCTTAAGTTCTCCAAAATGATGGAAATTCAGTGGTCTTAGTTTTCTAGCTGTGCATTTGGCTGCTTATGAAATGTCACATAAAAATGATGTTTTGGTAAGAAATCATTACCTCTGTTCTCCCAAAGGCAGCAGTTATATGTTACATCAGGTTTGGTTTCAGAATAGAGTTTACTACAAAGTATGTCATATAAATTAAAATAATATTGACGTAAGGTAGTCAGGTAAGAAACGGTGCTTGATGATTCCTATTGGAAATTCTTTGAATATTTTTCAAATTGAGTATCTGCAGTAACTTCTGAATGTCTGTCAACAGATGACTTCCCAGAAGGTGTTTGATTTTAGCCCTAACAGCAGTGGAAGTTCATTACCCGAGATATAGATTATTTCATCTGTATTCTTCCCGTTGCATCAAGGCTGTCTAATTGGCAGCTATAGAGTGTTTTAACACCTGGATTAACAAAGGCCTTTGTCGACCGTTTATAGAAGATAAAATAGGATTTGAGCTTTTATAAACTAAATACATTTTACAGGACGGTAACAGAGGAAACTGCAGTATGCTTCCTATTACATAAAATACAGTCAGTTTTCAGTAGGAGCTTCAGGGGCTTCCCGCCAGCCCTCGCTCCCCTCCTGTTAAGCAGTCTGGGAGTTTGCCAAGGGAGCTGGACAATCCGGAAGAGTTTGAACCCCAAACCAATGAAATAATTCTGTAGAAAAAATGTGGTACGGTAGCCTGTACGTACCTACGCGGCAGATACGTACATGGTGGCTTTGTTTAAATGCAGTGGGTTTTAGTCTGTGTAGGTGTGTGTGATTCCCAGTCTGCATTTCTGAAGGCTGATGTCTCACTCATACCTGATTCCGCCTTTGTACAGTTCACGGGAATCCTGCAAGGGCTTATTTGCTCTATGTTCATCTGGGATGGAGTGAGCGTACCATGTAAAATAATACGCCAGCTCATAAACTGCATGTACAGCAGTGAGGTGTGAGCTCATTTCACTTCTATCACAGGACCTTGAATCAAACTCGTTCTGCTGCCAAGTCCCTGAATGCCTCCTTGCAGTGGGCCTGGAATTCACTTTTCTGGAATTGTTGGGGTTTTGGTGTGTATTTGTGTGTCTTTTCAGACTCTGGGGCAGGGGACTGATTGCTTCACAAATGAGAGCCGGGAGGGATGCAGCCAGTGCGGCTGGGAAGCTTTTGCATTTGGGGTCCTTCCTTAGGGAGCTCAGGGCAGGACGCGAGGTCCACCGACATGAGCAAAATACTGTCATCTGTGCTTCATGGGACATGCTGAACTGTTCTGGCATCCTCTGCCCTGTCTCGTGGTTGCTGCTGTGTAGCACATTGATTTTTGTGCATTTTCTTGGCAGCATGGAGGTCTCAGTCCTCCCCTGTGTCACGTGAAGCAGCATGATGTGTCCTGCCGGCTGGACACGGAGCAGCAGCAGCAGGCTGTGGTGGGATGCGGTAGCTCAGAGCGGAGAGGAGAAAAGGTGCCAGCAGCGTTCCTTCTTTTCCCGCTCAGCTGCTGAGCTCTCTAGGCAAAAGGATGGCTTCTTCCAGCCTCTATTGCAGGGAACTGGTTTTAATGAGTGTAATACACACTGTGCTCCTTTGTGCATGGAGTGGTGATGTCTCGGGAATGTACGTTGAAGAGGTTTGGGAAAATTATGAACTCGACTTACCCACAGTGGACTTAGTGGGATGTGTAATTCCTTTTACTTTTACTGTTCACAAAATGACTGCTTTAAGTCACAGCTTTTTCTTAAACTTCTAAAAGCTGTCTGTTAATCACGTTATCTTACTGGTAACGGCTACAATGTTGGATAGCACTGCTGCTGCAGACTGGGTTTTTTTCATCTTGCCTCACCATCTCTCCAGTAACTGATCTGCTGTGACTAGGAACGGTTTTGGACTCTCCCATGCTTCTTGTTTCCTTGGCAGAGTGATACGTATCTACTCATAGGTTGCTGCTTTGCGAGATGGTATGAATGATGCTTTGAAACGAGCTGCTGTGGTGTCTCGTGCTCTAGAGGAGCTAACTTGTTATTTTAGTGCTCTTCAAATCCTTACGACAGCTTGTCAGAGAAGGGAAGTTTTGCTTTATTTTCTTTTCCTTTCATCGTTGCTGACTAATGAGTGGCCAAACAGACAACATTTGTTTTTGTTATCAAACTGGTAGTAATTTAAGAGTTGGATGCAACCCAAAGCTCTGGAACCAAATAATGAACTTTGGGTACGGTCAGATGAAGACGTGACTTGGAGTGCTGGCTGAGTACATGCAAAGCAAGACCTGAGTGGGAAATTTCCCATACGTGGTGAAGGTTTTTATATTCTGGACTATCTCAAAACAATCACGATTAGTTTTGAAATGCCATTTTAACAGTTCATGATCAACAATTTAAGCTGTCATGCTCTAGAATCAGGGGGGATTGGACTGAGGACAAATTTTGGACCTGGCTCTGGTCTTCTCTGTTTGTTTAAACAAGAAGCAATGGGTGAAGCAGACTGCTTTTTGTGTTGATCCAAACCCTATAAAAAGGGATCAGAACTGAAGCCCCTCAGTAGAAGCGTTGTCTCCTAAAGATGAGTGGTTGTCAGGCAGTGCGTTTAAGCTCCATGTGACTTTCTGGGTGACAGATTAGCTGTGTATTTTTTGTGTTTATTTATACCTGGCTACAAACGGGAAGGCCATTCTCAACCAAGGGACATATTTGTCCAAAGGAGTTAAACAGTCATGTATTCGTGTCATTTGGAGTATCTAGTGTCCAATCTTTTTCAGCCGGTGATTAATTGCACAGAGCAATAGGTGACGCGCAGCCATTTTTCATACCTAACGCAATTCTGGACGGGAAGACGCGTGGCACTCCGCGTCCTGCGACTCCCTGACAAAGCAGCGATGGAGAGCAGACCCCCTTGCTGGCAGGTTTCCCAAACCGCCTCGCCTCATGCGAGGAGACTCTATCACCTTCCCACAGTGGGACCAGATGTCCCAACACAGAATGTAATATTGCAAAGAGGGGAAAAAAATTAGGTGAAAAGCTCTGAGAACTAATCTCTGTTTTGTCGAACAGTTGGAGAGCTCCTGGCCATGGTGTCTCAAATCTGACAAAATTACCCTGAAGTCACTGATTTTACATTCCATTTGGCAGTAGAAAATCTTCCAAAGGATTCAAATTCTGCTTTCCTTCATCAGCTCCATTGGGAGGTAAAATAATTCAGAGTAAGGGATTATTGTCTTTCACTCAGGCCTAGGAACGATTAGCCATTTTTCTACAAAATTCCTTTTTTAAAGTTTTTCTTGTCTTGCTTCCTCCTGGCTATGTTAGCACAGCACTGGCATGTGCCTGCTTCTAGTTTGACGAAGACTAGCTGTCTTTAGGAGGCTCGTTTAGAGTCAGGCCTTTGCTATAGAATTCTCATTAATGTTAAGGGAAAAGTAGTTGGGAATTTCATCTCTGTACATTGAGCTGATTATCCATCCCAGACTGCTGCCTCGGTGACAAGCTTAGACCCTGCAGCCTTAATGTGCGTGTGTATCAAACACAGCTTTCCTACAAGGTAGCAAGCAAAGCGTATGTTTCTTATGCATTATTTATGGCATTGAAAATGCATTCTCTTAAAGATTATTGTGGACTGTGCACTTCTTTGCGATGCAGCTGGGAACACGGGGATCTCTGACATTTGGCAGGACCTGGGATGGGCACTTGCACAGCCTTACGCCTTACACAGCCTGTTACAATTCACAGTGAGGGTCCATGAAGCCCTTTGAGGAGCTTAAGAAAAACAATTAATAGCTTGTTTATTGGAGTTTGAGGTTCAGTAAATGAAGATTAAAAAATAGCTGCCCAAAACCACGTTTACAGCACAGCAATTCTAGAAAAGTGTTTTGTTTTCACAAAAAAAGATTCTGTATTTTTTTGTATTTTTTTTCATAATTAGATGTAGAAATTATTCTTGCAGATGTCATAGTGTGCCACGCAGGGGGTGTTTATCGTATTCAGTAGCCTTTGTTCAGAGGTGCAAATTTGCCCTTAAAACTGTGTTGTGCCCACGTGGTAACTGGAGCACAGCAGTAGGAGCCTGTGCACGTAGGGACTGCCATTGTTGCTAACACCCTTTTTCCTAATAGTCTCCATCGACCCTTTATCATTTGTACACATCGAGAAGCCAAAATCAGGCGGACCTTTTTTTTTTATTTGGATGAAATTTTTGCTCATCCAAGCAGTCTGTTGTTTTCTGTGGTTGTACACAGCAGTATGCACGGGCAGTCATCGGTATCTCCCTTACTGCTCTCGACTGTGCGGAGTCAGGTGAATTATGATGCCTTATGGTATTCTCTGCGGTGAGGAACTATTAATGCTTTGACTCAACTGTCTTCTTGATTAGCCTGAAAATGTTGAGAGCCAAGCTTTAGACTGTGCAATGGCTAATGTATGATTAAGCTCAACCAAAGACAGATTTGTATTTGTACTGTTCCCATGCCTGCTGTAGCTATCAGGAGGAGTTTCAGGTATTGGTCTACAGGCAAATATATTTGCTCATTAAGGATATGTATCATCTATAAGGCAGGAGAATGAATTATATAAACTACTGACAATCTCCAGCCGGCATTTCCACGTGGGTTTAAAAGTCTTATTTTACCCTGGGTGTTTTACCCTTACTTACTGAGATGCATGCTTGGAGTGTGCCGGGAATAGCCTACATGCAGATACTGTACACAGTAGGTTTATTATTTCCAGGTAACAAAGAGGAATGCATCAGCACATTGGAGACATTAAAATGTATGGTTTCTCTGTGGCCGTTAATGAGGGTTTGCAGGACTTCCAGTGCTCTACAAAAAATACCTGGGTTTTTCTCCTACTTTTTTGCAGGGTCCAAAGAGAAAGGAGGCATTTGCCGCATATGTGCTTTGAGGATACCATATTTAGGATAATCACAGTTTTTCATTAGTTCCTCACATGCACCCAAACACAGTGCTAGGTAAGCTCTTTAGCTACGCATCATCCCTGTGTTGGTGCCTGAAAGAGGTTCAAGTCCCTGTGTCCATGGTTAGCAGCTGAAATCATAGGTGTGCTTTCCAAAGGCGGCTGCTCTGCCTGGATTTGGTTTGGTTCCCAGGACTGTGTAATCTTGCACAAATGTTCTTTTAGATATGAAAGTGAATCGGCTTTAGTTGTTTATTTCCTTTTTACATTTACTTCCTTTAAATGGACTAACCAGTAGGTTTTTTGGCTGCAGCTAGCACTGAGATAGGAGGATTGAAAATGTTTCCAGAAGGAACATTTTGGATAGGTAATTGTGACTGTTCACCCTAGAAATCTGACTCTGAGATTGTCTTTTCCAGTCAAGGAACAGATCCATTGTGTGACTTGCGTCTCACCAAATCCACTCGGGTATCTCATACAATCAAATACTTGGAAACATGTCACAGGAAGTATTCACAGAAATAGGAGGTATTCACAGAAAGTATTTAATGGCTAATCACAGAATCACAGAATCACTATGGTTGGAAAAGACCTGTAAGATCATCAAGTCCAACCATCAACCAACCAACACCACCATGCCCACTAAACCATGTCCCACAATGCCTCGTCCACACATTCCTTGAACACCTCCAGGGATGGTGACTCCACCACTTCCCTGGGCAGCTTATTCCAGGTAATCTCAGGTAATATTCAGTGTCTGCTGCGATAAAGTCAAGACACTCATGAATTGTTCACAGACAATTTGCAGAAAGAAAAGTGGCTGATGTACATTAGATAGTCCTCACCCATCACTCAGCTCTAGCTACATCTCGGGGCAAGTCTGGGATAGCATTTCCCTTTATTTTCACATCCACAAGGTCTAATGGACTGTGGCATACACACCTTTACAGTTCCTCTCTCTCGTTGGATAGAGTACCCCGTATCTTCCAAAAGTGGTGCGTGGTTGGGCTTTAATCCCCTGAGAAATGGTAGCTCTGAGCTGCCCTTTGCATCTCACCTGACTTTCACGTTCCCCGTCTAGTAGCACCGGCTGTTTTGGGACATCTTCTCCCCTGTGGGAAGGTGGTGGCAGGTGACAACATGAGATCAGTTAACGATTCTAAGTACGTTCAGGCAATCTGCCAGTCGGAGCGCTCAGCCCTCCTTCTTTTTTTAACTTGTGAGAAATTCAAAATAAAAATATTTTAGTGAAGAGGCTTATCTAGAAAAACAGCATGTTAATGATGGAAGGCAGTTTCTTGGCTATCAGTTGCTGTCCTGCACAGAATAACTTTGAGATTTCTATTTTTACTGTGGGAAGACGTTTAAGTCTGGAGCTACTGGCTTTGGTTCTCATTGTTTGTTACCACTACAACCATTCAGTAATCTCTAACAAAGAATTTTTGGAGGCTGTAGACTAGAACCGCAGTTTTCTTCTTATTCTTTGTCCGTATTAGATAACGTTTCACTCCATCGGGTCAAAATTTCAGATGTTATCGGACAGTTTTGTGTCCAAGTGTCTAATAGGTTTTATAGGTAGCTACAAGTGCCAGTGGCTAGAAGCAAGGCATCCCTATCATGTGATTGATGTTTGGTAATATATAGCAGGAGAATTGACAGCATTTCAGGAATAAGGCCAAGATTTATAGGTTATATGCCAAGATGCATTAGAAACAAGCAAATCCATAGAAAAGGAGAATTCAGGAGGTTTGAAAATCAAGTCCTTTGTATAAATTACCATGGTAGCATTGGATCTGCATTTGCTGAGTAAGAGTCTTTGTGTAACCTAGGGCTCAATGCATATAGCATATGCCTCAGCACTTTGGCATGATCTCTTTTTGCAGAAGTTTTAAAGTACTGAAATTAAGCTGCAAATAGAAGCTATGATGGGGGGAGCGGGGGAAAAGGGCTTACCTGATGTTACTTGGTCTTCAGTGTTTACTTTGATCGTTTTGCTGTCTCTTTTTAAGCTTCCAACTCAAGTCAATCAGCAAAATAACAAACCTTCCTTCAGTCCAAGCCAACCCTTTCCCAAATACTACCCTGCAAGAGGGAGAGAGACTCTGCAACGAGCCCCAAAATATAGTTGTCTACTCTCAATTATACTTGAAAAGAGCTCAGGGATTCCAGTGATGGATGACAGTATACAAATCTCAAGACGCTTTGTTTAGTGTGTTTTGTGATATGATATAGGAGAGATAATTCCTACCCAGCGTCTTTTAAAGGAAATCCTGAGGGTGAATCAATTACCTTTCTTTTCTGAATCAATAGAGATGGGATGTATTGCAGTTACTTTATGCTTTAGCGAGTGCTCAAGCACAAAGGATGGCTGCTGATGATAACCATTGCAAAGAATGCCGTGCCATTTTTTTCTCTTTCTTCTTTTAAGGACACTACAATCCCCTTAGTTCACACACTTCATCATTCCTAGTCACAATCTTTTCTCAACAAAGATTTAAGAGCAGGAGGAGGAAGTAAGCTTTCAAAACGTGCAAAGTACGCACTGAAACATGGCTCGTAGCCCTAACAACAGTCCTTCCCATTCCTGAGACTCTCCAAACCCTCGACACTTGTGAATTTTGCCTCCAGAACATTCGTATTTAGGAGATGGAGTAAGGGGAAACGGGGTATGAGCTGACACTGTGGTGCTAGCTAAGGTTAAACCAAGTAGTTAAGGCTCAGCCAAGGATAAAAAGACAGATTCCCTGTATCTCTGATTCTAAAGCAAATACCTTTATGCTTTTTGCAAGATGCTTCCGTGTATCCCACCAGGTACACTGTTGTTCAGAAAAAGGTAAAATATTGCTATATGGAAGCCTGATATTTTAAAATTATGTTTGATAACTTACTGCCTTTATAAACTTCATCATTATACTCTCAAAAGAGTATCAATATATGTGTGTATAATATGATTTGGCAAGACTCTATTGTAAGAGTTACCTGAGTGCAACCCATACGGTAACCTGAGAGTAGTACGAAATGGTAGTAACACAAAAGGAAGCATGGGCTGTGGTTTATGTTTTCATAAA
The DNA here is from genome assembly GCF_030936135.1 of Gavia stellata. Lineage (NCBI taxonomy): Eukaryota > Metazoa > Chordata > Aves > Gaviiformes > Gaviidae > Gavia > Gavia stellata. Next base: position 31,844,886 of record NC_082603.1, on the reverse strand, counting down.
AGGTACCAAGACAATTGGGATAGCACTTTCTTTTTTCCCATTTGGATCTCTCCAGAGATCTGAATAGATCTCAGAGGTCTGTATAGGTCACTCTACTTGTCTGTATTGTCAGACTGATATCTAAAGAATATGGGGAGACAGGAAAGTGGAAACTAGATGAAAAAGGAAGGACGCTTCTTAAGCTCCTGCCTTTCTTGCCTGGTACCGAGGTCCCAGGAGGGCTAAGGCAGTCTGAGGTGATAGAGAACTGCATTGGGCTTTTCTCTCTAGTTCCCTTGATCAGGATCCACTTTCCTTTTCAGAAGCTGAGAGGAAACTAAAGACACTAAAAAGACATTGAGGGGTCTGACCACATACTGGCTCTGTTGGCTGCTGTTTCTCAAAAGGAGGAAGGCTGTGTCTTAATACAGAAATTAATTTACTTGTAAGAGAATCCTGTTCTGTTGAGGGCATTTCTTTGCATTTCGTGGCTTGAATAGCAGTGAATTGAAAAGGAAAAGGACAAGAGTTAAAAAAAAAAGAAGAAAATTTTAAAATGCCTTTCTCAATGAGAAAGAAAGAAAATTATACAAGCAGATGGGGACAGGTTAGAAGTGTGGGCAGGAGACTTTGACATGGCTTCGCCTTTGTTTCTCTAGAATAGTTTGCATTGCACCACCTGAAAACTCAGCAGAAGCGATATGTGGAAAACGGCATGAAAACGGAGGAGTTACAGAGAACACCATACAAAAGTGATATTCAAATAATTGTAACACTGGTTGGGGGGGAAGTCTGGAGGTTTTGAGTCTGACCTCCTGCTTGAAGTGGGATGATCACAAATACTAGCCAGGTCAGCCATGCCTTGGTCAAGCCAAGTCTTGAAATCCTCTGAGGACAGAGATTTGACAGTCTGTCTTGTAATGTGCGCCCATGCTGCTTTCTCAAATGACCAGTCTGAACCTTCCCGCCTGGGTCTGTGGCTGTTGCCCCTGTGTTGCGCTGTCTGCCAGTACCAATGAGAATTTGGCTATTATCTTTGTGTTAGATTTTACAGTAGTTGTAGCTGCCACTAGATCCACTCTTAGTTTCCAGACGAACAATTTCGACTCCCTCGCGCTCTCCATGTGCAGATCTGTTTTGTAGCTCACTGACCCATCTTGATAGCAGTTTCATGGACCTTGGGCAGCTTCCAAGCACCACTCCTGAATGGGGAGGTCCAAAAGTGAACACGATATTCCAGGTGTGGCCTCACTGGTGCCAAGCAGAGGGGAGTAGTAACTCCCCAAACTCCTAATGTAGCCCACGTTGTGGTTCGCCTTACTTGTGGTGGGTGTCCACTGTTGGTTTCTATTCAATTTGCTGCCCACCGAAAGCTCCAGGTCTTTTTCAGCAAAACAGCTGTTCACCCAGGTGATTCCCAGCCCATGCTCATGCATGGGATTAGCCCATGGCAGCTGCTAAACTTCGCATTTCTCTTCATTGAGTGTCATGAGGTTCTTGTTGACTCCATCTTCAAGTTTATCAAAGTCCCTTTGGATAGAAGTTCTGCTCTTTTGGTTGACCCCTCCCCTTAATTTAGTACCATCCACACGTTTGCTGAGGATGCATGTCTGATAATCAGTTTTACGCAGAGATCTTTAATGAGTAGGGCATTATGAATGTCCAAATTTGCAATTTAAAATCGATTCAAGAAATGCCAATGAAGTTTTGTCTGGGAGCCAGAGAGGTAATATTCCCTCTGTGCAGAGACCCTTTTTCTGCCTTGGAATATAGCATTCATCTACAGGTAGTTCGATAATAGAAACAGGTTAACAAATTAAGTGGAATTCAGGAAAGAAGGATGATGGTGTCTGAAAGTGAATTTTCTGGGTGAATAACAAAATAGTTTTGGTATTTTTCATTTTGACTGAAGACCAATTGGCTTAAAAGGGGCAACTGCCAACAAAAATGTTTCAAGGATATTTAAGGTACAGGAGGGCTTTTTATAAAAGTTATGTATCTGTTAACTACCAACAGGGATATAAATGAATCCTGTCTCTAGAAGCTGGATCCTAGAGCCGCTGTGGTATGCTGAGGAAAGTAGCAACAGATATGGCTGCAGCATAGGGGTATTTTGTGAGTTTGAGACGAACCACGTTCGAGTGCCAGTGCAAGCTTCTAAAACCTTGAAGATCACCTTAATCATTAAGGTAAAAATTAAATCTGTACTGTGACTCTGCCTCCATGCAGTTTCAGAAGAGATGGAAAGAGCACTGCATTTCTCCCAAGTTATTTCTCTTTTCTCTTTTGCCGGGAGGGATCCCTTTGGAGAGGAGATCCTGCCAGCTTTCTTTTATGTTGCTTTCCATTGAGTTATTCCCCTTGGTTTCTCCTTGCATTCTTGGAGAAGAGAGAAGCAGCTTTCATACCTTCAGGGTGTAAAATCTGGCTCTGTTGGGCTGAATGAAAATTTTTCTTTGACTTAAAGGCGATTGGAATTTCACCCTTAGAGTCTGCTTAGGAAAACCAGAGGATTTAATCTGAAGCATTGCACGTTATGATGATCATACATAAAAGAACAACATTAACCTTCGTGCCACATACAGAATTATTTCTGAGTGGAAATGAACAAAATTTTGTAGAGTAATATTATTTGCAAGGCCTTCTCAGTAAGAGAAAATAATACAGATGATGAAGAGAAATAAGAATTACAGCTTGAACTACTGAAAACCTCTTTTTGACACTGTCTCTTTAATTAGAAAAAATGAGCCTAACCAAGATGTATATCATCATTGATTTTTATAATAAGCTTTTAAAGCAAACATACGTGGTGTCACCATGCTATTTTATAACATACACTGCTAACCATTTATTCTGTCGTATAACAGTTCACCAGCAGATATATTTTATTTTTTTTTCTGTGTAATAAAAAAGATAAAATCAATACCTATTATATGGCATACCTTCAAGGTTAAAAAGTACTAAATCTTGATGCTAACATCTTTCCTTGTATGCATTAATTTAGGAGAAATATAAATTCAATACAACTACATTTTTAGCTATATGGTTAAAACTAGATCCTAAGTATAACAAAGGATTTGGACATTCGGAAACGAACATCAAGGTACTGACACTGGACAATGTATTCACGTAGATTGTTAAACTTTGCAGGAAATCTAACTATGAAAACCCAAGAAAGCTGGTACATGGGCCAGATATGATTGGAAGGAAAGATACTGTGGTTTCACATATTTGGATGTAGTTTTTGATCCAACAGAAACTCATCTGGCCTGACAATCGTGTGCCAATTAAATGGATTTATAAGGTCAATAGAAAAATGGAGTAATTTTCCTTGGCTCTGTTGCTGGTAGTCATTTAACAACAATTACAGAGTACAGTTAATTTAATGATAAGAAGCATCAAAACTGAGAAAGTGAAAATGGAAGTGTCAAAGCCATCAGAAGACTTGTCTTTACCACGTTATAGCTAAGGTATTTGAACGCCTAAGTGGGAAGCAATATGATAATGTTGCAGCCTATTACTGTGCACTTTGCCAGTGCTTCAAGAAAACATCAAAAAAAGGCAATCCAGCACTTACCTCTGCTTATTGTGAGTTAGTTCAAGATCTCATGTGATTGTAGTAGTAGTAAATGAAGAAGGACACACTCTCTTTTTTATTAAGCAACTAAAGCTATTGGATTTCTGATGCAATGATGAGTTTGTGGCAGCTGTGAAGCCAAGTGTACTTGGTGATGTAACGTGCACAAAGTGTGTGTGCTTAATATGTATTTCGTTCAGTGTTAAAGTAGAAATCTTTTCTATTCATTACCGCTTTTTCACCACTCAGCAATTAATTGTGTGTTGAGATACTTATGAATATGCAATTACTGTTTCCTGCCTGTGAGCAGTCTTCCCCTGTACGCATGGGAAGCAGTTGCATAGAGTTAACTAAGCACTAGCTGAAACTCCCAGTTTATAATAACATCCTTAACATGCAAAATGCAGATGATGGTAGAAATGCTAAGACATGGATCGTTATTTATGGGAGAAAACTCTGCCTTGGCAGGCAGGAGGTTTACATGGGTGCCATCCCAGTGAGGAACGTCACCCCGTGTGTTGTGACGCTTACGGTGAATGAAATGAACTTTCAGTGCTGAAGACAAAAAGAAACAGCTGACGCTGAATACCTCTCATCCTAAGGGTCTTCTGTTCCTGTTTGCATCTGGGTATATCCAGTATAAAATTATTAAATGTGGGGGGTTCGTTCTACCTGGCTTTAGAGCTGCTCTCAGCAACTTCAAATAACAGCTTACACCTGGAAACATCCTTTAGTTTAGTTTCAGTAACAGCTTGAAAAGTTCTTTAAAGGATTTACTTGTATGACTGCTTGTTAAAACTTAACTCTCCTCCCGGCTGACTTGCAGAACCCCCTAGAGCAGAACAGCCCATGTTTTCCAAAATATTTGTTGGCTGAAACACATCTTCTGAGAAGCGTTGCTGGACTTCTGTCGGTAGGATGAATTCACTGACGTTGCAGATTTTTTCAATTTCTTGGATGTTGGAGGAGGATTCCCTATTGTGGCAGATGAGACAATCTCTTTGGGAATCTCCATGCCAGTTAGCAAATCATCACCGATTTCTGGATTTCTTCAGATTATTCACTTACCAATAATTATATCTCTTTCTACTGGCAGAACTTGAAGGAAAAATTCTGTGGGTTACTTAATATTTGCACAGTTGGGGTTTTTTTTGAGGGCCACACCTGTTTAATGAACCAAATAGTGCATCACAGGCACCTTCTTTTTTGTACATTATACATGTACTGGCCTTTATTTTTAGTCAAATGTTTTCCAGATAAAACTTAGCTTTGTTTGGCCTTGGCTTAAAACATCTTGAGATAATTCAGCTCGCTTCTTGCAAAAATTGCAGAATCACAGAATCACTAAGGTTGGAAAAGACCTGTAAGATCATCAAGTCCAACCACAATTGCAGCAGATGCTAATAACAAAATATAATTTATAAAGAAATACATGGGTTTGGGTTGTTTTTTTTAATATTTTGGTGAGGGAATAAAAGGCTAGCTGATAGATTAATGTCTTACATGCTAAGTGTAAGTTGGAGAGACATTTCACTGGCAAGCTATAAGCTTCTGGATACAGAGGATTATAAGGGAAATGCTCACGCAACCTTAGCAGCATTACAAACAGCAAAGCCACAATGAACAGAACAGCCTCATTGCAACGATCTAAAGCCAGTGCTGTTTTCTTTAAGGCAAACATTGTTTTTATGCCCTACAGATAAATCCCATTTTAAGCTTTGATCAAAGCAAATACACTCACTTTGAGGCTTTGGGCAGATGTAAATTGCTTTGTTATACACATGCATTTGCATACATTTGCAAGGAGACGGGGTCTACATGTAATGGTGCCTTTTATTTTTGATGGTGTGCTGAAATTCAAGTAACCGGTGGTTTTCTGCCATTGCTAAGGCAAAAGTTTCTCTGCAAAGGAAATAAATAACACACGCGAAGCAACGCGGAGGTATGCACGAAGCTTCGTCATTGCCAGAGCTGCGAGAAGGGGCCGTGCAGGGCCCCGAACACCAAGAGTTGTTTTATTTTATTTATTTTGCTGTTCTGTGTGGTGAACAAATGTAAATGAAATAGTTCCTAGAGAGGGACATTTCTCTTGTTTGGCCACTTCTGGAATGGCTGCGCCAATAGTGTACGAAATGTGCAGATTGCCAAAATACTGGGTATCTGTCTTTGTTACAGGCTTCCATTTGTTTTCTTATATATTTCTCTACTTAGTTTCCTGAATTAAATTGGATTAACTTCCTCTCTCTCCCAATTAATGCTGTTAACAGTAATAACAACCATAATGTGTGAACATCTGGCATTTTAGTACACAGTAAGCTTTTAGAAATACCAGATATGAATCTATTGAAATCTGTCTCTATAGTGATTTTCCCAGCGTTTTGTGGCTTAGATGATGAATTCTTCTTTCCTCTCTGGTTTGCTTTCATTATCAAGGTTTGTTAATTCTTTAGATGCCAGGGTTAGATAATTAAATACCCCTTTGTAATTACTGTGGTGCCTGTGGGTTTGAGACCTCTAGCTCATTAGGCAGTATGCTGTCCCTCTAAGATATTTGAGGGAAATACTTTCATACTCATCAAAGATCTCTGTGGCAAATTAAGGTCACGGCTGTCTCTTTGACAGGCCGAAGGCTAAGGTTTTGGGTTTTTTTCATTAGTTACCACTAGGGCAGTTCATATCAGAGACAGGTATTTTCTGAATCCAAATATTGAACAACCAGTTCTTCAAAACTCCTGTGCTTTCAATAGCAAACATGTCGCCCTTATAAATTACCAAGGACTTCTTTGCTGTAGTGAACAGAGATTTTGTGGGGCTGCCTGCACTTTCACGTGCTCTAAGCTGAAGATTGGCCTTACAAAGACTTTTATTTCTACGCTGTTGCAGCTCTTGACCATTTTCCAAAGTTTTTTATTATGGTTGAAGAAAGAGTTGGAGCAAACTTCCAGTTATTCCCCCTTGTAATTTTGAGAAGGTGCCAGCTGTCAACCACAGGTTGACATTAGGTGTCCCAGAGATTTGTGTGGACTTTTTGTTATCTATTTAGATGTCTCTCTGTACCCATCTTCACTTTATTCAAGCAGTTCTTGCGAAGGCGATGAGGTTGGCCTTGCTGGTGAGGATTTGGACTACAGTGTGTGAACTCCTGGTTCAGTTCATCGTTGCGCTTTTGTTCAGTAAAACTTCGTATGGTTGGATGTCTCTTCACTAAAATGGGAAGGAAAATACTTCACTATTACAGAAGGATCATAAAGAGTCTGAATACTAAAATGGCGAGTGATGCAGCATTGCTTGCTTAATGGAAAACAAGCAAATGGAGCCAATGAACACTAACATGAAAACCCTGGAGATACACTAAAAAGGAGAAGTGGGAGATGGATATGGTTGATCTAGGAAGTAAACCTGTGTTTAACTTACAGAATAGTCGGAAAAGAGAAAAAAATCCTTTCCAAACAGAAGGGTGGGGTGGTAGGGGTGCAGGTGTAGCCAATGAAACGGGTTAATTTTGTGTTCCCATCCCACGCATGGTAGATTGTCTCCTCTGCTTGGAAGGAATCAGGAAGGTAGGTTGGAAGGTCAGCAGATCTGAGGCATCTAGAGAAAAACCTGGGTTGAAGCTTGTTTAAAAACCCCTACGGAGGCACAGTTACTTTTTGTGTGAGGCAGAAGCCAGCTTATGAGCAGCAGAATGTGCTCGGAAGGGAGCCCCAAGATGTTTTTCCCCACTGGAAAATTAATAGAGAGTAGCAGGCTGCTCTTCTGCTGGCTCGAGGCAAGCGATGGGAGGAAGGGCGTCCCAAAGCCTGCCGTCACAAGCCTACCAGCACGTGGGGGGGGAGGGTGTCACCACTGATCTGCCAGATGGAGCATGTTAAAGGGCAGCCTGCTGAGCAGAGAAGGCAACTAGCTTGAAAAGCCAAGCACATTGACGAGTGCACCGTCTCCCCTAGGAAAAAATGAAGCTGCAGACAGTGTTTACAATTGCATCACACTGATTCATAGAGGCAGAGTTGGGGGTGCAGGTATAACTTTGATTTATTGGGTTGTATTAGTAAACAACTGCATTTGATGGTGGCTTGAACCAAAATGCCAGCTGCCCGACTTCAGGGCTCTGCATGAATCTCTGCTTGGAGCCTGGCCTGTTGAGCTGACAGTAAAATTCTCATTGACTAATGTGGAGGTCAGGTTGGAGTCGTTACATTGCAGGAGAGATGTCCTACGGGGCAGAGCACTCCAGCACCCAGGAATGAGGGCTACAGAGACTGAGAAGTACCTGAAGAACAAAGGAAATGCCATTGGACAAAGCTACATCCAACTCTAAGTCTCATGAAGTGCATTATAGTCTCTTCTTCTTCTTGTGTCTCCACAATTTTTATTTTTTACCATGCATGAATCCCATAACAGGCATCAGTTTAAAAGAAAAGCGGCAGATTGTCAACTGTATTTCAAGAGTGCTGTGCCTCACGTGGTCATCTCTGATGCTGGGCTTGGTCTGTGAACTTCTGTTTCCAAGAATTTTAACTCTACGTGTACGATGACTTCTGCTGATGTGGAAGTTGAAGGCCATAAATAACACTCTAATTTGCAAAGTTTTCAGTTTATAGTGCTCTAGTGCATGGAGCTATGAAGCAGATTTTCATAAATCTTCTCTTTTTATCTCGTTTGATGGTTTCTTTTTAGACCTTACCCTGCCAGCAATTTTCCACTTTGCCGGACAAATGAATGTGTATAGGCAGAACGTCCGTGGCAGTTGAAAGGTTAATGGAAGGAAAATGTAGTGACATCAAAGTAAGTTTTATTAAGTGAAGCTTTGATTTTCTCCATTATTGGCTCTTTTGTGTGGAGAAACTTAAATTCTATATAAAGCACACGAGCACAGACTACTCATGAGCAGAAAGCACGAGGGTACAGCGAAGAATATTAATTTGTTGTTTTGCTATAGTTCCTTCCAGCTGAAGGTCACAGCGAATGCATTACATTTCAAGTGTCTCTACTCTTACATGTGTGTTAAATATTACCAGTTTCTTATTATAAATAAATAAGAGACTGAAGCAGAGAGTTGCATATTTAAAGACGAGAATAAATGTCTAAGGCAGCCCTAGGAGGTGATGTTGGCTATTTTGGTTCCCAGTTTTGGCCCTTCCCTAAATGAGAATTTTTTCTTTACAAGGCTGTTTCTGTGCAGATACTGGGCACAACACTCTGTCAGCACTAAACAGATAAATAATAATCATCCAACAGATTCACGGTTGCACCTGACATACCAAATTTATTTGAGAAAACTTATTCTGCTGGCAAATACCGATTCCATGTCTGCATGCCAATTATGGGATAACTACCTTCTGTAAAGAAGAGAAAAGCCTATTGTTTTAAGGGGATTTCAGAAAATTATACACCTGAAAGAGGTCACTTTCCATTACGCTTGAACAATTTCAGTTATCTTAAAAAAACCCGCACATAAAAACGAAAGAAGATCCTACAATTTTCTAAATTGCAGAAAGAATTCTTCTCTTTCTCGTGTTCGTTCCACCTGGGCTAGCTGCTGTGTTATTAGTGCTACAGGAGTTGAAGGCTGTAAAATGCAGAGACAGATTTCAATTTTAGACGAAGCCGTACAGCACTCGCATCGTTTCTTGTTCACGCAGTGTGGGGGGGGTTCGTCTCGGACACCTGTGACGACAAAGGTTTCTTGGGGAAGTGAAGATGAAGAGCAGAGGAAGGGTAAGCAAAATCTAGTAAAGGTTCCTAAATATTGAGAGGGTCACCCCCTCTGTCAGTGACTGAAGATTGGCGATTAAAGAAGTGTTTAAGGGAGGGAGAAAGCAGGAACTCTGTATAACTTACAACTATAGATTTTTTCTTGCGTTTTTAAATAAATGCACTTGACCTTTTTGTCAGTAGCTTTACTGAAGGATTTAATCTTGTGTTTTTGACATAGAAAATAGAGAATCATTATTGGCACGTACAGTATTTAACAAAAAATAGAAGCAATGTTTTCCATGAACTTTTTCAGTTAACAGTATATTTCAGTAGATAATATATCCATTTCCAACCCTGATGAAGTAGTATTGGATATTATTTTTTACACTGTTCTGGGAGGAAGAAAACCAAGTTTCTCTTACATCCAGTGATAGCATGTGGTACTTCAGTGATGTGGTTCCCTGTAAATGCAGATTTTGTAGCGATACACTGGTCTGTTATGGGTCAGGTTCCTTTCACCCTCTGTGTTATGGCAACTTCCACTACGGATCAGATATATAACTTGGCATAGATGGGATTAATACTCACAGCTTGTATCTTGTCCTATGTGGAAAACCACTGTGTCAAAATAAGCATATGTATGGCTGATCCCATACTAGGGATGTTACTTCACTTTACCTACACCAGTACCGTTAAAAAATGGTGATGTAAGGGGGGGGAAAAAAAGGGGGGAGACAAAAAAAAAAGCGAGACAAAACCAAAAGGATCTGAAATCCCATTGAAAGTCAATAAAGCTTTAGCACAGGAGTTATTTATATCCTTTTGTAAATGTTATCCACTTTTTCTGGGTGCAAAGTGCAGATTCTCAGTGGAAGGCTGGCTGAACACGGTGAGTCTTGAGGAGGAGGATGGGAAGAAGATAACAAGGCCACTGGGGAAGGCCACAAGGCAATGGAAATTGTCTCAGGCATAGCAGAGTGGCAGGTAAAGAGGCATGAAAAAGGGGGTCTGAGAAGGGTAGGTGCAGAGGAGGGGGAGAAGCAATGAGAGGGCTTGGGGGGAAAGTCAGAGCCGTCATGTGCTCGGGAATGCTGGCTAAGGAGGAGAAGCCTGGCTGCCCTTTGCTGGCAGTGGGGTCTCCGGAATAAGCTCGGTCGTTCTGCTCACACAGATGTATTTCACATCATTTTAAACAGCAAGGTTTTAAGGTGGCTGGTGTCTGCAGTTTGTAAAGCTGTCTTGCCCACCAGTTAACTGTATGGCGTAGTTTCTATTGCAAATGAAAGCCAACCTAGAGTCCTTCTGGGAAGGGGTGTTTGGTTGCACAGTTTGGGTCATGGCACACGCTGGGTCGGGGGCATCCCTGAACCGAAGGACCCTGGGGGTGGCAGCTTCATCGGCCAGGGCTCTGCAGCACCGGCATGCCTGGGGCTCTGCTGGGCTTACTTCCACCTACATTCAGGTGATATTTTCATGTGGAGGAAGGTAGAATGTGGGAGAAGACAAAATGGAAGTCTGGCAAGATATATCTAAGTTGGCAAAAATTACCTGCTAATCTGTAATTTTATTTAAAAAAATCCACTTTGTATATATGCTTTTTTAATCCTTCATAGCAAAGAATTCAGCCAGGGATTTTATTCTTGCATTAAAGCCCCCACCATTGTTGAATTTCATTTTACTGTAACTGATGAATTGTTTTAAGGCTGCATATTGTTTCCTGGTCAAAATGGAAATGAGTTGAAGAAAACACAGCATAATTAAGAATTCTGCAATTTTACGTATCAGTTCCCTTATGATAATTGGCCTGCAACATGAAATATTTAAAAACACAATCAAACTCTGTCTGTATACATGAGGATATGTTTGTGTATCTGTATCTGTTAGCACTGCACGATGTATTAGCTGCTTGCAACTAATTAGTTGCTAGCTACTCACAGCATCTGTATTTCAGATCCCGTGGGACTCTAAGGAATGTGACCTTATTTTAATGCTTTTCTGTGCTTTGAGAATCACTCCTTTGTATCTGCTACTAGGACGTGTTTTGTTGCTTTAATAACAATAATGCCTAGCACTCTTTTTAGATTTCGATCCCAAGGACATCTACAAAACTAGAGAAACATTATCTCTATTATAAAGGCGCATCTGCTACTTTAGAGCTGGCCACTTAAAAACAGAGTAGTCCGATTAATTATTGGGTGATGCTTGTGCAATAGTTACAATAAACTGTGCTGGAAGTGCCGAAGATGGTACTCTGCCCTGGGTGCCAACTGCACAGCTCCAGTGGCTTCCCTCGACTCCTTTTACTCCTCCGGTAGCTTCTCCCCATGCCACTGATGGGGGTATCTGCCCCAAAATGAACGGGCTGCTTGAGTAAGGGACCACCATGCTCCATCACAAAACACAACGGGAAAGGAGCTACTTGGAGTACATCCATTTACACGCAGTGGTGATTTGCAATGGAGATTGTGGTATCTGTCCAGACGAGGAGAGAGAAGAGAAATAACAGCTCTACTTCTAAACAACTTGTATTTCTAGGGGCGTCTGACTGCACAGCAATCGTACGAGGTAGTGGGGTTTGGCTCTGCTTTCCCTAATGCACTTCTGTCTGCAAGGCTGAAGAGAAGTTTGAGCTCACTAGAACAGATTTATTTCCACCATAAAGAATCATGTTGACTTTCTTCAGGCCCAGGGAAGTTTGATTAAAGAGGTTCATTAGACTTTGTCTGGAATTCGGTATAATGCTTGGTGCATAGTCCTTAAATACACTGAAGTTTGCCAAATCAGTACTTAGCTTGTATTTTTATGAGAATGTTGTTTGTGTTTAGTAGATGATGCAAGATGTTAGGTTTTTTTTTATTCAGCACTAGAGCCACATTAAAATTGGAGCTTGTTCAGTGGCTATTTTCTCTTTGAAAGGCTGTATTATAGAGGATGCAACACTCTGGGATCTTGCCACTTGTGTTCATTAAAGATCTCATGGCACTTCTGGCAGGAACTAGGTGGCTGGACTTCATGTCCTGGCTTGTACTCCAGTTTGCACTGGCCAAAGTCCAGTATGAGTAATTATATTCTGCATGCCTTAATTGCCCCAGTAATTTCAATTAGAGTTAGTATTGTTCTTCGTGCCCGATTCTAAAATGTTGCGTGGTGTTGCTGTGTGATTAAACTGTTCCGACATTCCATCCTAGAGGTAGGTAAAATGATCTTGGCTTCACACTTTGTAAAGCATTTCCTTGGGAATGCCCTTTTCAATGGGCAAAATAAGTGTAAAAGATTATTACTGTTTATCTGAGACATAGTGATGGCAAGGTTTTCTGCTTGCTTGTTAGTCTTTTTTTTTACACTAAAGCAAGGAGTGTTTGAAACTCAAGACATGACGAAGAAAGTATAATTAGGCTTGTTGCTCAAGGTGTTTTAAAGGTTTTAAACCAAATGAAGATAATGTACCTTAATTGCATTTGCATAATGGACATAGCTGAAATCAGGTCCCTTTTTTTAATGTCTGTGACTTGCTCAGCAATGTATGCGAGAGCCAAGTTTCTACCTGTGGCAAAAAGGAAAATTGAAACTAAATCTGGATGGAGCTTAGTATGTGAGCAGAGTTCAAATGAAGATGTAGTTGTGCTTAGTGCACAGGGAGGCAGCCATCCTTATTCAAAGTGGTCACATGGTCGCATTTGGGATTTACCAAGTCCTTGATCTTTGAGATACTGAATGAGCTCATTCCATCTGACTGCACACTCAAATCAAGCCTGAATTGCAGAAGATAAGACCTGCTGCAGAGTGCATGCATGTTTTTTTTCCACCCCACTATTCACCTGGCCCCAAGATGTCACACCTAAGCTGGATTAAAAAAAGCTTTGATGACTAAGAAGCATAAATAATATTACAACAGTCTCCTGGAGTCAGAGGAGTCACTGAACAAGGGCAAATCACGTGTATGTTAGTTCCCGAGCAGGGAACTATCCCTGGGGAACTGAGAGTACGTACAAGTTACCTTCATGTGCTGTCCCATATCCGCAGAATTGGCATGCTGCTTTTTAAGCCTACAGACCCAACTCGTTCCTGGAAGTAATGTAGATCCTCGGGGAAAAAAACCAATCTTCCTTGCTCCAGAAATTGTCCTTGGTATCAGATGTCAGTAGCTCCCCCTGAAGCAGTCTCAGCAAGGCTGAGACAATCGACAGCCGTGCATGAGCACGTTAAAATACCATGGAAAGCACTGTTAACTAAATGAAAATTTGTGGGTGCTGGGTGATACTTTCGAGGAGAAGGTTGCCTTCCTGGGCTCATAGCACAATGGTTCCCTTGAACCGATGGCTTTTGGGGTTAGTAAGAATCTTTAAGAGCAGTGTTTTGGACAAGGTGTTTCTTCTACCTCTTTTATAATTTCAAAAGCTTTGTAAAATGCTCCTGAGCTACAGTTTCTCAGCTTTAAATAATTCAGGACTGAAAGTAGTGGTTCTTACTGAGGCAAAGCTCTTAATTGAAGTCAGTTTTTCGGCTTGAGCGGGTCAGACTCGGCTCTGAAGTAAAACCTAGGACACTTGATAGGAAACAAGCTTTCTTTAAAACAAAAAAAAACCCAGTTAAAATACTAGTAACTATTCTTTTAATAAACAAACAAATATCCTTCCAACAAGGGCAAAATCACAAGAGCTCACGTAGCACTCGGGTGTGTCTCTTCCTTCAAATGTTTAGTGTGTTTTGAAGATGAGCAGAAGGCGCAAATGTTTTGCTGGTTGTCATAGACTGTGTTGACTTGCGGAAAGCAGGTTCCTCGTGCAATAGTATTTAGGTTTTTTCATTCACTGGGGCAGTAGCTTGGCAGAATTCAACCAGCAGTACTGGTGGTCTCCCATAATTGTTGACGATAAACAAATTATCTGATGAATGGAGCCTCTTTCCTATTTGAGTAATGTCTGTCAACAGGCTGATTTTATTTTTCCTTCTTGTGATTGCCATATGAAATGTGTTGGCCATAGCCGATCAGACTCCTGTAGCCAGCATCAGCTGCTGTGCCCTTGCTCTGCAGGGTAACTCGCCACTCGGCACCTTCATCCTCCTGTCTTTGGGCTCTCACTCACTCTTTGTTTTTGTGCACAGGATTTTCTCCTTTTGGCATTTCACTATTTACTCGGTGTTTGTAGAGGGTCAGTAGTTCTCTAGTCCCACGATACTGTTTGTCCACCAAGGCTTAAGGGATGAAAGCAGCGGGCTGTAAAATGGGGGTGAGTCTTTGGAAACCATGCGAGTTACATGTTTTAACATGACAAAATAAGGACTTATGTGAAGAATTCCCTTTTGACAAAGTCTCAGCTGCTCTCTCAAAATGCAGATGCGGATAGGATGATAATGTGGATGAACTAAATAGAAGTTCATTATCTCAGCGATGTTTCTCACAATTGATCTTAGTTAATAGAAGCCACACTTCAAAATCTGTGTTGCCGAAATGTGGTACCTACTAGGGGAGACTGTTCCTGCGGAAGAGAACTGTGCTTGCGCCAATGACATTTTTTTGAACATTCATGTATGTACCCATATGAGATTTAATTTCCTTTTTACTTAAATTTGCAACTTTTAGGTCCTGTCTTTATTTGTTTGAAGAGGGGCAAAAGCATTTTGGATAAAGGGGGTTTTGGTTTTGTTCTTCCTTTTGATTTTTGGTTTACTGCCTAGAGCCCTTTCTGAGTATGGTCTTTAGTAAATCACATTGTTTGAGTTCTGCAGTTGCGCTAGATGTGGTCAAAGCACATTACCTATAAGAGATGAAAATAAAGCATTATTTGTTCTAGTGGATAGTCGTGACAACTTTTTTTCAGAAGTGACTTATGCAGAGGGCACGCTGTGATTTGCTGCTTGGTAAGTAATCTGCAATATTGGTTCTTAAAATGTCTGGATGTTTCTTAAAGAAAATAATCATGACTGTAGTTGAGACTACAGCTGTAAAACACAAGATCTGTTCTTGGGTAATTCAGTAGATGCTGAACGTGCTCAGGCTCGAGCCCGTAAGTGGAAAATAATATATGATGGCGAATCTATTTCAGAAAGCAATTAAAAAAAAAAAAACCAACATTGCTCCATTATTCTTTCAGTTGATAACTATTTCTGGTATATATCTCATTTGCCTGGTTTATGCCATCTGTTTTCTTTCCAAGTTTAGTATAATTATATTAGTTACCCATCAGACTTTGAAAGTTTTAAACACTGCCTTGAAAGTGTGTGAAAAAAGTTGAAGTCACTGTTGTCTTTTGGCTTTGAATTCCACAGCTTCTAAGTACAGTATGTCAAAATAGCCGCTTTAAGAAAAAACCCAACTACCACCTTGAAAAGTAAATTGAGTTAATAATGGTATAGATAATAATCTAACTTCTGTATGCTGCAGATGTGAATTGTCAGAGGAAAAAGAAGATAAAGTAGTATATCATCAATAGGACTAGATCTTAGATGATTTTTTTTTCATAATTTGCATAGTAATGAAAGACAATGATACTCTTCAACTTCGTTGTAAGCGCATATGAATCACCTTCAAAATAATTTATAGTACATGTACGGAAAAAAAACCGGTATAATTTTACTGATGTTTCAGCTTGGCCATGTCAGACTGACCTTCAATCACTGTCAATTGTTCCATTCAAACCAATCAATGAGAACATTATTAGTAACAGTAAGTGATTGCTTATGACAAATCAGTGCGATGTGATTAAATTGTCAATGCAAATATACATGATTGCAGCTGTAGGTGTAAGGAAGTGGCCCAACGGCAGGAATACTTAAATCTGTCTTGTAGTCTTAGACATGTAAGTATTTCCAGAAACAAATGCGTGGAAAGGGTAGTAAACCAGAGATGAGTAGATGGTTTGTTGAAAAAGCTGCATGTGAAACTTAAATGACAAAGAGAGCAGCAATAGCAACCTATGCTCAATCAAAGTGGCGTGTTTAATTTCAACTCCAGATTAAATTCAGGTCTGCTTCATGCCATTAATTGCGTGTTCCCACTGCTGTAATGCAATTACTTTCACCAAGTAGCTCGCTTTTCTTGAATCTGTACTCAAGCTTTGAGTGACCTACTGATAGAAACCTCTCAGAACTGTCGTCCATCCTAGAAGAAGGACAGACAGAGCCTTTGCCTGAGCTGCATGGAGGACATGCTGCTGTGCAGTGCAGGCTCTCGCTGAAAGGTATGGGCAGGGTCTGTGTTTCCCAGATAGCTTCTCTGAATAGTCACCAGCCCGAATCCAGATGGAAAATGGGACTGGAGACAATCCAGCTTGCCAGGTGCATCTGCGATGCACAGTGCTGAATGCAGGCTTCCTATTTTTTCTGCTTCTAGGAGGTGACAGCAACCATAATGATGACTTCCTCTCTTTCCCCAAAGTCCTCCATCTCAGGACCAGTGTCAAATCCAGTTTCTCTTTAGGAGCCTCCATCTTTTTTGTTTAGCTACTACCAAGAGACTTTCTTGTCCCCTCTCCCTGAGGTCTTCTGCTTCCTGTGAGAAGCCCGAGTCAATCGAAGGGTAACAGGCTTACTCAAAGCAACCATCAGAAAAAGGGATTAGTTTTTCATCAGCTGACAAAGGAAGACCACTTTTAGCAAGTGCTGTGTGCTGCTTACATCCTCCTTAGCTGGAAAAGGGTTGCTGAGAAGAGGAGCCAGGGTATCCAGAGGAAAGAGCAAAGGAGAGGAAAGAGAAAGGCAAGCTCTTGGCATTGATTTTTGTGCACATGTATGGTAGAGAGTAGTAAATGTGGAAAACAATTGTGTGGGGAGGGGAAAATTATTAAAATAGCTGGAAATTCCATTTAAAACCTTCTTTGGGTTTTTTTGATTGAGCTGTCATAGGCGGGTCTGAATCCAGTTTAAGATCTATTTTGGTTCCTCCTTGTGAACAAATACTATTTCTGGTGTTTGTCTTGATCAGGATGCGTGCCAGCCCTCCTGCTGCTCAGCTTCTCACACTCCACTGAGCTGTGGAGTATTGCTCATCTCTGGGAAGGGTTATGGGTTATACTGAACCCTCTTACACTTGTAAGACAAAGTGCTAGCCACCGTGGTTGCCGTTTTGTTTATTAAAAGCTGAAATAAGGGAAGGGCCCTTCCTAAAACATAGGAGTGCATAGCACTGCGGTAGCAGAAGCATGCTGTGCAAAGTGAGGATTTCCAAGAAATTGGTGCACCAATGGTGCACTGATGGTGACTTCACCACCTCCCTGGGCAGCCTCTTCCAATGCTTCACCACTCTCTCCCTAAAGAAATTTTTCCTAATATCCAGCCTAAACCTCCCCTGGCGCAACTTGAGGCCATTTCCTCTTGTCCTGTCGCTTGTCACATGGGAGAAGAGACCAGCACCCACCTCCCTGCAATACAAGAATTACATCAGTGATGATGTGGGACTGTGTTTTGGGGCCAAGCAGATGAAACACTGACACTAAAACCCAAGGGCCTGTGGTGAGAGAATAGCCAAGAGTAAATATTTGGGTTACATGCTGGCTGGCAGAAGAGCAATAAGGTGGTGTCTTCTGTTTCTATGTCCATAGCAATAGGGCTTGTAAATAAATAGGATGTGTTAAAGGGACTTTAGAGTTCCTCATGAGATCATCTTTCTTGCTGGAAGTATGTCTGAGAAGATTTGGTTCAAAAGGGATAACATTACTCTTTGGCACTAGTAAAGTTGGTTCCTTGACCAACCTGATCTCCTTCTATGACCAGGTGATCCACCTAGTGGGTGAGGAAAAGGCTGTTGACGTTGTCTACCTGGACTTTAGTAAAGCCTTCGACGCTGTCTTCCACAGTATTCTCCTGGAGAAGCTGGCGAATCGTGGCTTAGACAGGTGTACCCTTCACTGGGTAAAAAACTGGCTGGATGGCTGAGCCCAGAGAGTCGTGGTGAATGGAGTGAGATCCAGTTGGCGACCGGTCACGAATGCTGTCCCCCAGGGCTCAGTTTTGGGGCCGGTCTTTGTTTAATATATTTATCGATGATCTGGATGAGGGGATCAAGTGAACCCTCAGCAAGTTTGCAGATGACACCAAGTGGGGCGGGAGTGTTGATCTGCTGGAGGGCAGGAAGGCTCTGCAGAGGGATCTGGACAGGCTGGATGGATGGGCCGAGGCCAACTGTATGAGGTAGAAAAGGACCTGGGGGTGCTGGTTGACAGCCGGCTGAATATGAGCCAGCAGTGTGCCCAGGTGGCCAAGAAGGCCAATGGCATCCTGGCCTGTATTAGAAATGGTGTGGCCAGCAGGAGCAGGGAGGGGATCGTGCCCCTGTACTCGGCGCTGGTGAGGCCGCACCTCGAATGCTGTGCTCAGTTTTGGGCCCCTCACGACAAGAAGGACATTGAGGTGCTGGAGCGTGTCCAGAGAAGGGCGACGAAGCTGGTGAGGGGTCTGGAGCACAAGTCTGATGAGGAGCGGCTGAGGGAGCTGGGGTTGTTCAGTCTGGAGAAGAGGAGGCTGAGGGGAGACCTCATCGCTCTCTACAACTCCCTGAAAGGGGGTTGCAGAGAGGTGGGTGTTGGTCTCTTCTCCCAAGTGACAAGTGACAGGACAAGAGGAGATGGCCTCAAGTTGCGCCAGGGGAGGTTCAGGCTGGATATTAGGAGGAATTTCTTTCCTGAGAGAGTGGTGAAGCACTGGAAGAGGCTGCCCAGGGAGGTGGTGGAGTCACCATCCCTGGAGGGTGCTCAAGGAATGTGTGGATGTGGCATTGTGGGACATGGTTTAGTGGGTGTGGTGGGGTTGGTTGATCGTTGGGCTTGATGATCTTACAGGTCTTTTTCAACCTTAATGATTCTGTGATTCTGTGAAATGACAAGTGCAAGCTCCTCACATGTTAACTCATTTATCCCAGCAGCACCTCATTTCTATTCCACAAGGTCTGAGGTATTTCCATGAATGTGCTTTACTGTAGTGCCACGGATCCATCCCGTGTTCCTGTGCCCTGGTTCAAGTCTTCTGCCTGGAATTTTCCAGCCTTAGGAAACAGACCCCCCAGTTACACTGCCAGCCCCCTTTCTTCCAGTAGTGTAGGTATCTAATAGAAATGCAGGTGTCCATCTTTGGACAGTATCAGCTTTATTTTCATGTTAAACTTAATATTAAACTCTGTCTCACTCTGCCTAGCTGTAAATTTGGTGAAAACTGTTGTCACTCCCATGTTCCTTTGTATTTGCGCAGTGCTTTGTGAGTCACAAGGAGGAGGTACAAAGTTTTCGTATCATTAACTGTTATTTCTGAGGACTGTGGAAAAGGGAAGTCAACACAACCATTCAGCTGTGTTACAAACGATAGTTCATATCAAAGACATGACGGTTACATACATTACATATGTTCAAGCTGAATCTTTGCTGTAAATTTTGCCATAGTGAGGAAAACTACTAGATTAGAGATGGTGTTGCACATCAGATCAAGCCAGGAATTAATATACCAAGGCTTCATATTAACTTGATAGTTAAAGCACTGGACACTTTATTGAATATATTCAAACAGGTTAAAATCAGCCCCAAGCTCCCAAATACCATGCACAGAAAGTAAAAAGTGGGTTATTCACAGGCCCTTCTTCACTGTAAGCAGCAAGCAGCAGCTTGCGTTGAACAAACTCAATAGCCAGCGATGACCTTCTCGTGGCTGCAGCAAGACAGGAGAGCGAAGTGTCTGGGCCAGAGAGGTGATGTGTCTGCCGGGCTGCTCCGGCTGGTCAGGAGATCCAAGCTCTGGCCCTAGTGATGCCATTGTTTTGCAGTGGTGTTTGATGCAACTTGGCTTCTTGCTGTCCCTTCTTCCCTGGCGTGAGGAATAACCTCTTCAAAGAGCTTTGAAGTCTTTACTGACTGTAAGGGCTAATTATTGCATAAAAATCTAATGACTTAGTCCAGTTGTTCCAGCTAATAGATAGCCATGTAAGAATTTGAAACAGTATGTCAGTTCTTTTTACTGATAAAAGAAAAACCTTGAGTTTTTCAGTGTCACTAGCAAACAGTGGCTTAAAACAGGATTGCCAGCTGCCACATGGTTTCCTGGTAGCTATAATATTACCAAGATCTCAAAGCTGAGAAGTCAGTTTAAGAGATAAACGTCTTTTCCTTATAACTTTTTCAAGTACTGCTTTAGCCCACCTAATGCAGAATATATTAATTAGTAAAACTGGGTTTTAATCTTCCTTTACCTCTCCCTCCTCTAGATCTAATTCCCATCCCCATCATCTGTGTGCGATTGAGAGGAGTTTGCCTGCAGGTGTGGTTTAAGGGTCTCTCTCCAGAACAGTTACTGTGTCCAAAGCTAAAGCTAACTTTTGCTCCCATGTTTCATGCACCCTCACCGTTATCTGGGCTCCACTCTGCTTTTTTACAAATGTTGCTTCCTGCCATTACCTTTCCTTTTACTACGTGAAACAAAACGAAACAACCTCCCCTCCCCAAAGCCCCAGGTTTCACCAGGAGGTAGCCTACTCTGTTCCCATTTCTTTGCCAATCACTCCACTTACACGGCAAATGTGGTTTCCCTTTGAAGTTCCCTTCCTTCTTGGCTCTGTATTGACTGTCCCCCATCATTGTGTATCATTGGCAGATCTGACAAGTTCACAGCTGGTTTCTCCACTGTAGTCACTGCGGATTAGAAACAAAAAGGGGCCTTATTGAACCTTCCCCCTCTACTTACCTGCTTACCTGCTCCTACAGCCCATATTCTCATTGTTTCTTTTGGAGGGGGTCTCTTCCACAGTTTTGGTTACTTGACCCCCAAAAGCAACTGAGGGAAGAAACATCCTTTCAGTGCTCTCTAGGATTACAGCCCAGCAACCCAATTTTGTGTGCATGCACCCAACATGCACACCCGTGCATCCCATCAGTTGGCTTGGGCAAGAAAATCTCCCCTTAGTTTGACAGTTCTTGTAGGACAGATACCTGATCTCCATCCTTCAGTGTGCTGTTAACTATAGACCTGGAGGTCTGGAAAGAAGTAGGTGATGTTGTTGTGTGGTAGAAAGCTAGAGTGAGCAAGGTACCCTGGAGTCAGACAGGTGAATGTGCTCCTTAAATTTGCTTTGGGGAAAAAATCAGACTAATTACAGCTCTGTGGGACCTTTGAGGAAGGTGCTTTGTCCTAGTAGAGGTGCCTGCTTGCACCTTCCTCTGCTTGGCAGATAACATTTAGCACAGGCAACAGAAATGCCGTAATCTCTAGAAAGGCTTCCTCTCTCAGGGTGAGAGAATTTATTAATTTTCTGTATTGTTTGGGTTTTAGTTACTTTGCTGAAAGTGTCCACAAGGGGCCAGTCTACTGATGACTCGGGGATGCAAATACTTTTCCGCTGGGAGCTCGAGTGAGACCCTCCAAACTCTGGCCATACCTACGGTACGGCCTCGCAGCCGTTAGCAGGAAAAGCATCTGCTCCTTGCCTGAGCTACATTGAATGAGACATACCAATGCGAAAGGTCCTCTACGTTATTTTTTAAAGCTGCCGGTCTCCTATTCCATGTAGTCCTTTCCTTATTGTGTAGCTACTTTGTGGTTTTAATTAATATTACGATTATACAGCAGACATGCTTCTAGAGCGTCTGTTGCTGTGGCAGCTAGACACTTTAATTACAGAGATTAAAACACAAATCAAGGACAATACAGAGTTGTTATGATGATAATTACCAGATTTGGATATTTGTAGAAAACTGGCCACTTGAGCCACTGAGGTTAATGTACAAACACGTGTGTGCTGGTTTTGGCTGGGATAGAGTTAATTTCCTTCATAGTAGCCAGTATGGGGCTGTGTTTTGGATTGTATGGGGCTGTGTTTTGGATTTGTGCTGGAAACAGTGTTGATAAAGCAGGGATGTTTTAGTTACTGCTGAGCAGTGCTCGCACAGAGTCAAGGCCTTTCTGCTTCTCATCCCACCCCACCAGCGAGTAGGCTGGGGGTGCACGGGGAGTTGGGAGGGGACACAGCCGGGACAGCTGATCCCAACTGACCAAAGGGATATTCCGTACCTTATGATGTCATGCTCAGGATATAAAGCTGGGGGAAGAAGGAGGAAGGGGGGGACGTTCGGAGTGAGGGCATTTGTCTTCCCAAGTAACCGTTATGCGCGATGGAGCCCTGCTCACCTGGAGATGGCTGAACTCCTGCCTGCCGATGGGAAGCGGTGAATGAATTCCTTGGTTTGCTTTGCTTGTGTGCCCGGCTTTTGTTTTACCTATTAAACTGACTTTATCTCAACCCACGAGTCTTCTCACTTTTACTCTTCCGATTCTCTCCCCCATCCCGCCGTGGGGGGGGGTGAGCAAGTGGCTGTGTGGGGCTTAGTTGCCGGCTGGGGTTAAACCATGACAACGTGCCACTCTTCAGCGTGTGTATTCCGGAGACCTGCGTTCAGGCGGCTGGTTGGGACAGGGAGGGGAGAGCGTGGAGGGCACCTTCTTGCTGTCACCTTCCCGAAGTGTTCGAGCTGTTGGGAGAATTGATACTTTTAGCCTAGGGGGTGACACGTTTGCTTGTCCAGGGTCAAGCCCCCATTCTAGGGCTTCAATTGTTTTATTCTGTTATTTATTTTAAAATAATTTTTGTTTAATCCTAAAGGAAACATTTTCTCATTTCCTACCCAAATGAAAATGCTGGAGGAAGGATTTTTAGTATTTACTTAAAGGAACCTTGAAGATTCATTTCATGTTTAAAAATTTGAAATACTGATACAAGAATTTTTACTTTTTTAGAACATGAGCTGTTTGGTGGGTTGAAACGGTTTCATATGTTTAATACAAATTTGGGAATGTTCTAGTCCATCTCTATATGTGTTTCTGATTTCAGGGCAGGGGGGAGGAAGATTGCTGGAAATAATTAATCTGGCTTTAAAATCACCATGTAATTTAGGATTGCAGATCCAGCCCAGAAAGCTTTTGTAAGGCTTAAGAATACTCACAAGCCTCAAAATAGAGTTAAAATCTTTGTCTTCAGTTATTTTTATTTTACAGAAAGAAATCTGTAGTTTAAGAATCTTTGTATATTGCTCTTGTCAGCTTGTAAATACCTTCTTTCTTGACACGTAAGCGTATGTGTTCTTTCCATTAGATTTTCTGCTTGCTTGCTTGCATTTTCACTTACTCTTTAAATAGAAGGAACAGAATATGATCTCCCCTTAATTCTTGGCCCAGAGGTCTGTAACAAATCTGTTGTTATCTGGCAGTTCGTAGCTGTCAGTATGCTTGTGCAGTGGTCACCGGGAAATGTAAGTGCTGCTCCTTTGAATGCAAAGGACCCTGATACTTTGGTCATACACTCCCTGATTTCGCCACCGTTCATCCTCCTACATCATTGCCAAATCCCACTTGTCTCATGCTGTCACTCTGGCAGGGAACTGAGAGTCATAATCACATTAGAAACATGGCAGGTTAAACTCGGAAAGGGAAACTAAAAGGGCTCTCTCCAGAAGGATTTCTGACTGTTGAAAAATCTCCAAGTCGTCTACTGCCAGCATTGCTAGACACCAGGGGATTGTCACCTGCAGTGCAGTAAAGGAAAACATTCCTTTTTTGAAAGAATACACCACCATATTCTTCCTTAACTAGGCAGAAATAAGGGGCTACCAGCAGGAGCTAACTATAAACCTACAAAGAGTGACAAATAAACCAAACAGAAGCAATAGAGTATATGTGGTCGTTCGCTACTCGACTCCCCGGAGAGCTGTAGCGATGCTGTGTGTGAAGGTGGAAACAGCAGCGTGTGCACGGTCTTCCCTTTCCTGTCACCCTCTCTTGATCGAGAGTAACACTCCCTTCTAGACGCAGTCTTGGTTCGAGAGAGGCTCAAATGAAGCACCGAAAGTGTTTCCCAACCATATTCCCTTCCTCCGTGTATTTCCCATACGTGGCGGAAGGAAGCCAGATCTCTAATTGTTGCTCTAATGTTTGTCCCTGTGGATTCTCTTAGGGAAACAAGGTGTGTCCCACGGGGAATTTCCCTACGTATTTTCAGCGGGAGTGGGTTTTTCAATGCAAGTGAAGGAAGACTTCAAGGGACACAACTGAATTTTGATACTGGGGTCTATCCAGGGGAGTGGGAACCTGCCTACTTAGAGCAGGTGGAACAAGAGCTCTTCAGGCCATGCAGTGCAACTTTCTTTGTACAGGATATTTCATTTTTGGGTATCTCCAACTGCGCTGTAGAATTACACAGCAGAAAGTATGTGGTCTAAATTAGAGCAGAGTACAGGCATGTAGTAATGCATAAATTAAAATCATAAATAACTGAAAGAAGAAGAGCTTGCAAGGTAGGGACAAAGAGAAAACCCATGTTTTCATATTAGGTTTCGTAAAAGATGGTATTGTGTGGCCAAAGAGATAAAAGGTCATTCGACTATGGCAGAACCTAGAAGGACACGTTGTCCTACGGGTAGAAGAGTGGTGGGAAGCATCATCTGTTTCCCTTGTCTCTGTTGATGGGGAGTTGACAAAGGTAGAGAAAGAGACAGCTGAGAGTTCTCCAAAATGTTAGAAGACCTTCAGTCCTGTGGCTTGGGCTCGCGCTAATGACCAAGTTACCTCTTGTCAGCTGAGCAGAAGTGTCTTTGTGCAAGCTTTTAGCCTGCAGCAAAACCAAAATAATTCAGCTTAGTTTTGACTTGCAGTGAAGAAAGTTCAGTGTGCTTCTCGGTATCTCAGCGCACGGGCAGTTACTGGTTTCTGGGTGCACAGGTGACGCAGTTCTTGCTCATTTTCAATGAGGAGTGAACTACCAGCTTTTAAATCTCATAGTCCAGGACAATGGGATGAAGAGGGTTGTACGGTTTCGTTTTGAAAGGGAGATAGTTTTGAACCAGACCATGTTAAAGAAAGAGGGGTGCTATGGAACAGCCTGATGACTGCGGTGAGGCTGGGCTTCTTGGTGAATTGATCATCTACGGGAATATCAGTGCAACTAGATTGTGGGAAGGCCCTGGAACAGCAAATCTAAATACCAGGCTCAAAACAAGGCTTGATGTAGAGAGTAAGGATTCAGCAGATGTGCTTTTGAAGTAATTACATACAGGGCTTTCCAAAATAATGTCCCAGAAATAACTTTTGTTATTCCTTACATGAGTTTTCTACAGCATACTGTCTTCTCTATTGGCTGCATCGAGCTGCTGGCATCCCAGCGTCCTTGGCTCTGGCACTTTTGGAGTACACCAGTGTTTCCTATTTGCTGAGAGGTCATACAGGAGCTGGTAATAAACAGTTCCCGAGGGACCGCTCCTTAGATTGTCCATGCTGTGTCTTAGTTTCTAAGTGTGATGGATCACTAATCATACTGGTGGCATTAAACCAATTAATAATAGAAAAACCAATAAAATGTTGCGTTCCCCTGAACTTAATAGAGGCTTTGTCAAATACTTTAGTAGCGCTGGGATTTCATCCTGATTACTTAAACATTTAAAACATCTGGATTGCAGTTTAAAATTGTGTTAGTTAAATGCTTAACTAATCCAGATATTTAAGATTGGGAGGTGTATGTGTGTACATACACACACTGCGTTCCTGCGAATGCAGACTGTGTATGTAAATGCTTATAGTTACACGACGTGTGTATTATGTGTGTAACCACATCTGCCTATGATAGATCCTTTGTTACCGCTCCAGACTTATTTGTCAGACACCATTGGACAACTTAATTCAGAGCATTAACAGTAGTTTCTTTTCATTAACAGTCTGGTTAATTTGGGAGGCAGTAGTCATTAGAGTACAGTGTGAAAACAACAGTATTGCGTCTCAAGTCTTAGAGAAGTTCGTGATGTTTTCAGCTCCCTGACTCAGTCTTAACCTGTCGATACTCCTGTGCCACTGGGCGTTGAACGTCCACAGCTGGATCTATCCCTTCGTTCTTCCTTTACAGACAGTGTTAAGAGGGAACCCCGCCTGCCATCCTCATGAGCTGCTAGAATGCCCCTTCATGCTGCCTTTCCCTTGTATTATGGCATATATAAAATCAACTAATTCTGAACCTCATCTGCCTTCAAGATTTTTTGCATTGAGAATGCCCAGACTGACATTTGCTACTAAGGTTTGACTCCAGAAAGTCAATTCTGCCACTACTGGAGTGCCCACGTCCACTGCGTGTATACGGGGAGAAGGAAGGTAAATCTTGTAGTCCAGCTGTACATCCTGCTTTAGCTGACATCTGCGATCTAACAGACACGGCATATGCCTCTATTTCTTTCAGATCCCCTCAGCCCTTTAAGAGTGTGAGTCCTAATTTCGCTAAAAGTATGTCATTTCTTCAGTGTTTTGGGGGTTTGAATCTAGGACAAGAGTATCAGCAGAGAGCAGCAGGTACAAATATTCAGCCTGTATATCTTATCAGATATTCAAGAATGCAGTAAGAAACGTCAGAGAGAGCTTTCTACGAAATATTTAATTAACAGCAACAGCTACAGAAATGAAAAACAACATCCAGGCAATTACAGTGTTCAATAAAGCAGCTCTCAGAGGATGGAGCAGCAACGGATTAGTGACTGACTGGCATTTAAATATGTTATCAACCAGTTAGGGAGACCAGAGTAAATTTGCTCCCCTGGGGATCAAGCTAGTAGAAGTATTATAACTATATTATTGTTTCTCAGGGCAATCAATTGAATTATATGGTGCAGTAGTCTAGGACGTTTGGCTGTTATTCCAGCAGCTGTTTACGTGATTTGTTTCACTGGACGTTAATACAATGTACTGGGTGAGATACTTCTGTCAGTTTGCAAACAGGTTTTTCTTGTTTAAAATCAATGATGTATGCATTCCACTTTTGGATTTTAAATGCAGAGTGTGCTGGAAACTCTCTAATTTATAAAAGTGGTGGAATATGCTAATCTTTGGACGTTAAAATAGAACACAATAAAGAATTTATATTATCTTTACCTCCAGGGCCAAATATATGCTGAGAAGGCATAGTAAGTCTACCACTTGTAATGCCTTCTTTTCTTATGATCATGCAAAAATGTGGATAGTTTCACTGATTGGGGATTTTTGCTGTTATAGATTTTACATTAAAAAACAATGGAAGCCCTAGAATAAATAACTGTGCTTTTAGTATGATGAATGACATAAAATTACATGAACTGTAACCATGCTTCATTCCCTTTACGCATACATACAATCTTGATGATGCAGAAATCCCATTTCATGATGAAGCTGTACGGGAAAGGCATACTCCAGCGTACACAGATACATGCATAGTTGAATTTCTAATTGCATCTGGTGGTTGAGTCCATTGCTTTTCTCTGTCTCTTGGTAGAGTACATGGATGCAAAGGAACGTGTAGGGAGCCGGCAATTTGCAAAGTTGGACCTAATAAATAGGGTTTGTATTGATTTACGTTAGATGCTGACCAATTTGGCAAGTAAATTAAAATGAATCAGCGTCCCTTCAGTAAATAACTGGTCCAAACCCCACAGCGTATGAGCCAAAGGATAGCAAGCCAAAATGATTCAGTAGGGGATCTACATTTGTTTGATATCGTTCATTCTTTCTGTATAGCAGCAAGGTTGCCTAGGATAGCCTGTTGAGCCAGTAGTGTAAAAGACTCTTTCTCATAAGGAGACGCAGAGCAGCAGAGAACAGCTTGTTATTTTTTTCTCCCATTGCATTTATATAGATTCATTTTCCCCCACAGCCCCTTTCTTCTCAGTTTCTCTTCCAAAGGTGAGAGCAACCTTTGCTCTAGGAGCACTAGAGCCTAGACAGTAGGAGCCAATATAATGGTCCAAGACAGAGCAGCTACCAAAAGGGACACCACTGTGAATGATTTCTTTCACTGTAAGTGCATGTTATTGATGGTTGGAAGCGAGGAAGAGCCCTGGATAAGTCAGCCTGTTGAAAACCCAGGTGTCTAGGAGTCCCCTGGAATAGCTAAACAATTTTCCATTAATTGCATGCTTAACTTTAGAGGAAAAGACTGCCATTAAAGCACACAGGAGGCTAAATACCTTCAATACAATTAAAAAATATTTATCTAAAGACTGTGAACCGCAGAACAATATAGTCAACAAAATAATACATGAATATGAACACATTTATGTTCATTAACAGTCATGAAGACAATTACAGACAAGCATGTCATGCGAGTAAAGCCCACCTTGAATGATGGCTTGTATAAACCAGCAAGTGTCCCGGGTGTAATGCTGGTTGCATCCAGAGCAGGTAGGACGGGCAGGATGGTCTGAGCCAACTGGCAGGAGAGGAGCTAAAGGACGGTTCTGTTGCTCACTGCTGACCAGCTCATCGCGAGGAGGAGAGGGGTATTGTGTGTTGCCTTATCTTGCAGATGCCAAGATATAAAATACATTACAGAGTAAGAAGTCCTTCACTAAAAATGGACTATGTGCTATATTTTGTAGCTGAAAAATGGGACCAGCTGCCCAGAGATGTTGCTGCTGGGATGAAATTCTGGATGAGATAAAGTGCAGACTGAAGAAAATATGTGTTTCATCTCTGTTCCCATTGCACTAACCACTGAGATGTTCTGAGAGCTGAGCACCCCTCAACAGTCTCTGGTAATTCCACATCGCAGCAAGGAGAGGGGGGCAGTGGTCAGGCAGGGGAGAAACTCAGAAAAGCTGTTTGTAGACCGCTCAGTCTGCACAGTCCTGCTTAAAAGGGGCAGTGTGGATCCACTCTGGTGTCTTACAAAGACACCTTGGAGAAAATTTGTCAAAGTGGAACCATTTCTCACTGTGAAAATTAGGAAGTGCCCCTCTAACGTTAAATATTAAGGGTCAAGTTGCTTGAAACTCACATGGTTTTCCCCATTACCCTTGTAATGCAGGTAATTGAGGGAAGCAGAACAAGAAAAAGAAAGATGTTCTGGATAACAGACGCCTGAAGTTAATTAATGCTCAGAAAGTGGTTTGAAGATGAAAAGCACTACTGCTAATTGTTATTAATCGTGGAGTAACCCTACTGTTAATTACAAATAACAATAATGCTGCGGAGCACACTACATGCAAAGATCTTAAATTCCTTTTGAAATATGAATCACCAATTTACTCTGATATTCTAAATGGGAAGAATAGGGCGTGGAGGGATGTAACAACTTGTTCGGGTAGGGCGTTAAATACAGAAGTAGAGGAGTCCAAGACAGCAATCCAGATCTCAGACTTGCATTTTACAGGTTTAACTCCTGCAGGCTGTTCCCCGGCTCTGCAAACACTGTGCGGCGGAGTCCAACCTCCGACTTTTCTTGAGTTACGTAGGAGTTTCTAATTGTGCAGAGTATTACCGATGAACTGGGAAGATGTGTACCTGTACCTCTGATTTCTCTTCTATAATGGTAGCAGGTGCAAGGAATCCTTGCAAGGAGTCTGAAGCTGTATAAAATGGACAAAGCAATCCAGCTCTGATGCAGTAATTCCTCTGAAAGCATCCCTGGGATTCCAGTCTTGCTGTGCATGTAAAAATAAAAATATTCAGTATTGCTCCTCCTTTCCACTGCTTTGTTTTCAGCATGGAGTGATGCTTGGCTGATCCCAAACAGAGGTTTCCTAACTCAAAGCCTGTTACTGATTCCTAGAATTCTCAAAAATGAAGTCTGCAGAATAAAGTGACTCAATCGGGGCTGAGCGAACAGTGACTGAATTTCAATCAGCGATGCTAATCACACCCAAGGACCCTCTCAGTTTTAGGGAATGACAATTTGAAAGTAAAATAAATAGAACCAGCTCCTGCCATAAAAAGAGCATCTCATCTAGGTCTTGCACTCTCTCCTTTCTTGTGGCTAATAGATGGACGCTGCTGTGTTAGTTTGGCTCTGAGTTTCATCAGACCCTTTTAAATGAGGACTTCCAGTTCTCCAACCAGTCTTTTCCTGTGAAGGAGGGTTCATTTGTATGCTGTTATTGTCATTAACAGTGTAATCTTCAGTCTTAATGTTAGTGTGTCTATTTTGTGCTTCCTTAGGGTAGCTGTGAAGTACTTCTCCACTAACCCATGAGTGCCTCTGTTTTCACATCTTACTGAGGACTATTGTGTATTGTGATCATCTGCTAATAGAGGAGATTAGCTGAATCACAGCAGTCTCCCAAGCAAGAGATATGGCACTTTTTTTTCTTTTTCCTCTTCAGTTGATGTTATAAGCTTGTCTTTTTATACTGGGAATAATCATTTTGTGTTGTTCTTTTATTGTTGCCATTTCTGCTCTAAGACTTCTAACTGCAGAGTCCTAAAGCGCTTCCTTGTTTCATCTTCATGGCCATTCAGTGTGTTTAATGGGCTTACAAGCAAATCAAGACTTCCATCTTCCTTGAATGGAGCTTTTGTTGGAGTCAATCTGCTTGCACAACTGGGATCACAGGTGTATGCAACCTTTCAAGCAGTGGTTCTTGTACTCCAGACCAAATTTGCCCAGATGTTATTTTGAGAATTATTAACGTATAGTTCAGCAAAATGTTGACAGAATACGAAGCATAAAACACCTTGTGCTGAAATTCCAAACCCAATTAAATGGGCTAATTCACCTACTGCTTAATTGGCTGGAAGCCATATGAGTAATTACGCCACTGACATCTTCCAAAATTATATTCTTAATTGTTACATTTATTTGCATCACAATGAAATAACCACATCTCAGTTCAGCACAGCTCAGCTCCTCTTATAGCAACAGCCTCACCAGCGTAAGGGAAGGAGCGGTTTTACATTTCACAGGGTTGCCTTCGTGAAAATGTCAATTGGCAAGGTAGCAAAGCAAAGCCGCTGGGGAGACGGGGCAGGAAAACGCAAAGTTGGTCTGTTTATTATTGAACATATGTAGCTTGTTATTGTAGTACGTGGTGGCTTTTATTATAGCATGCTGCGGAAGACTCCTTTCTTTTCTTTTTTCCCCACTCTGTTATTGTTCACTAAAATGTATGAATGTAGCAGGGCAATGCTATATTGGTTGTGCTCGCAAACTGCAATATAATATCACACTCCAGAGATGCAGTGTTTCTATTTGCTATCATAAATTTATTTCGTATTTTCTTTCCTTCATAAAATACACCCCCACTTCTTTATACAAATAATGTCATTCCAAGGAAAATGTATGCAGAACCACTTTACAGAAAACCTCTATAAGCACTGTTTGGTCTTGCTGTGTAGATCTACTCTCTAATTGCTTTGAATTTACTTTATTGCAAGGCTGGGGATTGCTTTGAAGTGATTATGAAAGAATAAGCAGGCTTCTGCAAAGGGAATTTAGGAAAGAAAAAGCTTTTAAGAAATCCTATTTTGAAGTTCCAGTTCCAGAGGGTCCCCGCTTACTGAAACGTAATGCCAATGCATTCCCTTCCCTCCGTTCTCTTTATTGGTGCACTCTTCTTCATTAATAAGTCTTACACTGGCATGAAAATTGTTTCTTGAGATCATTTTCCAGCCATGTCATTTTGTTGTAGGGGGCCGCAATATTACTGTATTTATTGGCTTTTTGAAAGTCCTTTATATGCATTCAGGAATATTTTCATCCATCTTGCAAGAGCTTTACCCAGTTCTAACCCTGTTCCAAAATACAACAGACATATGGTGGGTTTGCTCGCTGCATGATACCTTCTTTCTGAAGTACATCAGTTAGGTACAAAGTTCATCCGGGTGTCTGTTTGACCAAAATAAATTGAATACTGAAAATAAGGGCTTAGAACAGGTTAATGTTATTTTAAAGAAAATAAAAAATGGAATAATAAAAAAAGGAAGTGAAGATTTGGACTCAAGTTTTTTATATTCATGAGCAGTCAGGAGACCCAGGGAAATGCGTCTAAGTCTGATGACTTGCTATGAAAGAAGAGACTGGGGTTGTATTTTTCAGTGTGTAATCAGTTAGAGACTTCTGTAAAAACCCCAAAACAGGTCCAGCTGTCTTTCTATCCCAGCATGAATATTAGAGGATGACGAAGAAGGAACGGAAATCAGACCTATGTTGTTTTCTTCAGCCCTTGTGAACAGCGTGATTCCCTGACAGCGTTCCCTTTTAGAAACTCTCTGCATTCATTTGTGAGTAGTTTATTCATCAACAAACTCAGAATTTCCATCCATGCGTAGAAGACTTGTTGGTTTTCTGACGCAAAGCTAATAACGTCTGCTCTTAATTAAACTTTAATAGTAACAAATGGCTCCCTATCAGGTTTTTATCCACTGTCAATCTGTGCAGTATCTGAACATCTTCTGGAAGGCAGATTTCTTACCCTGCCTCGCTTAGGGTGCCCTGAACCCAGCGCTCACAAAAGCATCACCCTTACAGGCATGCTCAGGCCGTCCCTTTCAAGCCTGGGTGCTGGACACCCAGAAAACAAGTCACCCAGATTAATTACAGGAATGAGGCAAAATAGAGACAAGCCCACTGCCTCGTGATGCCTCGCGTGGGACTCATGCTGAAGAGGGTGTGCTCAGGGATGTGCTTGGATACAACTGATTTGATACTGGTTTGGGTCTCCTGCGTTGCAGTGACCCCAAATTAATAATACTCAGCTTTAGATCCTTTTTTTTTAAATTGTCTTTGAAATGGATGTTTGGGAAACGTGTGGGGGAAAAACTGGGTCTGCTAATAAAAAGAAATTAGCAGGCATCACTGACAGTCCCACAGCAGATAAATAAAGAGAATAAAGCTGCTGGCATAGAAGGAAGTGAAAATTCTTGTAGTACATTGGTTAAGCATTAAATTCATGATAAGCTATATTTTCTCTGGTAAAAATGTGTTCCTATTCAGACAGCCTATGGAAAAGTTTAAATGTGTTGTAAGTGGTTTATAAGCCACGCAGCAGCTCCTGCCGTGGTGGGAGAAATTCGGCTTCTCCAGCTCCCGGCTCCGTTTGGGCTGTCGCCTCCCGGGTGAGCTCTTCTTGACTGGTTCGGTATCGACTTTTTCCTTGCAGAAAGACCAGACACCTCTTCCCCTTCTCATTTGCAGTCCGTCTCCACAGAAGTCAATCAAATGCTCTTACCTATAACTCACTTCAATCGCTTGCTAACTTCAAAAACACCAGTTCAAAGAACTCTGGTTTATTTGCTGGTTTTGCAACTGTTACAGCCTAAATAATTAGCTAATACCTTTTAAATATGTGTTTTAAAGATTATGGTTTAAATCCCCAAACTGTGTCATCATTTGGAAACAAGTCTCCTTAAAACTGCAGAGCAAGCATAAATTACAGAAAAGCTGCAGATGGTCCAGTAGTTTGCTGTTTATTTACAGTAAACCGGATCCTTCCCCTCAGCCTTTTATCTCAGAAAGTAGTCAGTTAGCAAAAGGCGAGGGCCTTTCTGTGAGCTCTGCCGGGTATCTGAGTCCTTTGCCAACCTGCAAGTGAAAAAGCCACCTTGGCTGATTCCGGTGCCATAAATCAGATGGGAAAGTCCGACGTACGTTGAGCTCGCGCCCGTGCAGGCGCCCGGGGAAGCGTTACCGTCCCACACAGCCGACAACATCTGTGTCACCTCACCCCGAGCCGGGGGAATTGCTGCTGGTGGGGGTCTGTTGGTAAGACACCTCTGAATTTTTTATTACTGTCTTTCTTTTGCCCTTGACTGTTTGTTTTGAGGATCTTGACAACAGCCTTCTATTATTTTACGATCTGTGACTTTGAAGGTAGGACTGCAGAAGAGATTTGACTGAAATATTTGGGATATTTGCAACTCTGACATCTCTAGCGTGGCTCAGCTCTGCTTTCTAATCTTTCCCAAACAGTCACAGTTTTCACCGATAACAGATGTAGCCCTAAATCAGAAGAAAGCCCTGTTGTCCATCTATGCCAAGATCTATAAAGAACATCTTTTTGGGTCTCCCGGTACATTTTTTGTCAACTGTGTTTTTCTTGTATGCTTGTTTGTGCTCCAGCTGGGCCTTCTGTGCCTTGTACAGAGAAGCAAACCCTGCCAGCACATTACATTATTTATAAGGCAGAGATGCTATCAGATCTCACTCCGTTTGGAAGAGGCTCCGCTTTCAAATAATTATGGAATTTACATTTATGTAGTGCCTCTCGGGGAGACCTTGAAGCGCTGTGTTGAGTGTCAATATGAATCTAGGATTGTTAGTTTGCTGCTGAATAGAAATAAAACCAGTCAGGGAAGGGTAGGGGTGCAAATAGCCCCAGCGGTGCCCGGCTGCCAGAGCTTGTGAGGAGAGTTCAGGTGGAAGATACAACTATCTAAATTGAACTTCAGTAAGCGAGCAGGCCTGAAGCAATCTGTAGAAAGAGCATTGGACTCATAGATGACCAGTGTGGACAAAGTCCCACTTGTAGCTCCTTATGCAAAGCTAACTGGGACTTCAAGTCCAGTTTACAAGGCAGGGATGAGCAGTCATCTGGTTTTGCGAGAAGGGAGGGCTTGACGTGGCGTGGGGCGAATTCAGGGGTACACCTGCGAGTTAATCACAGCCGCTCACATCTGGGCTGTTTCACATCTCGTCTATTAATGTCGTTTTCCAGTTTTCGCCACGACTTGGCATGTTTCTGGCTTCTCAGCAGGGACAGGCACAAGCTGCAGTTTCCTCCAAAGTTCATTTGATCGGGATGTTTGTAACATATGCCTGTCTCTAGGAATGTGTTTGTTGGAAGGAGGGTGTTCTGGAAGGATGCGAAATACCCATATTTTAAGCATAAAGCCTAGGGAAGAACTTAATTTTAGTGCATTTGCAAGTGGAAGAAGAACTCTACTTGTTCTTGCATTGGCACAATGCAACACGTTAGTTAAGCAGTTCGGAAGAGTAGATTAACTTAGTGGAGAGGTCCCAAGTGACACCCTTTTTTCTTTTTCTTTGGAAAACCAATTTTGAACAGGAAGCTTTAAAACAAAAAAAACAGGGCAGGGGAAAGGCCCAGGAATGCCTGGGCTGGGATGTCAAGACAAGAGCTGGTAGGGCCCCGGGTCTGCTTTGGGATAAACTGGATTCCTGCTGTAAAGGCTATTTCACTGCTCTGCTCCTGTGTTGCCACAGTTCTCGTGGGGATATCTGGGCAGGGGTGTTTTCATCTGATGCGATCAAAATACATTTGGTAATACTTTTTGAAGACGCATTTGCTGTGGCTGATATAAAAGGTCCTGATTTAAGATCACGAGGGACCTATGTGTTTGGTGCAGCACGAACAAATATGGGGGACAGTTTGGGGAGATAACAGAGTCTGGAGCTTCAGGCTGAGAAGTTGCAATTTTGAAAGCTGGCTAAATGAGCTATGATATTTTTGTTGATAATTTCTGATCAGATTTATAACTAGTGGCTCTTTAAAGCATACAGAACTCCCAAACTCGGAAAATTAATATTGTACTGATGGACCTGCTTGAAGAAACATAATAAAAACTGTGCTCTCTGTCACGGCAAGCTGAGAAAGCAGATGGCAGTCGGAAGCTGAGCAGCATACAGAAGTTTGAAATTTTAAATTAAATCAATTTGAAGCTTTGTTTGTGCCTAAGGCAAGCTTTCCCCTCAGATGAGGGAGAGTGGCTAGCTGAACCCTTTTACATGGGCTCTGGCTTTGAAAAGGCTGCTGAAAGATTTGAAATCCTCTACGATCTACACCGTTGTATTAGTCTGGGCTAAGAGTGGAGCAGAAGTATGAAATTCAGGTTGGTCCAGAACAGGAAGCCTTTCCAAAAGTGTAAACTCCTGTAATGAGATGGGTGCAGAAGAGGGGCTTCTGCTTTTACACAGCGTGCCATAAATATTCAGATTATGTCATATGTTTCTTGTGCTCTGAAGAGATGTAAAAACATAACTGAAGAAAGAAAGAATCCTGAAGCAGACATATGCACCATGTTGTTCTGCTACAATAAATCGACTTGCACCTTGATTTAAACATCATGAACTGTCTCGACTTTCCTGTGAGCTCACAGGAGATCATGGAGTAAAGCAGGGAAGCTGCTCCCGGGGCAAAATTTTATTCTCTGTGTCTGAGAGTTCATTAGTAAGATGGGATAGGCTGGACCCTGAGGTCCTTATTTTTACTTACTCAATACTCTCCCAGATTTTAATGAGAGTTTTACCTGAATAAAAACTGCATTTTATCTCAGGCCAGTAAGATTGCTGTCTTCTGCAGAATTGTAAGCCTTTTCCTGCTGTCTCCTAGCTTTTTGGTAATTGTGCCTTCTTTGTAGTTAACCAGCTTTGTGTAGGGACCCTTGGAGCAGGGCTCAGGCTTCTGCTTCTTGGCCAGTGACTGCTACATCAGTTCAGTGGTGAAAAGTTATTTTATTTCTGCTGGTTTGTTTTTTGACCTCTTCTTTTTTGGAAATCATCCCGTCAAATTGCAGCTGTACTCATCTGTTGCCTTGAGCTCTACAAACCTGCTGCTGATAGTTTGTGTGATTCCTACCCTGATCAGCAGTGCTAAAATCACAGTCCCAGGGATTTTATTAGTCCCTGAACCTTCAGACCTGCTCGGAGGTGGTGGGGGTACAGCTGGTTTTGAGAGGATACATACGTACACAGAAGGGAAATACTCATTTTAGCAAAGGACAAGAGTCAAGAGACATTAAAAGAAAATCAGTTTAATGACTTTTAATTTTGTAGAAAGAAAAAAATAGTATCAGGATTCTCAAAAGATGCCTGAATTCTCAGCCAGCCTTTTAAATAAATGTGTCAGTCCGTTCCTTGCTCCTTCTTTAGGGATGCTGGTCTGCTGCTTATCCATTTGGTCAGGATGAGTGGTTTGTGCTGCAATAAGCATTCACCTGGAATCCACTGTCAGTATAAACTATACCTTTATCCGGGGAGGTAGATGCTGAAGTCACTGCAAATGTAGGAAGCTCAACTCTACTGAAATACCAGCTGTAATTACTGCAATTCTCCTGAACAGAAGTGTAAAGGAGAAAAATTTATGCCCAAACCTTCTGCTCCACCACATTCTGTGGGACAGACCAGAGTGTAAAATGAGTGTGGCTATGGGTCGAAGAGAAGCGTGGGCTGTGCGAAGGAAGGACGGGCATGTGGTTCCCCCGTCAAGCACCCAGGTTAGACAAGCTGCTGCTTTGCTTATTGACTGCGGGAGCCTGTGGCGTTGGTGTAGCTGCAGATTGAGCCAGGGCAGATCAGCAGTGCTGTGTCACTGAATGCATTCGATGCATGGTGCTTAGAAAGGGGGACATGTGGGTTACAGGCTTAATTTGATTTTTCCCCGCATTTTTCCTCTCTGTTATCAAACGCACTAGGTTTTGCAACAGGTTTTTACATAGAGAGCCTGAATCGCTGGAGCCCGCGGCTCTGTCTGTGCAGTTGCGTTGTTCCCCACTGCACGGTGGTGGAGAGGAGTTGTGAGCTTCTGCTCCTGCTTCTGCTGGGAAGTGGGTAATTTCTGAATCCCGGCCGACTTGGTGGGCTTGTGCGGTTGCGTGCTGCGGGCTCAGTGTTCGTCTCCAGGAGGCTGCAGCGGGACTACACCAGTGACCTTCGTGGCTGTGCACAGCGTGTGATTCCCAGCAGTCACACACAGTTGCCTTCTTCAGTGTTGTCTTCGGGGGTACGCTGATTTACGCCGAAAGGCTTGCTGCAGATGATAGGTCACCGCTGCTATTAACATTTTTCTAGTGCGTAACCACTCGTTCTGCTTTCTGATACACAGTTTCTTTTGCTTCCTGCGGGTCGGAGTGCACGACACAAAGAGCAGTGGACCTATTGCTCAGTGTCGCTGGCATGTTCAATACATGCTTCCCTGACCACTGATTATTATCCTTGCTAATGCCCAGGGCTGCACTGTAGCGAAGCGCTTGGCATCACTGCCAGCTGCACTAGCTACCAACCAGCTGGCAAAGGACAGGGGAAGGGAACTGAGAAAGGGAGAGAGACCACACTAGAAAAAAAAAAGATATTTTAGACCCAAGTACATTCTTTTTGACAGTACAGCTCCAGAGAGATCCGTGTGGCTTTTTTTGGTAATAATAAATAAGTATAGCTCATGGACAAAACAGAAACTGGGTTTGACTTTCCTTTCATCACTAAATTCCAGTGGCTCCATTAGGCTTTAACCGTCTTACTCTTTCTGAGGGCTTTCTGTAAAAATGGCAATTAAAAATGGCAGAGGAAGAAAATTGTCCTCTTGCTACTCTTCTTCTACTCTCGCTCTCTCTAGATCCGCCTTGCAGTCGGAAGAGCTGCTGTGTGCTGATGAGTATAATATGCCTAACACAGCTGTGCAGTACCCCGAGCTGTCGGAGAATGGGAACACCACAGCCCAGGGACCTGCTTCTCTTTCGGGAATTTCTTTGGCTGTTCCAGCTTTTTGACCGATGTCAACATATTTTCTTTCTGTAGTCCCAGATGATTTTTAAAAATCTTCCTGCCTGGAAAACTATGGAAGGAAGAGGCTGGACAAAATAGTCCTGATGTTTCCAGTGCTGCACATGCAGATAAGGGTTTGGACTGTGACGCATGTCCTCAGCTATTTGGATTGGCTCTTCTTGCATGGAGCGTTGTAAGCATAAAACCTGTGTGCGAAGCAGATACATGGCATGTGGAGTTCAACGATTCACCAAAAAAATGCATGTAAAGAGTCATAGACTCCTGGCGCTGGTATTTTGGGTCTGCCTGCCAGTATGTGCTGGGAGGTTTAGGAGGAGATCCCAGGGGTACCATTTCACCTGCTTCCTCTCAGATACCACTTTCCAGATACCCACACGGACTTTTCTTGGCTTCCCTGATAAGCAACCTCCACCAGGTCCCAGTCCAGCTGGGGGGCCACCGGTGTAGTCTAGCAGAGCGGTACGTAGGTACTGATTGCCTGTGTACGCTCTGAGTTGGAGTGAGAGGGAGACCGGTGGAGCTGTATATCTCACCTCAGCTGAAGATCTACACCATTTAATAGTGGCTGTGGCTTCTCCAAAGGCTCTTACACACATCTTTGATTCAGGTCTATCTGCAGATCTTTGGTTTAGGTGTGTCTTGAATATAGAGAATCAGAAATTAGCTCTGTCATTAAGTTGGCTGTTATGTTGCCACTGCTACTGGGCATCTGTGTGATGAATTAACCTGGCTAATGCAGCATCGGGCGCAGGCCCCTCTGCAATGTTGTCTTACAGGCTTTATAGGTATAAATGCACCTATAAATGTAGCAGCCTAACTGCATAAATCTTCAGACGTGTTTGCATCTGGCTACCCTTGGATATCCACATTTAATTACCTCCAGATAATTAGAAATAATATATCAATACACTGCAATATGAATAAAAAGGACGGGGCTTTGGGAAGCCTCAAACCCCTCTATTGGTTCTTGGTAGATGCACGTGCTACGCGCTTTCGTGTGTGTGCCGAGCGAGCTCTGCATCCCGGGTAATGATGTATCCAGTTTCCCATGTAACAGCTCCCCTGCCCCAAAAATGGTAGCTATTTCTTCTTTCTTTTGTGTGTCAGGAATATGTGATTTTGTTGTCAGCACATTTTTTGTAATGAAAAGCAAATGGTATCCAATATGTCTTGGAGAAAACGTGCAAACAACAGCAAAATTATATGTTGTTAAAAAAAAGATATGTAGCTTGTTTGCTGTCAATACAGCTCTTAATGACAGAGTGCAAGGAAAATGTACCCAGTGTTCACTGCATGTGTGCAGTGATATGTGTAGCATTGGAATATATATATGTATTTAAAAAACTATACCATGAGAAATTAAGTTGCAAATACTGGATGCACATCTGCAACACTTCAGAGAGTTAAGAGTGTACATGGACTTTGTG
Organism: Gavia stellata; assembly: GCF_030936135.1. NCBI lineage: Eukaryota > Metazoa > Chordata > Aves > Gaviiformes > Gaviidae > Gavia > Gavia stellata. The sequence continues at coordinate 31,805,003 of NC_082603.1, read as the reverse complement.
AATAAGGACTTGGTTCTGTAAAAGATGTGTGAATTGAAAATCCCCGGCTGGTCTCTTTGGAGAGGAGACATAGACGGCTCCTTGAAATTACTGCTCTGCAATTTGCTGTAATTTTAAGTTCAGACATGGAGAGTAATGTCCTAAATCACAAGTCTGAAGAAGAAAAAATCAGTGTATTTGTATGTGTGTGTGTGTGCACACACATACATGTGTGGGTGTAGAATAGGTATGGGAAGAGCCTTCCCTGTTTTTTTGCAGTATCCCATTAACGTTGTCCAAGCAAGTAGCCACGATATAGAATTTGTCCTCAAACTGGAGTTGATTTTAAGTCCCTGTGTTATTCAGTGTAGCTTGGGAAATCGATTTTTTTTAAAAGCTGTCTCATTCTAAGAAAGATTATGAATGATTTGCTATTCCTATTGCCAGTAGAATTGATTGTTCTTGCTTTGAAATCAGCTAGAAGACATCTGGGGTAAAATCTCAGTGTTTTTGAAAAACACAGCAAAATTCCCATGGACTTCACAAATGTCAGATTCTCCCTAACTATGAAAACTTACTGCTTGCAACCAGTGTACATATTTCACACGAAGATCTAGTCATGCTAAGCCTTGCTCGTGCAGTGAATTTTTGCAAGAAGTGAATAAAAAGGAGAATGAATACTTGAAAGGAAGCTCATGGGCCGTGATTGAATGACTGTCCATAAATATTTGATGCCAATATTTATCCTGTTCTTGCAAAGACTCTTAAAGAGCTTTTCCTCTGTGATCGTTCCTGGACTATTCTTTTCTCCTTTCTTCTCCCCATCGGTTGGACGGCTCATTTCTGTTCCAGTTATGAACATGTACGTCTCAGGAGTGGAACTTCTCTTAAAAATGATGAGAGTTTAAAAAAAAATTATTAGGAATCTGTAGGCTGTTCCTAGGAGCGTGTTTTTAATAAAAAGCTATTAAACTCTCTGTATCTGCCCACCACAACCTTATTTGTATGCTACTGATAATACTTCTCAGTAGAGCCAAGTTTCAGATAATTACCCCCAAAACTGTCCACATGTTTCACACGCATCTACAAGTTCCTTGGGGTTGTGTTTGATTCCTTGTTTATATAAACATGGGGGATATGAAGATTTCTCCCCTCATCCCTGCTGGAAGCCAACAGATGACCCCATGATACATTCAGCTGAGAGGGTCCAGCCCGGCTCATCTGCGCGTTCACTTGGGATCTGCTGCTTTCCGGGGCTTGCCTTGTGGCCTCTATAGCTGAGCACGCCTACGTAAAGCAAGCCCTGCAGCCCTTAAAGGATTCCCCAGGCACTTTGTATAGTGGTATACAATCCCCCAAAGTTGTGCAACAGGGATATCTGTAGTAAGCGGTTCAAAACTGCGTAAGACTTTATTTGAAAATAATTTTTAGGAATCTAATTTTCGGTCGTACCATTCAGCCTAGGAAAGCCACGGAGTCTGGCTGCTGCTACTGCTGGTTTACACTGTTGTAACCCATTAACTTTAGTAACCGCAGTCTTCGTTTGTGCACTTGTAGTGTGCACCAGGCTGCCTGGAAGCTGTGGACACTGGGATGATGCTTGGCTGCTCTTTGCTGCTGGAATAAACCGCGTAAACTGACGGTGCTGAAAAAAAGGAGCAGAAAGGTGGCTGCCATCAGTGAGGAACAACCTTGCTCGCTTTACCTTCTAGGCACTAATATTTTGCTTGGTTATGTCTACTGAGATCTGACGTGCAGTATTATGTTGAGTGGCAAAAAATAGGAAATGAATAATTGCGTAATTGTAGTTAATATTTTTTTGCAGCTGTAAAACAACAGCGAGGGGGGAGCAACTGGGATGCAGTTTCAGCCCTGCTATAGCAAGTATTGGCCTCACAGCTCCCATTAAGCTAACGAGATGCACACCTAACGGTCCGTACCTCATAATTAGTAAGGTGCAAGAGGGAATTTGGATCCAGAGTATTTTATTTTAAGTATTTTTTATTTTTATTTATTTAAATTGGGTTTTGGCGTCTAAGGCTTGCTGTTGCATATATTTCTGGGGAAGTCAGGGCTTTTTGGTGAGAGTAGCTCACAGGAAACGTTGAAGTGTTTCATGTTTTTAGCAAGACATTGTTACAGTTGGTGGTTTTCCCAATCAAGAATGACATTAACGAGGGAACTGGTCTTAAGGATGCGTGCCATTTCCCAGTCAATTGAATGATATCTATACACATACTCATTTGAAATGTACAAATGCAAAAATGTGAAAATTAATTCAGAATATCTTTGTGATCATTTTTGAATAATTAAAAACTCTGTTATAGGCCCTTTCATTTCTTGATTCAACCACTATGACCACTTTTTTTGCCATGGTAAATTGTATAGCGACCTTAATCTGTGATACTGGAAGAATAGACTTTTAAATCAAAATAAGCGTAAGGAAAAAAAAAAGGAGCATATTAATTGCTCCTTCTTCCTACACAGTTTTTTTCGTTCTCTTTCCTTCAGGCATTCCTTGCATAAAAATATCCATTCACCAACTGTTCACCAACTGTTCCTCCGCTCATTGCCCTACCTTAGATTTCATTTTAAGACACCAGTGAATATTTGCTCTTCAGCCTCACAGTCTTTGAAGTTTTCTTCAGGTTTTTAAAGGTAGCAATTTGAGGATATACCAAACAGCAACAGTGAGTTAATGAGCGCTTTCTGGAAGGGGCTTAGGTGTTATTAAACTTACGCTTTTATGAAACTGTTGCTAGAAACATCACACAGATTAACCGAACTGCCGGCAGCGTATTCCTCGCACTAGCATCCCTCACTGGTTTAATTCCTCTCGCTCCTGTCCTTCAACTTTTGGCACTTCCCAGCTGCGTCCTTCATCATCGTAAGATCAAGCGGTGTGTTTTCAGGCTTGGGATTTGGTTTTGGGAGGGGAGGCGCGGGCGAGACGGGAGGGGAGATCATACTTTGACGCTATTGCAGTGGCACAGTCACCTTTTGGTGTTTCTTTTGTCACTGGTGAACAGACGGAAGAGGGGTTTTGTGGGCTTCATGTGGGGCTCTGTCTGCAGCTGGGTCTCTATGGGAGCCGCAGCGGTGGTCATCGCAGGCAGCACATCTGCTTCGTCTGCTTGAGGCAGGAGTGGAACAGGACACAATGCAGTGACCAGGGGTGGAAGGACCCGCTGAAGAGGCCTGCAGAGCTTTCGGTGGGAATGAACTCCAAATCCCACCCTGTGCCCCGTTATTTATTTCCTCATTTTCCTATAGCTATTTACATTGTTTTCCTCTTTGGAAATAGCAAAGCAGATTGAAAACTCAGACTGTATCTATAACCATTAAAGTAGATGTTCAGCCTATAACAATGAACTCCGGCAACTACCTACTAAATTACGCACAAACACACCAATTCCTTGAAGGCTGTGGACAAGCGTAATAAATATCTTCCATTACCAGCCAAGGGGGTTGGTTGTACAGTTTCTTTTCTCCTTTCCACGTGGTGGCCCAGGTGGCCTTCTCCTGGAAGGTAGCTGAGATGAACAAGGCATTCGGGAGGCAGCACTAGTTATTTTTTCAGGGCTTTCTATTGAAATTCTAGGGAAAAAAGTTATCAAGGGTAAAATACACTGTACACAAACCTGTTTCTTTTTCCTGGGGATGGGGCTGGAGTCCCAGCCTTAAGAACTATGAAGCCATGCAAAGTGTTACCTCTGTGCTTGAACAAGAAGAGGAGCAGATGCTGGCTGAACTGCCTGCTGCCAGGGCTCCTTTTTTTCTGCCCTTTCATTTTTAGGGGCTCCATCATCATTTAGATACCTGTGACAGCTTCTCTTCTAATAATAATATAAGCACAGGAATTGAGTGGGACCTGAGGTCCATCTGTTCCAGTATCTTGTCTCTGACAATATTCATTACAGATTTTTTGGGGGGGAAAGTGAAAGAGCTGTTCAGGAGGGAGATAGGGAATAATGTGATTCCCTGCATGGTCTCCTTTGGATCTATAATACTTAGAGACTGACCTAACCCCTGAGGCACAGGGTTTAATATCCCTTCAAGTTTTTTTGCTGTCATTAATTATGACAGCGCTGGATGTAAGAGTGGATGTGTTCGTTGTCTCTGTGGATTTTCTCCTCTTTCCATCTCTTGAGACATGTGATATTGCATCTTGTTTGTCTGAGCGAAGCCGGACATGCTCCTTACAAACGAGTGAGTTACAGGGGTATGAGGGGATGTTGCAGAAGCACTAACGTGCCCCCTACACGTTGTTCTTTATGTCTGATTATTAATAACCCAGGTTTTATGATGGAGCCCAGGAGAACTTGCAGAGCAAGTATTCAGACATTTTGTTGTGTCTTTTAGCTCTGTGGATTAGTTTGGCCAATTTCAATATATTTCCTTATCTCTCTAACATAGGGGCTTTTATAGAGCCCCTCAAAGGAACATCAGTATGCTCCACACAGAGATTATTTTATGTGCAGAATGAAATCCCTTGCACCTCTACTTTTTCATCCATTGTTTTTAAAGCCCCAATATACACTGGTAATTTTGGAAAGCTCTTAAAAGAATAGGTGGGATTTGCTCACAAATCAGCTGCGCTTTGATCTGGCGGTTTGCTTCCTTAAAGCGCTCCGAAAGGTGATAATATTTCAATAGTTTTTATTTTCCCCAGCATCCCACTTCCACGAGCGACATAGGTGTGTAAGATTCGTCAGGTTTTATTAGGCTTGGATTTCTCTTCCAGTGTTTTCTTTCACCTTTTGATTAGCAACGCTTTGATGTGTCTGTGTTGAGGTTTTGGACGCACCCCATTACTGAACCATGTTCTCTCATAATGACTTACTACAGTCACTTAAGTTCTCCACGTTCAAATGTGTAAGTGGCAGATGTAGCCTCTGTAATGAAATACAGAAAATGTTGCTGTAATACTTGAGATGCTTCGATTTGGAGAACAGAGCAGACGGGGTATGGAATTTTGTTTTTATTTATTGTATTGCTCTTTGTGCTTGTTCCATGAGTCTGGTAACAACATACTGTATTGTGCCACTTTGATTTAGAAGAAGCTTTACTTCAGGAGTGTAATTACCCTTTCTTTAGCGTTAGTTCATTCTCAGCACATGGGGAACCGTTCCCATATTTCTTCTTTTGTCCTTGTTGATACTTTCTTACATGACATTCTCTCCGTCCGTATGATCTCTGACCCTAGTGATGCACAAGTTGCTTCTGAGTCAAGCTGCAGATGAACCCAGTTCAGAACAGCTGCGAAAAATATTCTTTGCTTCAGGAACTGTTTGATGCCGTACTCCCTAGGGAAAGATGTTTGTTTCCCAAAACAAGAAAAAAATTTGCTGCGAACAAAAGAGAGAAAATACTAAGCATCATTTTAGCACTGACAAAGAATACAAGTAATTTAAGTCTGGACATGAATGACTTCAGCAGAGCATAGATTATTTTTCAGGTTGAGTGTGCACTCTGCAATTCAAAACACAGTTGAATATTCAGACTTTTTTTTTTGTTTGTTCATCATTTCAAAAGGCATCAAATGTATTTTACTTTTTTTAAAACCGAAAAACATGCTTAACAGTACATTTTTAAGGCTGTTGTTGGCTTCTAATGGTGAGTCAGTTTGTCCTTTATCAGAATAGCAACACATGGCTAAACTAACATAAACTCCTTCGACTGTCTTATGCACCTGGTTAGTCTGTTAGCATTTGTGTTGAATTGCAGGGAGGTGATAAGGATGCAGAAACCGTTTCATCCAGGTTTCCATTACGGAGTTGAATTTCAGCAACATCCCTCCTCGCCTGCACTATTCCCTTGTAACCTAAAAGTAAAAAAAATTGTGTTTCAACTCTGGCTGGCTGGATCCTCGCTGGCAAGGAGTATCCTTTCAGATAACCTCGGCAAAAGCAAACAGGTTCTTTGGAGATATAAAGCCTCCACACTGGTTCTTTAATTGTTACTTTTCACATGTTATTTAATGCTTCTGTATCCCCTTCTTGCAGCCCATCCAGTTACTGAGTTATATCACGTACAAATCACAAATAACGATGGGTCCTGCCATTCCAATGGCATCTTCCAGGTCTAGATGCAGACACGGTGCGAACATCCCCCCAGGGAACATAAGATGCTCCTGATTCATCACTGAGCTCCGGGATGCCATCTGCAGTTCCCAACACTCCTTGCCCTTTCGGGGCAGCCACACTTCCAGCATGGAAAGTTAATCATATCTGTCTCAAACTTTTCTTTCCAAAGTCAGTAATTCATTACCGGGGCCCACAGAGTTCAGCATTTTGGCTGAGAGCTGTTTTGATAAATTAGTTATGGACTTTATTCAGCAGTAGTTTGAAAAGTAAGAAAGTTTTATGCCAAATGGGGGGAAGATTTCAGTGCAGATACATGACAAGATGCATGAGGACCTAGTGCAAATACGGATTATGCTTTCTTTGGCTGTCGACATAGCCTTGAAATTGTGATTCTTCCTGATTTTCAATTGTTTTTAGAGGCTGCTGTTGATGTGAAATTCACCTGATTAAATTTGACTGCAGCTTGCATGTTTTGAAAGTTTTATTACGAGCCAATACTGCCTGGATGTGCAGACTGCCTGTCCAGTTATCTGTCGTCATCTTCTTTCTGGCCGGTCCTAAGAGAGAAAGAAGTACTAGGTAGCAACGTCAATTTATTTGCAGTGGTAGGGCATCATTTTAGCTACTTTCTGGGTCTAATTTCCCTCCCAGTTCTGTTAATATTCACTTTCATTAATACGATACAAAAACAGACAATCATCTCAGGGCCCTTTATGTCATCTTAATGAAAATGAAACTATAACAGTGATACACTTCCAGTGCAAGGTGATTTGACTGCAGTAGGGTAGGCAATTACTATTGCATTAACATATCCACGTTACATTAATGACGGAGTGCCACGCTTGCTATCAGGAGGCTATGGTTTACTTTGGTCTTGCATGCAGAAAGGGATCGTTAGAGTTCCATGAATAATGGAAATCAGAGAAGAAAAAAAACCTAATAGGGTATTTTATCTATCTTCCTGCCAATATAAAATTCCTTTTCTTCAGTACATATTCTACAGTTGTATTCTTTTTCCTGACAGAATGTCTTGAGTTAAAATTCCTGAATAACTCTCTGTGGGAAATGGGATCCGAGTGCTGTTAGGATCAGTGGCAGCAGCAGTTAAATCAGGGCTGTAGAAACTTGAACATGTCTTCGCAGGTAGCTTCTTCCAAGCAGGGTTTTCATCTGTGAATCAGTCGGAGACGTACAGGGTCTCTCCGTTCACGTACTGTAGCTGTAGCGCATTTGCGGGACTGGAGTAGGTGCTGGATTTAGGCAGCTAGAAGGCAGATGGAATGCGAGTGATGACACCCACATTGCCTATTGATAATTCATTATTCTTTCACCTTCAAAAAGTATTTTCAGATCTCTTCTGGTAAAAAAGACACCAGATATTTATTTTAAAATGTCTTTCTGCATGGATTACAGGTTTATTCCACAGCTGCCATTTTATTTTTCACTTATGAAGACAAGGCATCATGGAGAGAAGAGGATCCGAGATGCAGACGCCATTCCTGTGTGCCATTCCTCTGTTGGCAGCATCCAGAGGTTGTGGCTTAGAGATGTACGCTCTGCGCTGGGTAAAAAACTGGCTGGACGGCCGAGTCCAGAGAGTTGTGGTGAATGGAGTTCAATGCATTTGGTGGCCGGTCACAAGTGGTGTCCCCCAGGGCTCAGTTTTGGGACCGGTCTTGTTTAATACATTTATTGATGATCTGGATGAGGGGATCAAGTGAACCCTCAGCAAGTTTGCAGACAACACCAAGTTGGGTGGGAGTGTTGATCTGCTGGAGGGCAGGAAGGCTCTGCAGAGGGATCTGGACAGGCTGCATTGATGGGCCGAGGCCAAGTGTATGAGGTTCAACAAGGCCAAGTGCCGGGTCCTGCACTTGGGTCACAACAACCCCATGCAACGCTACAGGCTTGGGGATGAGTGGTTGGAAAGCTGCTCCGCAGAAAAGGACCTGGGGGTGTTGATTGACAGCCGGCTGAATATGAGGCAGCAGTGTGCCCAGGTGGCCAAGAAGGCCAACAGCATCCTGGCCTGTATCAGAAATGGTGTGGCCAGCAGGAGCAGGGAGGTGATCATGCCTCTGTACTCGGCGCTGGTGAGGCCACACCTCGAATGCTGTGTTCAGTTTTGGGCCCCTCCCTACAAGAAGGACATTGAGGTGCTGGAGCGTGTCCAGAGAAGGGCGACGAAGCTGGTGAGGGGTCTGGAGCACAAGTCTGATGAGGAGCGGCTGAGGGAACTGGGGTTGTTCAGTCTGGAGAAGAGGAGGCTGAGGGGAGACCTCATCGCTCTCTACAACTACCTGAGAGGAGGTTGCAGAGAGGTGGGTGCTGGTCTCTTCTCCCAAGTGACTAGTGATAGGACAGGACGAGATGGCCTCAAGATGCGCCAGGGGAGGTTTAGACTGGATATTAGGAAAAATTTTTTTAGGGAGAGAGTGGTGAAGCATTGGAAGAGGCTGCCCAGGGAGGTGGTGGAGGTACCATCGCAGGAGGCGTTCAAGGAGTGTGTGGACGTGGCACTGCGGGACATGGTTTAGTGGGCATGGTGGGGTTGGGTTGATGGTTGGACTTGATGTTCTTACAGGTCTTTTCCAACATTAGTGATTCTGTGACATTCTGTGTGAGAAAGTATCATAATTACTGCAATATCCAGGGGAAAATTTTCTCAAAGCAGGACGATTTTTATTTTTCATCTCTGTAACCTTTGGGGGAAACCATGTCTGGTTTTGTCATTAGTCTTGCTCTTTGGATCCGCTGATCTCACTTGCCGACGTGGGGCCCATTCACGCAGCTTTGCTGATACCCTTGTGAAGTGCCTCTGTCTTGCTGTCCTCCGTATTTTGCATCATCTACTGAGTGAGAGCTGTGCTGCTCGTCACGTTTTCCTAATGTGCAAAGTCCGGTGCATGCCCATTTTCAGAGCGTTTCAGGGGTCTTGAGAACAGGCAGCGCTTCTTCCACTGTGAAGGTGCAATCCCACATTTAACTCAATTCTGCCTGTGTTTCTTATTCCTAGACTATGTGATACTACATACTTGCTAGGTCAGGACACAGGGAATGGTACAGACAGCGGCAACTTTCAGATAGCTCAGTGAAGGCTGGGATGAATAGGAGTGTTTTGCACCAGAAAAACCTGTGAACTGCGGGGGACAACATTGGGCTGTCTGTCCTGCATGGAAAAAGCCACCTACGAATGCTAAGAGCTGCAGCAAATGTCTGTGATTTAGAAATTCGAATAATTCTTATACTTGCCAATAGCTCTTATGTACAGGGATTATCCACCCTCTCAGATAAAAATATGGTTTATAAAATGCGGAATATAGGGAAGATCGGGTAACCTTGAGCAGTGCTAAAGTTCCTGAGACGGGACAACAGATGGTTTCTTTGGTTGACTCTCCAACCCTCTCTTATTAGGACTGTGCTCACTTTCAGGATTTTTCGAAGTCTGGCGTAGCAGCCTGACTGCAAATCAGCCTAGGTAAAGAAAACGTCCTCTGACTTCGAAATTATTCCGTAGGCTGAGTGGTTTCTGGTTTTGCCATCCCAGGTGGCAATTTTCCCCCGCAACGTGAACGGTGAGCATGAGGTGTGGTTGCGTGGGTAGTAATTTTTACGAAGGTGATAAATAATTGATAGATGCGCAAACAGGATCTTTACGCTGTCAGATGTAAAACATTACGGGCTATAATATTGCTATTAGGCCTTTTGGCTGAGATCAAGTGTAGTGTCAGCTTTGGTTTATGTATCTTCCAAAGCAGCCTCGCAACTGATTCAGAGGTTGTGAAAACATGTTCTTGTGTTGGTTTTTTACTTTGTTCTTTTTAATGATTTTATCGGAAAATACAGTTATTTAAGTAAGTATAGGAGTTTATCCCTCATATGCTAATGAATTGACATTTACAAACAAGAAACATAGATGTCAGTAACCAGATCAGTAACTGTAAAATAATTTCTATTTATCTCATCTACTAATATCACTCAAAGAAGGCCTCGGGCTTCCAGACAGCAATAACATAAATACCAATTTAAGAGGTCTAGTCAATAAAGTGCACTGCACACACACTCCAAATGTAATTAGTTACTCCGTTCTGTTCCCATTGTGTTACCTATGGATTACGTCTATGGATTAGGCCTTCCAGAAATGTTTCTCTCCTGCTGTTTTCCCCTCGCTATAAATCAGGGAGGTCAGGAGGTAGCCCCCACCTTTGGGTGGGAATTGTTTGCCTACGAATGTACCTTCTCCATCGGGTGCTACCACCCCGCTCCAGGGAATTTCCCCCGGGGAAATCTGAAAGGGATTTTTGTGCATGATAGTACTTACCTGAGCACCCAGGGGAGGGATCTGGATATCCTATTAGGATAACATGCAAAAATTGGAGTCATATCGAGGTTACTTAGGAACTCTTACTCCGTTTAAAAAATGCAGGAACCAATTTCTAATTATGTTTTCTTGCATGTCAGAGCTACAGGTTTTCCGCCGTCAGACGGCGAGCGAGGCAGCGTGAGACTGCCCGCCTTTCTTTGTAGTTTGCTGATGGGGAATGTTAACCTCCTCCTTCTCCGGCGCTTTCAAACTTGAGGCTAATTATCAACAGGGGTCCATGTTGCATTTCTTTCTAAAGCAGATTTCAAGGCCATGAAAGCCACCATAGTCAGTAGCTGAACCTTAAAGGAGGGGAAAAAAAAAGATGAAAAGAATCTGTAGCACAAGTTGGATTTAGCAGAAATAGGTCTTTCAAGTTTTGTTTGCTTACCTTAGCAGACACAAATGAGTCAAAAATACACAGCGGAGTGCAAAAATAATGAGCTGGAAAACAATATGCCATTGAGGGGAGTGAATAGTTAGAACGGGAATGAAAAAGTCTCCCTTTTCTGAGCTTGTATACTGTGTAAGTTTAATCTTTGGAACTGGAAAACTGTGAAGCTTGTGTGGGTGTACTAGCCCAAACCTTGTAGGCCATATTAACTCATTTTCAAGTACATTTAATTGCAGAAACCTTGACAAACCATACCCTGTTGAGACCGGCAGTTGCGTTAGAACGGAAATATTTTGTGAAATTGGTTGAATTTGCCATTATTTAATTTAAGAGAAATCTAGGGAAAGATGTTATGATGTCTAAATATTCTCATTTCAATCTTTTTGGAACAGAATGCCTTGATTTTTAGTTGACAATCATACTTTCATTTAGAACAGTTTTCTCATTCTATGGAAGTGGGCAACTCAGCTATGGAGCATTTTACTAATTGTATGAAACACTCTTTTCTGCAGAACTTCCCTGCATTGAAAACTTCAAAATAGGGAAGATTTGCTCTTAACTGGGATGAAGCTGAATGTCAAAATTTAAACAATTGTTGGTATATCAGAACACATGGATCTTTTGCAGAACTTGATTTGTAATGTGAAAATAAAAGTATATGGTAAATATACCTCACAGTGTTGTTAGTCACAATCAGGTAGAATTTTAATAGAATAAAAATACTTTAAAAGTATGATTTAGTTCACCGTAGGTCAGAGAAGCAGGCGGGCGAGAGGCAGCGTGTTTGTTCTGCCAGGGCATTCTCAATGGACTGAGGAACAGCCAAGGCTGTACACCCTGCACAGCAGTGCCTATGTGCTTGTACTGAAGGTGCCATCAACCCAAGGAAATTGAATATAGAAGTAACATACAAAATCATCTGCTGTGCCGCTTGCTCATTTTGTCTGCTCGCATACCCTGAGCTTTGTCCACCCACTCTTTAAATGCCTGAAGCTTGAAGACTTCCATTTGATTTTTTTTTAGACTGTTTCTTAAACCAAATGGTACGTAACTGAGCAATTAGTCCTGGCATTATTGAAATGCCTCTGCTTGCTTGCTTTTGTTTTTCTTACTTGTCACCCTAAATATTAGGATAGTTTACAGGCTGGTTTGCAAAACAGCATGAGAGACTCTAAGATGATAATTTTTTAATTGGTATGAAGCACCTCATGATTCTGCCTAGAGAGAAGATGCTTAGGAGGGGATCTACGATGGATGATATAATTCCAGATGGTGGAAATAGCTTCCAAAGAGTCGAAAAATAATACGGAAACATTGGACTTTTACAGGGAGTGATTTCTGATCCAGACCAACACTCCAGCAGTAACCCCACAACGCGTGAGTAATATACTTCCATCCTCAGCTGTTCTTTATATGTTCCCTCCGCAAAGCATTTGAGCCCCCAAATCCAGGAGGCCTTTGCATGGCTGGCCCGCTCTACCTAAAGCTATGTGAACGCTCTTGTATTTTATTTTCCTTTAAGGACAGATTTTCCCCTGTACGACCTTCCTAGAGATCCTTCCATTCCCCAGTAGGTTTTAAAAAGTTAATCAGTGCCTTGTACAGCTCTCAGCGGCAGAAAGTGCTACAACTCAGGCTGTTTGTTCCTCAATCTACACTTGATATAAGAAGCAGCAACAATATATATCCTCATATATACACACGCACACACACTCACACCTCCTTTGGCTGACCTGGTTATTCTTGTGTTGCCATTAGCCTGCTAGGCTGTTCAGTTTAACCAGCTGCATGCACTAAATAATAGAAACATTTAATGTTTTGCCGCTTGAATGGTCCCCAACAACAGTTTGGAACAACCTCGTCCCAGCGGATTGTGATTGTGGAGCGGCTGGATGACAGCCCTGCTTCCTTCCAGCCATTTGCAGGGCTTTGGCGCTGCCGTGACTGCAGCGAGGTGGAAGCGAGGGAGAGAACATGTGCTATTTTCTGAACACTCTCGGTGCAAACAGGAGCGGGGTGTGTATGTGTGTGTGCCTGCGTGTTTACACTTCATGCAAATTCAGATGTTCCTATAGCAGCACAAACCTCTTGCTGATGCTGGAGAAGCTCTCAGAAGTTGTTTTCCTCTGTTGTTAAATTTAATTTCAATGTTTTACTGTGTCACAGAATGTGTTCTCTGCCTTCCTGCCGAGGAAGACCTTCCTGTGCAGCGCTTGCTGGCTGCAGGCATCCCGGGGTGAAAGCAGAGCTGCAAATCAACCGTGTATCTTCTGACAGATTTTATGAAGAGAGTGCAAGTCTTAGTCCCTCCATCCCCCTGTCTCTCCTTCCCCTCTCCTTGGACAATGCACTTTCTTTGCAAACAGAGATCCTTTCCCTTCATTTATCCCTCAGCCTGAAGGTCCACGTGGTGAAGTTCTTAAAAAACCTGAAATATCCAACCCAGGGGCTTGGCAAACCACCCGTGAATCCCCTGCTCGGGCCAGCAGGATCGGTGCGGCAGGAGGCTGGCACCAGGCTGGTGCCTGCGCTGGGTCCTGCCTGTGGTCAGTACAGGGAGCTGAGTCCTGGAGAGCAGCTCCAGGGTGCTCCAGCCATTACGGACGAGCTTTGTTTAGCGTGTTTAGCTTTGGCGTGTCCAGAGAAGGGCAACGAAGCTGGTGAGGGGTCTGGAGCACAAGTCTGATGAGGAGCGGCTGAGGGAGCTGGGGTTGTTCAGTCTGGAGAAGAGGAGGCTGAGGGGAGACCTCATCGCTCTCTACAACTACCTGCAAGGGGGTTGTGGGGAGGTGGGTGTTGGTCTCTTCTCCCAAGTGACAAGCGACAGGACAAGAGGAAATGGCCTCAAGATGCGCCAGGGGAGGTTCAGGCTAGATATTAGGAAAAACTTCTTTCCTGAGAGAGCGGTGAAGCACTGGAAGAGGCTGCCCAGGGAGGTGGTGGAGTCACCATCACTGGAGGTGCTTAAGGAACGTGTGGACGTGGCACTGCGGGACATGGTTTAGTGGGCATGGTGGGGTTAGTTGATGGTTGGGCTTGATGATCTTACAGGTCTTTTCCAACCTTAGTGATTCTGTGATTCTGTGATTTAATGCACCGATCAGCCCTTCTCCGACAGAGGCAGCTAATTCAGGGTAACTGAGGTGTGCTGAAGGGCCCTGCAGAGCAGGGGGTGCCTCCGTGATCTGCTGGCAACCTGCTGAGACCCTGTAACACCGGGACGTGCCTGGAAAGGGGTTAGCAACCCTGCAGAGGGGTTGGTGGCCTCAGCTTACCCCAGGAAGGCTCGGAGCTGCCTCTCGCTGTGGGGCGGGTCGTGCATTTTCACAGATTTGGAGAGGCTGCAGGAGGCAGAACCGCTGAATCGCCACGCGTGGAAAAGCCCGTCCCGCGGAGGGATGCGGGGACAGGTTGCTCCCAAATAGCTCTCAGTACAATGTGCTGGCGCCAAATGAAGCTAACTGCTGAACTGTGTCAGCTGAGACCGACGGACGAAATACCCCAACTCAGCTGGCACTCCCTCCAAATGAAGTGTTTTCTTCTCTTTGTCCAGACGGAAAATTGGAAAATGTCAGCTTTGTTTTCTGATGAAAATTCATTGTCTGCCAGCTTTCCTGAAAGCCATTGGTAATGCCTAGCCCAGCCTGCATCAACGGGAGTCCTAAAATACAGCTAGTGGCAAACAGAAGTGGTAAAAATATAGGCTGCTCTTTTCTTGTAGGTGCTATTACTCTTCTTGCCCCCCTGTGGGTGCCTTCCGTGAGCGTGGCAGCTTCTATAGATAAAGTACGCTGTTTCTCCCAAAAGAAGAGGAATTTATTATTTTTGCTACATGGGGAACCTGTCGTCTGACAAGCATTTCCCTCTCCCAACCTCTGTTCTCCTTTTCTGTACATAAATACAGTGCTTGTGCCCTTCCAAATGCCCCGGCTTTTCTGAGAAACCCAGTGTTGTACACATCAAATTGGCCCATGCATTTTTAATGCAGTCTTATTGACTGGATTCGGGAAACATAAGGATAAAACAAATCGCTATACTACGAAGAAAAAAGCCATTTGGCCAAGTGCATCTGCTCACCTTTGATTTATTTCAGCAACTTTCTCCTATATTTTCAGTCTATTCCCTCCCCTTAAAAATAATCTATTAGTCTTCTAGTATTTTGGCATTTGCATCTGCAGGCTGCTTCTCAGCCTATTCCATATTCACATTCCTTTGATATATACATACAAAATAACGACCCAGAGCTGAAACACTAGCTAAACCTGGTTTCTGATATAATCCCCGTGGTATTTAATTTTACTTTCTTAGGCATCTAAAATGATGGCTTGTGTGATTGGTATCTAAATGTATAGTAGTGTGTCTTTGAGGAGTTAAACATTGTGTTTGAGCTGGGAGTGTGAAACCTAGCTGAACAAAGCCCCTTCAGATAAATGAGCTGTGTGCTGTTTGCTCAGCACAGTGTGGATAACCTGAGCCGTGCAAACGCTGCCTTGGATAAACGCTGCGGAGGGAATGTAGAAATCCGCATTTCAAAACCTTGGCCGTCTCCTGAAGCCATCCGGGCTGTTCCTTCAGCCACCAGCTTTGGGTGCGCAACCTTTCCTGTGGGCTGCGGGACGCGCTGGGGAGAAAGGAAATTCTGAAAAGGGGTCACATTTGTGTCTCATTTGGAAAGAGGAGTTGCTTTTTCAACACGTAAGTACTAGTCTCCTCTGCTGTCTTCAAGCCGGACGTTCGTTAGGATGTGATGGAGTATGGTCCTGAGAGCAGCAGCGTGAAGGTACCATCCCGAGGGGCTTCTGGATGAGCTTAAACTTCTGGGATGCCTTTTGAGACATGGACCGTTGTGTTGTTAGCTTTCCACGCATTGCTGTTAGGTCCTGCATAGCCAGTCCACGTCTTCCAGAAGCAAAAGTAGCTCCGTTGTAATGGCCTGATAAATACACCCTACTTCAACAGCAAGAAACAGGCTTTTTCCAACGAAAGCAAGGTGGATCTTGATCTTCCTTCTCTTTTCCTTTCCTTTCTTGACTGCGGAGCCTTAGGCACCTGCGGGACTCTGTTTAAAACCTGTAGTAACAAGTACCTGTCTTGATGAGCCCTCGGTGCGAAGGAAAATGTGTATGAAACACAAATTCCAATAATCCTTCATACGCTGAGGTAGCCAGTTAGGGGTCCAAGTGACTGTGTGGCCACACCAGCAACACGTGCTAGTGTTCTGTGTGAATTAATTATGTAATTGCAAATGTTGGTGCTCGTCATGGAAGTGTCTGTGAGGTGCATTTGAAAACGGGACCCTCGCTGTGCTGATTGCTCTACAACCGCTGCAGCAGATCATTAATATACCGGCCTGTCCCTAGAGCTGTCAGTCTGAGCAGGTAAGATGGACAAAGATGAGACGAGAAGGAAAAGAGGAGAGAAGGGAATGATCTTATAGAAGTCAAAGCGCACTGACAGTGGTTGGATCCTGGTCTTTTCAGTACCACCCCAATGCACTGTCCATGGACCATATGCTTTTTCCAGGAACAAAACCAAGCTTCATGTCTATCTCCTCTCTAAATATTCACACTGCCTCGTGCTTTCCTGTATTGTGTTGCTGCTATGAGGCTGTGAGGCTTGCGCGCCACATACAGATATAAATTACTATCAGCAGCATAATAAAGAGTGATATACACAGCCATGTCAGCCCTTCTCATGCTGCAAGCTTTTATGTTGGTTGTTTAAATCCACCAACAATATTACTGCAACTTCACAAGATATTGGCGCTTTTTAGTCTAATGGGAATGATACGGCTCATTTTCAGCTGCCGTCAGGAGCAAATATCAGCGCTGTGGGATTTGAAAATAGACTCTCAGCATCACGAGGATGGTGCTGACCTGGGGACTTGGAGCAGGTCCTTCAACGGGAGCAGTCCGGCAGGCCAGAGCACTGGTGCAGGGCTGGCAGTGAAAGTAACCTAGAACTCATTGTAGACGCAGGGTATCATCATGCTTTTGCAGTTTACAGCCGTTTACTAGTGTGGGAAAGGATAGCTTGTGAAAAAAAATATAAAAAAATCAGTGGAATGTAAATCCTTCTGCATTAGGATGCATTTTCCCTGAAGCATCCCTTAACCAAATGTGCTGTGAGGTTCCCTTTGTCTCAGGCAGTATTTTAGCCGTTCTGAGTTTTAAGTGACGGATGTATAATTCTGTGACATGTCCTTAAAGAAACATATTGTGTCTGTGTTCGGTGTTGACCCAAAGCCAAAAGTGAGAAAGGTTTTTGCAGATTTTTGTATCCAGTAACTTCAGGGAATAATGCTCTTTAAAATATTTCTTTTAATAAGCTTAAGTGGAGAAAATTGAAAAACATCATTCATACTTTGATGTCCTAAAGTGTGAAATCTGAATAGCATACTAGTGACTAAATTCTATCCCTTGACCATGGAAAGAGGCAAGATTTAGGAACATCTTAAGATCAAATAAAATAGGGTCAGCCTTGTGATGTAGTGGCTGTGCGATTCATTGGCATACGGGAGTCATGAGTTCAAGCCCTGAGCTCCATATTTCTCTTACAAGCTGACATCCCCAGGGAGGGCTGCAGGGCTAATATTTTAAACACAGTCCTTGAGAAAGGCTTCGGACCAGCTGCATGGGGAGACCAGTGGTTAGAAAACTTCCCTAGGACATGGGACACCTCAGTTTGAACCTGTTAAGCTACAGCTTTCTCTGAGATTTTGACTAAGGTACTTCCGTAAAACAGAAATAAAAGCACTTTTGTGTCTCAGTAAGGTGTTTTGCGCATTAAAGACACCCCAGACCAGAGTTTAAAAAGAGTTTAGGTGCCTGAAGATTCAGTTACGCAATTTGGAAAATCACTCGTGGTTCCCGGGTGCCTAACTTGGTGGCTTCACTGAATTTTTCGTAAGCTGCTCAGCCAGTATTGACTGATACACCCAGATAAATGAACCTGGAGACATTTTCACTTCATGGCATGATTTTCAGAGGTAGCTTTAAAGACTCTTCATCTGCCATGGGAAAAGTAACATTTGGGAAATAGCTCTAAAACATGGTTAGACCCCTACTGCAGTTTATTAGTATTCTTCATGCAAATCAATGTGGAAATAGTGCTCTGAAGATACCTGCTTAGAAATCTAAATACTGACAAGACTGCAGGAAATTGGACATACCAATTCTCTGGCCTGACCTTTTAATAACCCTGATACTAAAATATTCAGGTTGTTGTACACAGTCTGCTTTGATTCATGTTAGAAGAAAAATGGTGTACCCCAGAGCAAGGAACCTGGCCAGCTGTGAAGGGCTGCAGCTGATGTGTGTCCTCACCTCCGTAGCTGAACTCCAAAAGTCTGTAATTGCATGTGAACTTCAGCATCTTCTTTCCGAAATCAACTGATCAAGAAGTTGGCTGTAAAGCATTTGAGATTATGTATGTTTGTATGTATGTATTTAACAGGAAGCTTTTTATGGATCAGACAGAACTGAGATGGTATCAAGGATGCTCTAAGCCTTATGGATGTGGATGATTTGGCCACAGCTTTATGATGATACTACTACTAATATATGTACTACCTTATGCTCAGAAAATGTATTCAACTTTTACCAGCATGAATATGTTAACACTCATGGTGCATTGTGTTTGCCTTCAGCTTGTTTAGGAGGGTGTAAAGGAGCTTTATTTTGGTAACTGCATTTTGATAGACCCTTAACACCTTACTGGCTATTGACTTTAGGCAATAATCTAACCTTCATTTATACCTGAGTTCCTCAAAGTCGTGCTTGCCCTCCTTCTCTAAAATGTTTGGAAGAAGACAGTACAGCTCTCTTCCTGGGCAGGAAGGAGGTGGATTCAACCCATAACTGAATGCCTCACCTGCCCAAGACACTTAAGGTCGGAGTGTGGTTGGCCAAATTTCACCTATAGTTTATGAAGAGGAATAGACCCCCCAGGGATTCAGTGGATGGAGCATTGCTCTTTCTGCTTTGAGTAAGGGCAACTGAGCTCCCACCTTTCAGGCCTCATTATAGAATCACAGAATCACTAAGGTTGGAAAAGACCTGTAAGATGATCAAGTCCAACCATCAACCAACCCCACCATGCCCATTAAACCATGTCCCACAATGCCACATCCACACATTCCTTGAACACCTCCAGTGATGGTGACTCCACCACTTCCCTGGGCAGGCTGTTCCAGTATTTTACCACTCTCTCAGTAGAGAAATTTTTCCTAATATCCAGCCTAAACCTCCCCTGGCGCAACTTGAGGCCATTTCCTCTTGTCCTGAGGAAGTGCATTCACATGCATTAAGTCAGGATGCATGAACCCAGGCCATGGATGTGGAGGGAAGGATCGTTTTTTGACTTTGCGTCAGGAGACCCACCTATGCTTCCTTAATCGACTTAGCTGGGGTGGCTGTAGCAGTAACAGCATGGTACATCAGGCTTTACCGCAGGCTATAAAGGCATTTCTAGCATCCCTGGATGCATTTTTATGTACCTTAATAAGCCCATGTACCTGTGGTTTTATTGCTGCAGAATTCTGCTGTTAGAGCAATGCTTTACTTGTGCTTTTATGCAGCGCCCGTTACATCTGCTTTTGAAGTATCTCTGGGAAGAGACAAACCCACAGAGATGTGGGCAGAACACGGCATTGAACCTCTCCCCCAAGTTCTTGAGTCAGAACCTAGGCGGTGGACCACCCCTCTCCTTCCTCACACATGTATTGTGTTGTTCTTCTTCTTTAATTCATAACAATGGATGCAAAGAAGATAAGTGACTTATCTGGTTGCCGTCTGAAGCTGGATGAGAACTTGCTGGCCTGTTCACTAACCCGTAGCCATCCTTCCTCAGAGCCTATAGAGTACAGAAATATTAATGTGTCCTCTTTTCTTTATGGCTTTAATTATTGTGTGCACTGGGTATGATGATAAGTGGATATCTTTGTGTTAAGCAGCTAACTAATGTTTGGAACGTAGTCTTTTGTTTATTGTAGAGTTTTGCATGAAACTATTCTCAGCTGTAATGGAGTTCATGAAATACGTACTGTAGATTCAGAATGTTAGAGACAAAAAGATGAGGTCCTGCTAAGGGCCATCAATGCGTGTTGACTTCTTTTGGTCCTACATACATCAAAAAAATGAACTGAAACCCGTTGCTGGAGGACTGATTGCAGCTAAAGTACCTTGTTTAATCTCACACGTTCAGGATGCCTTGTGAGCCGGGAAGGCTATCAAGATACAGTTTTAATTAACATTTGCTTTTTAGATAATGTGCACAGTTTATTTTGGCAAGAGTTCATTGAATATGAAATTTCATAATTAAGATACTTAAACCTGCAATATTTTGTTTTCTGCAGTATTTTTTCCAAAATGGCATAAATTCTGCAGCGTTTATTGCCCAGTAGACAACTACTACAAGAAAGAGCAATTTCTCTCCCTTCTTTTTTTAATCTGCTTTTAACCTCTTGGTTTTGGTGCCTTGTTAGGCAGCATCTTCTTTTCACAAATGTGTTTGAACAATCACAGAATAAAAATAAAGGAGAGACGGTATAAATATAAGTACCTATTTCTAAGATAATTAAATACAAATCTTCTATTAATTTGTTTTAATATGCACATCTGAATGAACTCATCACTGTATCATCTGAACACCCCACAAAACTATGTAAATCAGTGAGTCATCACAGATAGGATATTTCTCTTCTGTCCTTCAGAAGGAGCCAGACTCTTGAAACAGTATGTTTTACATATTTAGAGGTATTAAATGCTCCTTTCAGAGATATTCAACGTCCTGTTGTAAAAGGAACAAGCAAAATAGTATGATAAACCTTCCATGGCATAGATGGTGAGCTGAAAGAATTAATGATTCTTGGATGTTCCCCTTTTTTTTCATGGTGCCTGAAATGGAATTTGCTGAAAAAACTTAGTTGTGCTTTATATTTTTCTGTGACAAATTCTTAAGATGAGGCTAGAAAGCTCTAAAACCAAAGAGAAATGGTTGATGAACAATGAGACCTTCTGTCTTAGCTCTGTATAATGTCAACAGATTTTCACAAAAGCCAACGTTGTTAAATAATGTCAAATTAAGAGGGAGAAAACTGCTTCTATTCCGGTTGTGTTGGAAGGGGTTAGGAAAGAAGAGAAAGATAAAATTGCTGTTCAGAGTCATTGCTGGACAAAAATGAGATTCTTCAGAGCACTCGATGTCATTGGTAGGTGGGAAACATGCAGATCTGTTGGGACACTGTGACTTTATTATTTATTGAGGGACTTCCAGATGAGCACAGGAGGAGCGTAAAATTGAAGAACAGATTAAGGGTAAAAGGTTATTTGTGTTCTAGCTAAATCCTCTTTCTTTTGGATGTTGTCAGTAATTCAGTCTTTAACTACGAAGTAGCCCACCCTGAGAAACCACCAGGAATCCAGTCCACGAGGTTTGAGGGGTCCCACCTCCTCCCCGCCTGCTTGGCGCGGTGTGTGTTGATGTAAGGGTTTACAGACCGGGAGGAGAACAACTCGCTCCGAAGAATACAGATTTTTTCTGAACTGCTCAAGTTATTTCTCTGTTGTCCAAAGAGTAACTGTGAGGAGAGTTGAAATCATGCCAGCCTCTCTGCATGCACCATGAAAGCAATAGCTTAAATCCGAACTGCCGGGCAGCCTCCGCTTCCCCAGGGCTGGGAGACAGCTCTAGCTCCTGGTCCCTGGAAGGAATTCATCTGCACCCAGTGCCTGCACCCAAAATTTAGCGTGGCTATGACTTTTTTTCACAGCTTAGCGCTTACATTTAGCTGTGAGATAGGTAAATGTGGTCAGTCCAGCAGTACCCATCAGGGCATTAGCGTCTGCCGAAATATCTGGGGGTCCTGGACCAGGTTACAGCCTGGGGGAAGGTCCGTCTGGGACCTCGGTTCTCACCTGCTGAGCTGGGCTGAGCTGTTCCCGGCTGCAGTCGAGAGTAACCCCTGCGATAAACCACACGTTTGCTCAGCAGAGGCACTGGCTGGAGGAATGCTGCATTGATTGCATCCTCAGTATCTCAGAGGGCCTGGATGCTAATTAGCATCGGCGATTGCTGGAGGGGAGGATGGTGCCCATTGGACTCGGAGGGGCGTAGCTTGCCCTTTCTGAGCGATAAATCTATATCGGTTAAACTGCCTGCGTCGGAGTGTT
The DNA here is from genome assembly GCF_030936135.1 of Gavia stellata. Lineage (NCBI taxonomy): Eukaryota > Metazoa > Chordata > Aves > Gaviiformes > Gaviidae > Gavia > Gavia stellata. The sequence continues at coordinate 31,783,010 of NC_082603.1, read as the reverse complement.
TGTGGAATCAGAAACAGTGTCTGCAAATTTGTGTGAAGTTAATAGTCTCTGTTAGCACATCATCACAGAGACGGGCGACCCCGCTCAAGCAGACGTCCTAGATATTAAAACAATGTTGAGAAGCTGGAATTGCGTCCTTTGAGTAAGGAGGGGAGGAGATGAAGAACAGGCCTTACCGACGGATGCAAAGCACTGCAGGGAACTAGTAGAAGAGAGGCTGTGAGTTTATTCAAACTAATGCCAATATTTGCATGAGGGTCCACAAATGGAAATCTAAGCTGCTTACCAAAAGAATACGGGAATTATTTCTCTACTGTCAGAATGACAGCTAACAAGACTGTAACCAGCCAGAGAATATACGTGTCTTTAAATGACCATCATGTATTATCCTCAGAAAATAATGCAGTCTCTTCACAGCTTCCATGTCCCTAAAGTATGTGCTAGTCATTAGCTGTTACGATGTACATAACCATCCTTTCATTTTGAGGTCTCTTCTTCCTTCATTTTCTTCATTGTACATTAGAGAAGTAAAACTACACGCTGTTTTAATCCAAACGAAAATTGCTACAAAAAAGAAAATAAAATCTATCATTTTATATGCTGCTTAGGAAAACGGTTAGTAGAAGTTCTTGATGCCTTGGCCAGGTACTTCTGTAATTTTGGCCTTTGTGCTCCTGCTTTACCCATATCTTCACGTTTTTGCTCAGTTCCTTTTAATCTGTATTAAATATGTTTACATTTAATTCCATTACAGGCTCTTAAGTGGTTTGCTGGGGCTTTCCACACTGCGTGAAAAAGAGCTAGGTGTGCCATACGCCGCATCCCATTTATCCATCTAGAAGTGGGTGGACCAGGCAGGCAAGACTCAGGGGAAGGAGAAGGTGGATGGGTTATAGGCTAATGGGTTAATAATGACCGCGGACTGTGCTGTGTCTCTATCAAGTTCAGCGCCTTTGTAGATGCAGCTGGGAAATTGTACGAGATGGGTTTGCTCAACCACAAACACGCTTGCACAATAGAGACGAAAATGAAAACCAGAGATAAAAGAAGCGATACATTAGCTTCACAGAAAGCTGCAATACAAAGGTTTCAGGAAACCCTATTTTGAAGAATTAAGAAAGTTTTAGGAGGTAAAGTGAGATGGCTGGAAGGGATGTGTGGAACAATCAGACATTGCTGTGCCTTAAAGAGGGACTTCTCAGAGACGGGGGCTAAAAGTGGATGTTGAAACAGCCAAAGTAGTGAAAGATGAATACAGAGCTGAGTTAAATGTGAAAGGACAAAGATAAGCTGGAGTTAGAGTCAGCAAAAAGAAGAAAAGAAGCTCCCTTAGAAATGATCTATGAAGGAGAAGGAAATTCGAGGAGAGCAAGCCTGTAAGAAATGAAGAGAAGGGTCTATTTAAATAGTAATTCAAATGGCTAAGGTGCTAAAATAATTTTTCAACATTTCTGTAGCGAAGAGAAAGATTAGTTTCTGGCTCCAGGGAATTAGTATCGATAGCCATTTGGTTTTGATGTATTTTGATTTTGTATTTTGCCCAGTGGTTGTGAAGGGGTGTTATGTGGTTATCTCTGGCATCCAAGAATATCCTAGGAAGGCTACAGGCAATAAATGTGGATGTAAGTGATGAAGGGTGGGGAGGAGCATGGTGAGAGCCCTTGGACCTTTGCAGCTGAGGAAGGCCAGATGCTGTGGAGTTACAGGGCCCGCGGAGTTAACCTGGCGACTCTGCAGCGGAGCAGCGGTGGAGGAGCTGATGGGCTTGTCTAACATTTAGAGGTGCAATGTTACAAGCCTTGATCTAATTAGCACCTTCTGAAGCAGTAGCCAGGGCAAGCCAACGGGATGTCTGTGTGTCTAAAGTAATCGAGAGAGTCTAGGGGGGTGCTAAAAGTGTGACAATATGTCTAAGCTGGCATTAAGTGGGTTTTTCAACTGAAGGCTGTAAGACAACACCCTTGGGTTGGGTACTCGGGCCAGCAGGACACGAGCCTATAGCAGCCCTACACCCTGGACTGACTGCGCTTGCTCTTTTTTTTCCTCTTGTTTCTTCTTTTCTTTAATGTGAAAAAAAATCCTTTGCTCCCATTTGAAAAAAAAAACTTTAAAGATGAACACGCTGATGTTGGTCTTCTGCAGAGGAATGAACTTCACCTGCAGGGGCTTAATTAGCAGTCACTGTGTAAACAAAATGGGCAAATTATAGTAAAGTGGAGCTGATAAAATTGGAGGAATCATGGGTTACCTGGTGAAAAGATAATAGACTACCAGTTTGAAAACAGTATGTAAAGTGATTCTGGCAGTTCCATTTGAAAAATACCTTCTATCATCAGTAAAATAAATGGAGCTAAAATCGCTGGTGTTAGAAGGCTGTGAAACTAAGTGCAATAACGAATACAAGTTACAAAGAGTAAATCCCACTAAGAAAGCGCACTGTGGTTTAAAACAGAATCACCACCTCTTTTGGCAGCAGATAATGCAATTAATGTCATAAATTTGGATTTTTCCAAAGCATTTGATACCGCATTTCAAGAAATCTCTTTGACAAATTAGTTTAGTGAGGCTTGCGATGTGAAGCATGGCCAAGAGGCTGCGCAACAGAAGCTGAATGATGGATAGCCAAGTATTGCAGTCAGGAGAGGTACCTAATGGGGTTTTCTGGGAAAGGTGTTAGGCCCAGTTTTATTTAACCTTTTCATTAATGAGCTGGGAGACGGAGTAAGTGTGCAAATTAATGATCGCAGTTGCAGAAGATTTGCAGATAAAAAGGAACAGAGAAATAAGGAACGTGGGCAAAAAGATAACAAAATGCCTTCACCTTGAAAATACGAATGCAAGTGTCTATATAGCTTAGGAGAGCTAGTTGGAAACACAGAGCTGGCACTGATATAATAGACTGAGGCGGTAATAGAAGGAAACAAATTAGACGTAAGTTTGCAATTAAGTGTGCCAATATGAAAAATAAATATAAATTTGAGGTGTATTTGTCAGCATTTCATCATAGTGCAGAGGATGTGACAGTATGAATCACATCTCTTAGGACATTGGATAGTCAGATGGGAGGAAGTATTAAAATATACACTGTGAAAAATAATCTTATATTGGCAGGTGGATGGTCAAAATGATATACCGGTCTTTTACCTATACTCTCTATTTCTCTAAAGTCGAGAAACAAATAGTTTTAGCCTGGATTTGTTGTGCCATAAAGCTACACGAAATGCAAACCGAGAGATAAATCACACAGATGACAAAAGGGATGAAAAGGAAGAGGAAGAAGTCCAAAGCCTGATGCTTAGTACGTGCAGTTTCCAGCTCTTGTGACTGAATTCTTTTCCTCGTAGAGAGTTTATTCATACGTGATCTGTACTTTCTGTGGTGCTTCCGAGCTGACGAGCGCTGTGATGTGACATCTGAAGGATTTGGGAATATGGAAGAAAGGAAAAAAAAGCAACAGGGGGAAACCCACTTGAATTTAAGGAAAAATAGAGATAAAATGCAGCTTAACAATAATATTTTGGGGCTATTTCAATCAGATTGCAAAAACTCTTTGTATGATTGCAGAGGGTCCGGGATTTTCTGTGAAACAGGTGCCTCATTAAGTTAGGCTTATGTTAGGGAAGGCTTGAGAACGAATGTTTTTGGAGAGGGTAGGAATAAATGGAAATAACAGTTCTGGGCAACTGTTAGTTCAGAGCAACCATCAAAGCCCCCAAAATGTTATTTTTAGTTGCAGGTGGCTGGCGAGAGAGAACTGAGCGAGCTCCTCTTGTTCTCTGCTGAGGGGCTGGGTGCTAATGAAGACACCGGTTACGCAGGATGGAGAAACAACAGCTCACGCTCGCCGTGCTTTGTACTTCCACAGCTCTTTTCATCAGCAGGTTGCAAGTATTTGTCCAGATACTTTGTTAAGTGGAATTATGTGCTGAGCAGTGAGAGAGCTTGCAATTCAGGTATAGTCTTTGGTGAGAACACAAACGAACCAACAAAAATGAATCCCACTGTAGGTTTTTTGACCACAGGGATGAAGACTAACAAATTCAACCTGGCTTTTCTCTGGGAAGATACGTAACTGTTCTTAGAGACTAGCTGTAATTTGAGGTTACACATATTTTCCTTAAGGATAAGTTACTCAAAGTCCTATATAAACTATCCTTACTGCTTTTAGTCCGATGCATGTAGCTTAGACCTGGGTTTGAGAGTGCATTTATTATTTTCATGAATTTGGCAAAGAGTGTAGGTCTGCTTTGGTCTGTAAGTGCTGGTGAATTGTTCCCTCTTTGTAATTTATGATGTGCAAATGGATCCTTAAGACTCCTGGCGTTGCTCCTGTTCCCTCCTTGGAGGACTGGAGTTTTCCTGAGTTTGAGTGGCTTTTTGGAGGCAGGACGTGTAGCGTGCAGTAATTTCCAAGCAATTTGAGGCATTTCTCACTGACCCAGGCTTGTCACAAGTGTACTTTGCAGGTTGTATTTGCTGTTTGTCTGTGTTAGCCTCCACCACGTCTTAGGCATTTTCCCATAGAAAGGAAAGCCTTGAACTCACGTCGTATTTATAGGAAAAGTTTATGCTGGTGGAGGGTAGAGCTGATGATGGTTAGGGCTGGTCCCACACTCCCCTTGTAGTAACTCCTACCTCCATTCTGCTGCTGCCACTTTTTCCTGGGGGACAGCAGCCACCGCACTGCCGCGTCTTGAGACTCACACCTCCATCGTGCTGCTCGGTGACCTGCACCATGGGCTGTCCCTAAGGAAACAGCATCAATAATAGGGTGCATCCTGCTGGGACATCTTCATCAGCTGTCTACCGGCACGGTTCTCCTGATTTCACTGTTTTCTTACAGAGGAGGAGAAATCCTTTCAAAATGTGATGGAAGGAAACTGTGATGGCACTAGTGAAAGTTAACATTTTGGAATACCTCTTTGGAAGAGGACAATGTGAAGTCGTGAGAGGATATATGATACTTGCTTTCTTGGCATTATTTTTATGGCTGCTATGGGGAAATTTGCAAAATGTGCTGTTCCCCAGTGTATGGCTCTGTAACTGGTTGGTAAGGGAAAGTGCTGAGATGCATTTTCTCTGTCTCATGTTTGATCTTTTTTCTTTTCAAGTCCAACCTGCTACGGCATTCATTTATCATAATCTAATATCATGTCCCTATTCACGTATGCTGGTTTTGTCCTGCCATTTATATACCTGCAACCTTCTGTATAGGCATCATTAATGTATGAATGCAGAATCAGCCCTTATATGATGCATCGTGATTAGGTTCAAGTGTACAGTGTGTGATAAACCTGCTGTATCCAGGAGATGCATTAGAGAACTCTTTGTTGCACATGAATCACCTACCTGATCAACTGATGCAAAATATTTTTTCTGTTAAAGAACAGGAATGAAACAGCGCCCTTTTCCATAAATAATACTCCGTTTTGTACATACACGCGACTGAGCAGGAAACTAAAGGAAATATTTATGAGCGATAATAATAGTTAATTTTTTTAAAAGCAGTATAAACCCATGTGCTGCAGGTCACATGGCAAGCCTCAGTTGACATAAAATCAGAAGAATCAGTCTTTTATGGACAAGATATTCCATAAAGTCGGGGGTTTTGTGCATCCTCCAGAGTGTCTGATCCGCTCTGCTTAGGGATGGGCTGCTGTCCCACTGTGGCAAGGCATCTCCTGTCTCCCGAGTGTGTTCTTGCCTTGCTATGCACTTGCATTCCTATTTAGTAAAGGTTGTAAAGTGTTGGTATTTTGTTTTGCCCGGTCTATTGCATCTGCCGTTCAGCTGAGCGCATTGTGTGTGAGGGACAAGAAGTGGCTCCTGTGTTCGAACCAGTGTCACACGGGCAAGCCCAAGCCATCCCGCTGCTGAGCTGCCCAGAGACCTACATGTGATTTGCCTATTCGTGATGGGAAAGCACAGGTGCCCTGGCCCAGGGAGCTGTGATCCTTCTGCAGCTGGATACGCTTTGTGTTACTAAACTGAAGATTGTGTGAAATCAATTGGGAGGGGGAAAAAAAAATCAATGCCTGGTTTTTCAGGATGAAAAGGCAAGATAGCCACACAATTAAGCACTGGAACACATTTTCTACACTCTTGCTGTCATGTTCTCCTGATTCTGTGTCTTGGCTGTTCAGCAGAAATAATTAAACTCTCTCCCATGGGCAACAATTACTTGCTTAAAATATTTGAGTAAAAAGAATGCATTTATAATTACCTACCCTTTTTGAAGGTGAAAAAGGAGATTATCTTTTGATGAAATAAATGTATGTGGGGAGAATTCCCGACTACCAGAGCATCACACCCTATGGCGCTATGAACGGTGTTCGTCGTCAGATGTGATGCACTCGACGGCGTGTCTCCAGCCCTCCGGTACGTGTTAGCTCTGAAGAACCGGTGGAAAGGTTTTGATTTCAGAGTTAGGCCCAGGTCTAAGCCCCTGCCCATTCAGTCAGAGATGTTTATTCTGACAAATCTGCATATGGACTTGGCATTTTTAAGCAGCAGGAATGAAGCGGGAAACATATCCAATTTGTACCTATCAAATATCACCCTTTTATTTAGTCATACCGCGTCTTCCCTTTTCATGCTAAGAGTTGTCTTTGTTCCTTTTGACTCTTACTCCCAAGGGAGTGAGATTTGAAAGTGTTTCATGTTTCAGAACAGCCTTTTTCCCCCTCAGATTTGTTTACTGATCCATCCTTGGTAAGACCTTTTAGTGAATGTGATAGGAAGGTTATTAAAAATAAAATATTCATCAGGAAATCACCCATAAACATGTGGGCTGGTTAAAATTCAATTCCTAATTCTTTCAACCTTGACATCATTTTGCTTTTTGCTTAATATCTCTGTATACAAATTTCTGAGCTAATTTATTTTATCAACTTATGCGTATTTCAGTTGTTCATATGACTTGCTGTTGTCTGCTTAATAGCATCAAATAATGTGACAATGGTAAAAATGACAATGACGAACAGAGAATTGTGACAGATTGGCTGAATTTGAATGTCTCTTACTGAGAAAAACGTTTCAGGAGTGCCATTAATTGCTTTCACAGCAGTGAGTTATGTTTGTGCATCTTGTCTGTCACTTGGTGCCTGTTCCTGCTCTTCCCATGCGGAGGGGTGCCGACTTTTTTCTTTTGACTGCCTGGGCCAGTGGTGCAGGGAAGCCAGGACAGGGAGTGCAGGAGAGAGATACGGGAGGGAAAGCAAAGAAAGTTGGTCCTGGGCAGAGGCGGGAGCTGGATTTATCTGGGTTATTAAATGCAAGCGGGACGGAAGATTGGTACAAACCGGCCATCTCTGGGAAGCAGCACGACAGCGATGGTAGTGAGCGGCTGCCACCTGGTAGCTCTGGTGGGTCGCACCATTTCCACTGCCTGATTCCCACGGAGGCTGAGACGGTCGATAATGCTCATTCTGGTGGTTGTGTTCTTCACTTCCTAGAAAGATGGTTCAGTTCTCTTACTTCTGCCACTGGCTCTTCCTCAACACCTTTTCTCTTTTCAGCATCCTTCTGTTTTCTCCCATCACTGTCCCTGCTGTGGAGCTGGGCATTTGTGCTGATGTGGTCGTTCCCTCAGACCTTCGATCCTGTCATGGGGGAGAATTAAAATTACACCTTCCAACACTCTGTTCTCCGGTTCCCCTCTGGGTTCAGGTGCATTGGCTGCCAGGCAGGGTAGACCTTTGTTCTGTCTGCTCTCTAAGATGCACTTGGGCTGAGGAGCCGTACAAAAGCAGGTGGCTCTCACTTATCCCGGACCTGGGAAGCTTGTACGGGGCTGGAAGAGCCGCCCCTGTCCCCTGTACAGGCAGATGGGCTGAATTTCAGTCTAGCCTTCAGTACTTTGTTCTGGTTACTTCTTCCTGTCACGTTGGGGTTCAGTAGTGTTCTGCTTTCTTTGTCAGCTCCAGTTTCAGGTGGTTTATGCATGGATTTTAGACTTTTTAATTAGAGAAAAATATGCTTCAATCCTTTGGACATCTTGCTTTGCAAATCAGTGACTGCAGCCAACAGTTGCCTGTCAGCTCGCAGTATGTGTGATAATTGTAAAGGTCAAGTAGGAACCTGCCTCATCAGAGAGCTACCAGCATTCAGCGTGTCCTCCAAGACTACGTGCTGCTGGCACGCCAACGGGAAGGACACACGACAGCTCGGTGAGCTAAACCAGGGCTCGAGCAGTACCTGTTGGAGAGTGTGACTGCTGCCGTGCACCCCTGCCACTCGCCCAGCAAAGCTGTGCCTTTGATGGGTGCTTTGGGAGGTCCCCGTGATCTTCACTGCTAGAGGTGGGGAGGCAAAAAGCCACCACTGAAATAGTCAGTCTGACGAGCACTGCTAGGAGAGGAATGATCTAGGCATTTAATTTTAAGTTTCATTTTCAGAGCGATTCAGACCACTTCCTGGGGGTGCCCAACATATTTTGGAGCCTGAGGAACATTTTTAATCTTGGTAATGTTTATTTTATTAAAAAAGAAATAAGAGGTGACCCTGAAAGGGCTGGAGTTACACACAGAGTGTTCATTTCTGAGCCTCTCCTGAAGCAGTCGTCTTCAGAAACAGGAATTTACTGATTTGGTTTCTGACCCATGCATGTCCCTTAGCCTTCTGCGAGGGTTTGGTGTGCCTAGGAATAAGAAAATAGTTATTTCATTTTATTGCATGCAGCTGTTCTCTGACTTCTTTCCTTCAAATCTACAGGTTAAATAATCAGGAGATATCAAAGGGCAGGTTTCGAAATACACGCACTCAGTTGCTCAGCCGTCTGTCTTAGTTGAAATCATGATTATGCTTTAAAGTAGAGATTGATTTTCTTCCTTGACCACATTGTCTTTCACAAGAGAAGATGCTCGCCAAGCCTGCGTGAACTCTTGCTCTCACCTTCAGTAGAGGTGAACATTTTTTAAGTGCCACAGGTACTTGAAAGCCTTGTTGGGTCATGAAAATCCATTCAGAGGCCTAAAGAGCTAAGACTTGGTGTAAAGTATCTTTTGTGATAAATCCACCTCTCCTTCTGTCCTTTCCTCCAAAAGGTCAAAGCTAATGATTTCCCATACGGTTGGCACAATGGAAAACACAGTGCAGAGAATCAGAGTTTATTCACTACTACTTTGTATATCAATATGAGGAAAAAAACATAAATAATTTTCCTTGCAGGCTGGTGCCTGGGGAATAGAAATCAGGGAGCAATTTGCTAGTCTTAGTGTATTTGTGAATGTGCATTTCTGCCTGATGGCAAATGTTAAATCAGCCTTGGAGTCAGTCACCCACCATAAACTTTCCATATCCTAATATGCAGAGAAATGTGTTGGTATCCCAGCAGAGAATGGATTTTGAATTAGCTTTAACCAGGCAGTGTCTCAGTTTTGCTCATGATCTGCAAAAAGAGAGAGAACAGCGAGGAGGTGCGTATGATAAAATTTGATAGACAACGAGTGATTGAAATGTGAGGCTAGTAATGTGTTTGCTTTCCCACTTACCTGTAATAGAAGCGTGGGGAAAGCAAAGATTTTCTTGTTCCTTTTTGCTTAAATGGGGGCATTTTTCATTTATCTTTTCTTGCTGTAGAAAATTGTGTTTTTTCCCATTAAAATATAAATGTGTATTTCTCCTTTTCAGATGCTTCCTTCTGAAACAGGTTGTTTTAAAACCTAACAATGTAGAGATGGGAGTATATTTAACAGCTGACATTATTTTTTCTGATTCGTGTGTATTTTTTTCCCATCAGAACTGCTTTTGGTGCCAGTTGGGGGCAGATTCTAAATCAGTCACTGGCGAAATTCTTAAAAATCGGGCGTTTTAACTGATTTGAACGAGGTTACCCATGGGAGTTGAATTTGCAGCATCTGGGTCTTGTGAAATGTACAGACAGGGGATGTTTGTCTGTTAAAAGAGTGAAGCAACTTTTTGGCTGAAAAAAAATCGGGGCTTGCCTTCTGATACAGAAGAAGATTGTCTTTGTTTCTCAGATTAAAGTGTGATCCTGTAGTTGAGCCTGTAAAATGCCCATCGCCTCCCCCTCCTCCCCTGGATCCTCTAATGCATTGATTCATCAAAATCAATCGCGCTTTCATGAATTAGTCATTTGGTTCCTCGCTGCATCTGGACAAATTATGTACTTCTTCCTGCGCGCCGATATCTCGGCTCTGGTCTCTGAAGCAAATGCCGCTGACTGGCTTGTTAATAGGCTGCTTCTGGTACAGAGCTGGCTGACAGCAAATAAACAGTTATTTTGTAGGATTTTGTTTGATCACCTGCAAGAATCACCCAAACATCTGTGATGAAGGGACTTGTTGCCTTCCAGTGGCGATGGCAGAGAAAGGAGTTTTCAAAGGCATAAAGCACCGTTGCTATTTAAGGGTGGATTAAATGCTGCGTTATCTCCAGCAGCTTTATCACGGTGGAAAGCACAAAGACGTACCTGCTCGTGTGGCAGGTTGGCCCGCGGGCCAGTCCGGGAGCCACGTGCCTGCAAGGTGCAATGCAAACCTCACCTCGGATACTTCTTGCCCAAAAGAATTTGAAGCACGGCTGATGACAAGCTGCCCGTAGAGACTGGCTTGTTACCTGTGCCCACCAATATCTTCTACGACCTGTACGCTGTGCTGGGAGAGGGTTCAAAAGCAGCAGCGTGTGGCAGGAGAGCAGGACGCGGCCCGTGGAGCCGACCATGGGGTGACACAGCCTGGTTGGCATGGGGTGGGAGTTTGATGCAGGACTTCTGCATTCCTCCCTCCCCAAACCCCTCACAGCGCTGTGAGCCCCAAAACATCCGACCGTTTTCTGCGTTGGGAAAATGGGATGGTGCTGTGAGGATTCTCCACTGACCGCGGCACATCCTTGAAGATGTTGATTTCTGGGCACAAACTGAATTCTCCTTGTGAAGCCCAGTGCTCATGTCTGAGCATGACATACCTGAAGCTACAGCTAACTCATCTCGCCAACAAGTGCAGCATGGGGTGTGGGCATCCTTCCTGACTCCCGTTGTTCCGTGCTTTGAAGCATGAAATGTAATCATCATTACCTTATTGCTCTCTTATCTCCCTTGGGTGCTGTGCCCTCTATCCCATCCCTCGGCACAGAAATCATTGCTCACAAAAATCCTCTTGCCTCTTTAAAGTCTAGCTGGAGCACTTGACTTGATGGCCTTCTGCGATAGGAAATTCTTCAGGCTGGATGTGTGAACAAGTATTTCCTTTTATTCATTCCAAATTTACTGGCAATTATCGACTGACCCTTTTGCTCTTGTGTTATGGGATGGTATGAAATGAGAGGGATTGATCAATCTTCAGTATACTGCCCTGCAGAGTTAACGATATTTTATTTTCCTGTATTATGGGGGAGAGAGAGAGATCCTTTTTCATTACAAGTCTGATCAATTCCTAAGTTTTTCAGGGCATTCAAGTTCCTGAACTTTGCAGATAGTAAAGAATAAGATGAAAAGGCGTAGAGTTGTTCTTGAAATAAATCGTTGAAGAAGATGAAGAAAAATCAACGGTCGTTCATTTATGTGTATTGCTTTGTGCCTAAATAACTTAGAATCAAAATTGTGCAGCGAAGGAAATGCAGGCCTGTGCTGTCTCCGCTGCATAAGATCTTCAGGCAACATTTATGGAGTTTGAAAATAATGTTTCTGGTAATAAATGGCAGAAATATTCTGTTTTCTGCATCAGCAGATATGAGGATTAAAGGATTTGACCATATTAAACAATTTTGCACAGCTTTGGCTCCCAGGGCTTGCAGGCTGCATTATCGGAGTTCATCTCACGGCATTTCCAGACCTGATTTAAGAAGAGAATGTGTTCCTGCTTTGCAAGTTGTCACTCCCTAATTTAGGCCATCTTTGACAGAATTAAAAAACTAAAGAGATTCTTTTTCTTCTCTTGAAAGTGGGATGGCTTCCTAAGGCTCCCCCCTACGCCAATCAGCCATTTGAAATGATGGAGATAATTGAATTGTATTGTTTCTCCATACTCCCCCGAGCTCTGCTTATGCTGGACTATCACATTGCTATGGAAACTTGAAAACGATAGAGGCTGATCTTTGTTTGGGTGAACAAGACAGTTTCCTCTGCCATTTGTCATCATAATCAAGCTGGACCTGGCGTAGAACAACCTGCCCTGTGGTCTCTTGGAGGCAGGTATCTCCCACTCTGTTTTTTAAAAATGTATTTTTTAATTTCTGATTTTAAAACCACGGAATAATTTGTTGTTATTTTAGCTATCCAGCATAAAGATACAGCACAGGTACCAAAATAAGAGTGAGATGCCTTTGAGGTAACTAGGTGTGAAATAAATCCTGAGCATCCTCCTACCTTCAGGGTTTGTACCAGCCCGAGGAAGTTAGTCCCTGCTGTGCTCCAAAACCAAATGTTCCTGCCTTCCTCTGCCAAGAATGGGATGGGGCAGGTATGTGTTAACTCAGTTAACTAAGTACTTTTTCTTAAAATTGCTCTGAAGACAACTGCTAACAGCAAACGTTGATGCAGGAAGCTGGCCTGGTTTGTACCCTTAGTTAAAACCATCCCAGCTGCCTTAGTGCCGTTCCAGCACTTCATTTTGCAGTGTCGAGTTGCCTGCTGTGAAAGCACCAGCCTTCCCGTGCTTTTGAAGAGTCATTGCTTTGACATCGTCTATGTGGATGTTTGACTTCCTTTACAGCTTTTCCAGCTGGCTGTGCTGCTTTGGGTCCATTTATCAGGCACACCACAGTAATACATCATCATCCCTTTGTATCGCGTGTGTATACTGAGGAGTTATTTTTATGATCCAAAGAGCAAGATTTTACATGTTACCGCTTTCGCTTAATGTGTCGTTTGTCTGATGACCATCTAATAGGCTCCTGAGAGCCCTAGAGACTGATTTTATTTCAGAATTATTTTTTGCATTGAAGAATCATTAAATTGTAGGTGAAAAATTATGTAGATGCCCATTAAGCTATGCTTGGGTAGACCCACCAACTCCGTTTTGGCTCATCCTTCCTCATCTTCTAGTTTCTTTTTTCAGACCAAAAGTTTTCAGTCATACAAGACCTTTTTTTGAACTTCTAGTGAACTATAGTGTCTACTGCAGCATTAAAATTCCCTTCCAGTGCTGTATGTCACAAGCCATATTTTACAAAGCTTCTTTACCTTTATCAAAGAAAACTCTTAGAACTTTGAAAGTCCTGAATGCCGATATCTGCACACGTTGACTCTTGCTGTCCGCACAGGATTAATCAAGGCTGTCACACATCTAGCTGTAAAACCTTTAATATTTGTAAAAGGTTTGAAGCTGCTATATTTATCGCATGCATCAGGGAGAATAAACTGTTAAACTGCTGCATCAGTAGGAAATAGTTTTAGTTGTTGCAAAGTAAGGCAGAGATGAGCCCCAAATGCTAGCCAGCTAGGAGAAAAACCCTCTAGATATTAGACTGAGATGGTGCTCTTTGAATCTTTTGCAAATATTTCCCCTCACATACAGGCATATGCAAATTGCACTGTATTGGGTGGAATTTGCACATGGAGGCTGGTGAAAACATTAATCGGTTCCTCTAAATAGGCAATAAAAAGGCGAGCGTGCCCTTTACTCTGCCGGTAAATACTTCATTTCTGAAGAAAACCCATTGTTGACTTTGTCACTACATGACATTAGTTTTGACACACCGCTTCTGATATTGTGCACCTAACATCAGAAGTGGTCTCGGGTATTTGTAGCAGCCTGTGTCCAACGCAAGCATAATGCAAAAGTTTGTGGTTTTATGTCAATAGTTTTCTGGAGTAGCCACCTTTTCAGCCTGACGTTGGAAAGTTTCTATGAGATTTCAACCTAGAGGTGGAAACACTTTGTCAGAATTTTTGCGTTGCATTTGAGTAATCACAAACCAACCAACAGTGGTGATGGTTTCTCAAACCTAATTTGAAATTCTTGAGTCTGCAAAGCTAAATTGGAAGTGCCACCAAGACAGATGTTGCTTTTCCCTTAATTCCGCACTTCAGCTTTTAGCTTTGCTGGAGGTTTGAGCAAAAGAGAAATGGTGGGGAAGAAATAAAAGTTAATGGCTCCTTCTCATCTTTGAAACAGGTTTGACTATGGAGAAAGTTTGGATAAGTTTACTTTTCCTTGTATATATTCCCTCTGTACACACATTATGGTATGTATATGCTCAGAAATGTGTAACGCACAGTAAGATACAGCACAAGTGAAATACTGGTAATACACAATCATTGATTATCTGTCCAGAGGATAACCATGCTGAAATCACATATGGATCTGAATGGCTGTTATCGTATACACTGATCCCTGCTCAAATACGCTTGTGGCAGAACAAGGTGCGCTTCGTTCTGTTCAGCTTAAGATATTTGGGAAGGCACAGGCAGAATCTAACTAGGGAAGAGCTAGTGTTGGGGCCATACCAGGTTTTTCCAAATCTCCAGAAGGAATTATGGTGTAAATGGCAAGGTGTGTGCACTAGTATTGAGCAATAGACTGTACTTTGATGTCCCTTTTATGAAACCGTAGTGATTTTCAGTGTTCGGTGAGTTGTAAGGGGGCAGATCCTGAGAATTGTTCAGCATCCCCTGAGAGCTGCCGAACAATTTAATTCCTTATGGCTACTGTCAGAGCCGAGGATGTTACGCACCGTATAAGATGAGCACCTACCCGATTATGCACGGCTGTGACACTTGCTTCTCAGTTCTCCCATATGCCTTTCTTACAATTGAAGCATTGCAAAGGCTAAATTATCAAAAAGGTGTCCAAATAATGATGGCAATTACATGATTAATTAGGCATGCAAGTGCAGTTGCTTAAAAATTTTCAACAGTTGGTGCTTAATAGCAAAGAAACCATTGCACAACTAAATAAACCCCCAGAAATGATCAGGTGGATCTGGGGGCAGGTAAGTCCATTTAAGTATGGAATTACAGACTCAGTGTAATTAGTTACCTAATTGTGTGCCCAAACTTGTTTGATGCACTTAGTGTGAATGTATAATTAATGATGATTTATTGAAAAGCAGTCTTACTGTAAACGCTTTCCTTACCATTTCCTAAAAATCAAATTGCTGAGGGAAAGATTAGAATCTTCTTTAATATATATGGATAGAATTAGAATTTCTTCTTGTGCTTTTCATTAGCTTAAAACATATAAGCCTAGAGATTATCTGCATATAAACTCGTAAGTAGGAATGGACCTAATACAGTCAAGTTCAGTGAGATCCAATATTATTAACGGTTCAAATATTTTTCTCAATTTATGCAGGAAAGGGGAGAAAAAGCAGATTTTTTTTGCAGGTAGCGTAGAGGCGTGAACCGTGTGTCTCCATTCATGCTTTCTCTTTTCCCCCAAAGCTCCCTACCTTGAACGGTACTGTGCATTTGAGTAGAAGTTAAGCTGAGCACTATCTGCTTTCAAGGTACCTACCTTGATGTTGGGTTATGGCAGCGTTAACTGTTACTGAGTTTGCATCTCTGTGGGAGTAAGCCTGTGGTGCAGTAACAGCTTTGCTTCTCATGGAGCTGCTGTTTTGCCGGTATGGGGAGGGAAGTATGACAGCACCATGAAGAGGCACCTGTCAGGGTTGGTGCTGCTTTTTGGTTGTGTCTTCCTCAAGTCTTGAAGCTTCAGTGCATCTGTAGATGTCGTAGCCAAGTGAGGGGGTTTCAGAACCTCTCAGAAGCCAGGCTTGGAACGCCTTCTCAGCCTCCCATGGCATTGGTGTTTAAGCTGTTTCTAGAAGATTGCGTTTTAGAAGGCAGCAGGAGAGGAGAAGGAATTGTGATGTGTTTTCCCCTGGTCAGCTGGGGCCCTTGGAGTGAACGCAAGCTGGCCATTAGACTTGCTTCTAATGGGGGACTTTACGGGGAGCTCCAAAACAGGGGGGGACCCTAAACTGAGCTTCATGGGTGGCATCCTATTTCACTATCCAAAATAAAAGCTTCAGGTGAGGTGGGCCGTGGGCAGTAGGGTACGTGGCAGCCTGGAGACCGAGGGCTGCCCCTTCTCCCAAAAGAGCTGTGCTCTTCCCTCCCAGTGGTGCTCCCCTGGTCTGAAGACAGTGTCCAAGCACATCCACGTTCCAGTAATAACTGCAGCACGTACTCCAGCTACCCGTGTTCCTTCTTTCCAGCATTGCCTTTTTCTGTGATGGGCAAATCTCATTTCTTGGACATATCAGACAGGTTTGAGAGCCAAATGATGGAAGAAAATTCATCATTGATTTCTTCAGGTTTCCTAATAATCTTTGCACTATTACCTCTTTCCTTCCTATTTTTTACTTAACACAGCACAGATCTGTCATTGCTCCTTTTTCATCTTCTTTTTTTCAGGCTTTGGTTTCCTGCTTTGCTTTTCTTGATGGGCTCAACACTGCTTCCCCTGATCTTCTGTTCATCTTTGTTTTCACTGACACGCACAGATCCTGTATTCGTTCTGGCATTCAGATCTTTCCTCATTTCCTTTCTGTCTTTTAACAGTCTTCTCTCATCTCTTCAGATACGACTTCCAAGCTGTCTGGCGGCTTCTTCTCCTAGCTACCCCATAGTACAAGGAAAAATAATGTGTACTGCGCGGCAGGTCCATGGGGAAAGGCAGAGCAGATTTTTGTACAGCAGAGGTTGCTTGATTTTTTGGTTTACAAATATGATTTAAATGAAAACTGGTTTCATTGCTCGAAAATATACATAATCAAAGAAATACACTGACCATCTGAAAAATACAATTCTATTCTGTGAATAGAAATTAAAATGTATCATGTATAGGCTATTTACTGCCTATTATTCTAATATTCTAATTCAATTTGCTATCTCTTATTCCTACCAAGTTTTTCTCAATGTTATTTTTAAAGCAGATTTCATAGATGTAAGTTCTGGAAGAAAAAATAAAGTGTAAATTATTACGAGGAATCTGGCAAATGACTTAGGTCCTAATTTTGCATCCTATAATATTCAGGTGAACAGATCAAGAACCTCATTGATTTCAGAACAGCTTCATGTGGAAGCACGTATGTAGCAAGATTTGGGCTTTAATCACCACTAGAATCCAAATCAGCCTGAAAAAGTGAGAATTAATCTTCTCCCTTTTTCTTAATCTTTGCCTACGTTGGCTACACCAGGACAAGCTGCGATAACTCTTTCCTTTTAGCACAATTAGGGTTCTTCTGCAGACCCCAGTGATATGCGGACAGTAGGTTGAGTGGGGACATAAAAATTAGTGCAAAACATATCAGTAATAATGCTTCACGTCTGCAAAGCACTTTACAGACATTAACTAATGAATTGTCACAGAAACCGTATAATGTAGACAAGTATCTTTGTCCTCATTATAGAGATGGAGAAAGTAAGGTAACAAGGATAAATCACTTGTCCTGGGCCCCAGAACAGCTGACAGCAGAGGAAGGATTTGTAATGGAGGAATTTCTGGCCAAACACGCAGGAAGGCTGAGATTTCGCTTTCCTCGACGACTGTCTCTCGTACAAAAAATTGCCAAAGGTGGGTAAATACCATCACTTTCGCCCATCCTTTTCCTCCCTGTGGCAAGTTTTATTGCCTCTTGCTCTCATAGATGTTTCTAAAAGGTCTGTGTACAATAAGTTGGGGGGAGAGTATAAAGGTCAAAAATTGTATCTTGCAAAATGGTATTTTTTTGAATTTCCCAGTCTGATGAGTCATTCATTGCTATGACATATCGTGTCTGCTTTTGTTAGTCATGTCATATTAGACTCAGTGAGCGAGAATGATCCTGCCTATTCCAGGCTGGCTGATTTCCTGAAAAAACTTAAATTGAGAGTGACACTAAAGTGCAAAAGAGTAATCTGAGGGAATGCAGTTAGTTTGCTTCAGATCTTATTTCTTCTGTACGTTGGACTGACATGAATGTTTTTCTTCATAACCTGCAGTTCACAACCAGCTGAGTTCTCTAAGATTATGCACTTTAGAAAAGTGACACTATTTTATTGAATTAAGTAAACAATTTGTCACTGCTGAAACTCGGTGTTAGTAATTTATTACAAATTACATCATTATTTTACAATACAGGACAAGTGAGTCAGATGAAATGCATTTAGCTAATTCTGAATTTCAGGATAATCGATGAAGCCTTTGTTAGATTAAAATATGATATATTATCTAAAGCCATTTAGCTGGGCCTGGGCTGAAATTTAAATATTTCTGTAACAACCTAACTCTTAATTTCAAAAACAAGCACATGTTTCCATTAGTACTTTCAGTGAGTATGTGTCATCGTTTTCTGTCCATGGAGAATGTGCTTTATTCTGTGCTATTCATCACAGGGTCATACTTCGTGCTGTGATATCGAGGGTTTCCGGCAGAACAAGAAGTCATGCCAGTTGTGCACAAAGAGACGCCTTTCCCTCCCTGACCAACTCTCTGAAAGTCTGTGTGCTTTGGGGACATCCCGCTGACAGACAAGTTTTCCATCAAATTGTTGAGTTTGTATCTAGGAGGTGTTGAATTGAGCTTTGGCCATTGAGTGGTCTGAAGCTGAGAGGGAGACCACAATCCTGACAGGAGAGCTGAAAGTGCATCTGACTGAAGTCAAGTCATCACCTAAGAGGTTGAAGGACCTCTGTCTTAGGCTCTAGAAATATTTAATCCAGAACAACTCCCAAATTACTCTCTGAGTTGACTAAAGTCAGGTCTAGCATTACAAAATAGTTGGCATCAGTGTGGTTGGAAACTTATACCTGTGACCATGACCTCTACCTTGCTGTAAGCGCCTTTTATTCGTGCTCTTTCCCTGGTTTCCACCCATGAGATCTTTTTTGCCAAGACAATGGGATGTTTTAGAGTAGTGGTGTGTGTATACATGGTGAGAGTACCTAGACCTACCTTAAGTGAAGGATGCTATATTGCTTTTCACTGTAGTGAAATCTGCATTTTAAAGTTTTAAAATTAGAAAAAAAGAGTTTGTTCAACCACAGGAAAAAGTAGGAATTTTGAAAATGGTGGTCAAAAAGCTGAAGCCTGGAATATATTCATTAACTGAAAAGGAAAATAAAATTTTAGAAAGAAAGAAAGAAGTCAACTGAGTGAAAGATTTCCTTTCAAGGTATTTTAATAATAATTTGTATGTATGTCTAAATGGTAAGTAAATTGAAATCAGAGATAACGATTTTTTTAAAAGTCAGTATTAAGTGATTATTATTATTTCCAAAACTGGTTGATAAATTAATTGAAAATCATTCTTCCTTCAAAAGCGGTGTTTTAACAAATCTCTTATTTTGCAATTTCCAAACACTGAATTCTGAATTTCCCAAGATTCCTTTCTTTCCCTGGGCTTTTTGCATTTTTGCCATGTATTTTTATGGGTCAGTATAGCCTTTCCTTCTGTTAGGAGGG
The DNA here is from genome assembly GCF_030936135.1 of Gavia stellata. NCBI lineage: Eukaryota > Metazoa > Chordata > Aves > Gaviiformes > Gaviidae > Gavia > Gavia stellata. Next base: position 31,763,658 of record NC_082603.1, on the reverse strand, counting down.
AAAGACATGCTGGCCAATAGTTGTAGCCAATTTGTGCAATCTAAACCAAGCTTGTAAGTACAGGGAGGAGAAGCACTCTTCTAAATCAGAGTGAAAACATTCAATTATAAGGTCTGTTTCTGAGGCTGTAGCTCCTGCTGACTTCCTAAGGGGAAGGCCCTCTTCTTTATAAAGAAGTTTTTGCCTCCCTCCCTTTAACCCGTTGGCAGTAGGAGTTGGATTTCTTTCTGTCAGAAAGTCCCCTCTTGGCAGTGGACGTGCTTGGGATGCTTCGGTGATTAATGACCCTAGTTAAGGGCCTGTTACCAAGGGAGAGTTCAATTCATCTCACTTCACTGGAGCATTATGTACCGTGCATTGTCATTGGTGAAGATACAGTCTTTTGCAATTACGGTAGGTAAATTCTGTCTTTCAGCATACAGGTGATGAGTCTTCCTCTAGCTTTCTCCAAAGGACCGGGTTGTGAAATAACCCCAGCTGTGTTGTCTGAGAAATAACGCCCCTAGATTTTGTTCTGCTTGGGGATGTGGCTTCTGGTTAGGATTTTGAGGTACAAAATGAAGGTTTAGGCAGTTGCTGTGGAAAATTGAGGAAGAAAAATAAGAAAAGTTGTAACCCAGCCTTTATATCTGGGTTTCCATTCTGTCCCTCGGCATTTTTATTAGGTTACAGTTTTCCATGTATGCTGTCTGCCTACAGTGAATTGAAATAAATAAAAAGAACAGCAGCATTTCAGCTACTTTTTTTGCAGGAGACAATGGACTTCCCCGACTACTAAAAATTATTCCCAGAGCAGTTTATTTAATATCCCCACAGTCGCAACTGCAGGAAATGCAAACTGGAATGGGGAAAGAAGGTGAACGTTAGTGTGAAATCCCCTATGTCTGCTGATGGAAGGGCAGCTCCGTTCTGCGAGTGGGGTCCAGCTGCCACCACCGTTGGTGCCTGGCTTCGTGGGGCTTCGCAGCGCCCCTTTTTCAGCAGAGAGTGTAAAAGAGAAGCAGGCAGAAGAGGAAATTTGTAGGCCGTTTATGTCTCATGGATGGGTGTAGGTCAATTCTGTCTTCCTGACTGGTCCAGGGACCCACCTGGTGGGAATACGGGTGACGAAGGAGATGGCAAATGCCGGTCTGCTGGTGGCAGACACGTGGCACGGTGAGTAGCCTGGAGGCTGCTGTTCCTCAGCACCGTGCCATGGATCACTGCCTTCTGCTCGCTGAGGGAATGGGGAGAAGCTAGTGTGTTTGTCCTGGGTTAGGCAGAAGACCAGTTGATAACTCTTCCAAGGTAACTTTTCCAGCAGCTGTACAGTTTTGCTGCAGTCCAGGTGCAGAATTAACAACTTTCTGAACCAGAGCGTAGATGTAACAAGAATTCATTTGCAGCTCCTCTTTCTGCAAAGCTTACAGCGTCACTGGGCTGTTTGAGGGAGTTACCAGCTCGGTGAGGAGTTTGTGCATCAGATTAGTAAACAATCTGAGATGCATTTGTCAGGATGGCTGATGAGTTGCATTGGCTTCCTGATGGCGTTGCCTGGCACGGTCTATGCTTGTTGTCATGTGATAGACGTGAATGACATCCTCCTGTCATAGCGCGTCCCGGTCCTGGTCACTTCTAGGTTTCTGCACCTTGTAGTTCAACTAGCAGCATGAGCTCCAGCTCAAGAAAAACAATTTATGAACTGTTTTATTTGAGATATTGCCTAAAGTTGCTTTTGAAAATGGTTGTTAGTCACCTCTGTCACTTCGATGCTTTTCAAAATTGTATTTCCTGTCCAATTTCTCACTTTGTCAGACACCAGTAATTAAGGTTTAACGTGCAGAATTTAAGCCAGGAAGGACTTGCTGCGCAAAAGATGTATGTAGGCACTGGGGAGTAAATTTAGCAGCCTTCTAGTTGTAAATATTTTATCACTTTATCTGTGAGATTATGACCGTGATACACAATGGGAGTTGGAGATGTGACTGAAGATGGAAGTGTGGCTGTCTGCTGAGGGCGTTCATGCACTGAAATGCAGTGGTAGCTCTGCTGAGCCTATCTGGCCACTGGGTTGATTTATATTCATCAAACCCCTAAACCTGGGAAATGAAGGGAAAGTTGTAACAGATCACTAGTTAAGGTAAGAAGATTCTCTCCGGAAAGACCCAGCACTGGTCCTAGCATAGCTTTTTCCTGTCTCCCTTTTTATAAGCCTTAGGTCTTCAAGTAAGAAAAGGCGCTTTGGTTTGCGAAACGCAGGAAGGAGGAATCGCTGGGGTTGTGATGGCTTTGGCAAATCGTCTTGAAGCCTGAGGATGAGTAGACGGCAGCCAACCCTACATCCCTCACCTGGTCTGTTGGCTCTTTATTCTGTGTGTGTTGTCAGGAGCAGATCCAAGTGATTAAGAAATAAGTCTCGGAATGTATTTTTTCTGAAAATTTTCCTGCTCTGAAAATGAGACAAGGAGCAGATGCAGAAATGGTCCTCCAGACCTGGGCTTACACAAGGCATCGATGCGGTAGGTTGTTTCGATCAAGTGCCTGGTCTGTCTTAGGGCATAGGAGAGAAATCATTGCTTACCAAAGCCTGTGCTGTATTTGGGGTGCAAGTTCTCTGCTGGGTAACTCCAGCGTTACTTGGAGAGCAGGACAGAAGCAGAGGATTATGTATCTGGACTTCAGTATGCTTATAGTTGGAGCTTCAGTTTGGATAAATCTCTAATTAAAGCCAAAGGATGAAAGCGCTCCTTCAGTAAGGTATTACACTGTTAATTCTGTTACTTGTTCAGTTGCATGAGACAAATGATAGATTGCGCTACCAGATAGTTTATACTTATGGCATATGGGTTGTTTGTTTTTTGCAGCTGAGCAGAGCAACAGCTCTGGGCTTGCCACTGTGCTGAGTGTTACAGATTGCATTTACTATTCCTCCATCATTCCCTATTTGCATGGACATTTTAGTGCCTCTGGACCTTTGCACAATTATCTCCCAGGATTATTAATCAAGTCCCAAAACATTAACATGTCCAGTCAAGTTAATTGAAAGAGATAGGTTTTATTAAAAAGAAATCCTGGCGAGGCCTGTAGCCTGTGTAATAAGATCGTTCTATAGAATCTCTACATCTGATGCAAAAGAAAAACCTCTTGAGTGTGATACAAAGCAACTAGACCAAAAATAGCTGCTGCAGCTGAGATCTTGCTGTGTTTGGCTAACCTGTGGCTTTACAGCAAACAGCAAGGAATGTCTTGAATAGTTTAATTTTCCCCTCATTTAAAGCATAAGTTCTGTGTACAATACAAAGTTATGTAATACCATCCATAGGGCATGTTTCTAGCAGTTTTCAGGGTCTTCACTTTCAATTTATACAGTTTGTGTATATTCAACATGAATGGATGGTTGTGGTAGCTGCATTAATGAAACATAACATCTATCTCAGTGAGTCAGTGAAAGCCAGTAAATTTATTCACCATGGATTTGCTAGTTGAAGTGTAGGTAATACAAGTACATCTACGTCGCGGTTTTGATTCAGAGCAGTAGCATGGCTGGGAAGCCAGTCCTCTCATTGTCCCCACTGATGGTGTGCTGCTTCAATTCACAGCTCTGTTTTGCTGTGCACAAACTGCCCCAGGCAATGCCTCCCAACCTCTAATGGAGATAAAAAGTCTGAAACAGTGATAAGTTTTGAATCACGTGCATGGTGGGCATGTTTGGTTGAGGGGAGCAGATTAAATCTAGTCCCCAGTGAATGCCTGAACTACACACAGGGCAGACGTAGAAGCCTCAGTACCGAATTGAATCTAATGATTTACTTCTGCTATGCGAAATTACTTGCTAATGTAGCTATAGCAGTGAGACTACGATGAGGAAACATTGCAATTGGTGGCTCTGGATATAGTAACTAAACCATCGTCACCTGAAGTTTCCCAGCACGTCTACCACTGTATATATTGGGCTGAACTGGTGAATCATGCGCTCATCACATGCTGTGCCCTGTGTATCTCATTTATTTTCTTGAAGTCTTGCCAAAGATGCCATAGGACCAAAACTGGACAAAATCATGCATTCGATATCCGTTACTGTAGAAGTCAAGATCAGTGTGTTGGCAAGTGTGAAGGATGAGACTTGCTTCACCACCAGCTCAGCACCAACAGCTGCTGCCTTCATGTCCTCAAGTGTTTTTCTTGCCTGTAGAATGACAGTTGTCCTCTGTCAAGGTTTCTTTTCACCAATATTTTAAACAAAATGAGGTTGTAAATGTATTGAGGACCTAAATTAGCAGAGAGTAAGAAAATTCAGCAACTGAGAAACTTAACCTGACCTAATTGGCGTAGGCATGTATTTGATCAACTCTCAGCAACTAGAAAATCTGAGTCTGAAGCTTCCCATGAACTCCAACTCCTTGCACCCCTTGCTGTTCTGATGCCATATCAGATAACAACGTACCTGCCTTAGAAGAAAGAGGCCTGTCTTAACCTCTCAGGTGAGACACATTTTCTTGTATTTACCACATCTTTCCAAAATACGTCACAAACTAATTTTCAGTCCTTAGGGGCTGTACTAGCTTGTCCATATGTGTTGAAGTGGTAATGCCTTCCAGTAATGGTTGGAAGACCAACTGGTTGGTGGAGTTCTTGTAGCAGTTCCTTTAGCTCAGCTGTGTGACATTTCTGCTTTAGGACAGATGTTCAGGACCAGGATTTTAGTCCTGACTGCTATGTGTGTGCATGCTCATATACGTTATTAACCATGTTTTTTGTTAATAATTCTGTGCAGTTACAATATCTTACAGGTGACTGATAAGGGTTTGGTACAACCAGTTTGTTAATGTGGTCATCACTCTGTTGCTGAACAACTTCTTGCTTGTCTATGTCCACGGAACCTGTAGCTTTAATGCGTTGGCAGTAGTCAGTAGATGGGCTTTTTTGCCACAGTATAGCTTGGACACAGTTGTGTGGAAGATGGAGAGTAAAGCAGAGAAAATGTGTATTACTGGTGTAGACTTGTTGTTATATGCTACCAAGGAGACACTGAGCAGACCCTAACCAAAACCTGTCATGTTACAAAAATACTGTAAGATACATAAAAAGATGTGAAGCACCAATGTAGAAAGCATCCTTACCTCTTTTATGCACCATCTTGCATTAGTAATGCCGGAAGGATATTACAAGATGGTTTTATTTTTTACCACTTGTGCTGTTTCCTGTTTGTCTTTAAGTCTCATTACTTAATTCACTGATTTCGTATCCCTTTTCTCATCTATTAATTCCCTGCTGCAGTGACTTGGCTATCCAACAATGCAGAGAAATATTACATTGAGAATTTTTTTCTTATTTTCATCACTTATTTCTGACTATTTCTTTAACTTTTAAAACTCACATTCACAAATCTAAATTTTGGACCAAAATGAGTTGGTAGTATACCTTTAAAAAAAAAAAAAAAAAAAGAAAGCCCAAAACCTTTATTAAAGTTACCCCAATGTTGCTGTGTCAGCATCAGTGTGATTAACCTGCCATACAAATGTGGGTGCTATAAAATGAACTTGCTCCAAGGCAGCTTTGATTTGCATGCTCAACACTTTCCAAGTGTTGCATTCATAAATCAGTAGTTTTTTGTGTGTGTCTGTTCTGGGTAAGTGTTTTTCCTTCATTCTCCTCTCCGTCCTGCAGCCCAACATGTATATCATGGCCATATGAGATCTGCCTGGCATGTAGATTTAGAGATACTGATTTTATTTCTTAGGTACAAGGGAAGACCTATTGCCCAAGCCTTCTAAAATAAATCCACAAATCATTACTAGCTTGTGGAAAAAAACAATAGAGAAAGAAAACAAAAGGAGAAAGTGACCTGCTAGTTCATTAGCAGAAAATGCAGTATTACAGAAGGTTCATGTTTCTACCCGTGGCAGCATGCGGTATGCTGCGTTCAGCACATCTGAGTTCGTATAAGCAGAACCACTGGCAGAATACATCTAAATTCCCATTTATTTGAAATTTTGCATTTCTTCCAGAGAAGCTGAGCTGTTGCCGTTTCAGACAAACATAACCCAAAGTCTTCCACTTCCAGATCATACTGTTTTCTAGGGAGTGCCTCGCTTGGGTGCTGCGTTTCTTAGCAAACAGTCCTAGATGTTTGTGGTGGGGAGTATGGCTGGCTCTGCCCAAACATTATCCATGCCAAGTTCATTTAAATTGCATAAGGTTAATTGACTCATTGTTGTGGAATGGGATTTCATTCTTCCCTTATCTCAGCGCAATGTCCTCATTGGATGATACTGATTAATAGATTTTCAGTTCCTGCAGATAAGCTTTCTAAGCAGAGCAGTGGCATATTAAGAAGTGGGAGAGGTTATTTTGGGAGAGGTGGAAGGCTGATCTGCAGCAATAGTGTGTTTTCCTATATTTTATCCGTAAGACCGTAGCATCATAAGAACAGGCAGTAGCTTCTGACTCAGTGTAAAATATTGTTGCCTTGAATATTTGTTGAGCACTATTGAATACTTGTTGACTTGTTTTCACCTCCTGATGACATCCCATGGAAGATCTCTCTGGGTGACAGTAACCTGGGTTCAGATTTCTCATTAGAGATTGTTAGACTGACAAGATGGGGCATAACTATGTTTGATTTACGCGAGTACGTAGGATGAAGGTGACAGAACAACAACAAAAAAGCTAGGAAAAATATAAGTTGGTCTGAAATGAGCAAAATTAGACTGGGACACACCAAAGTTACAGCAGTCTTTTTCGTTGTTTTGTATCTTACCAAAAAAAAAAAAAAAAAAAGCTTAAAAATATATTATATGAACCTCAATTGGTATGTATCTCAAGAAGTTCCAGATCAAAGGATCTGGAAAACAGTATTTTGTGGACACAGTGTCCTACACAGACAGACTCCAACCTGTAAAAGTGGCTTTAAATTTAAGAAATTTGAGTCAGGATTTTCCCTCTACCTCCTTAACTACCTAAGGATAGATGTTGAGCTTTGGGAATTGGTTGGCATTTGATCCTGAGCCACGAGTCTAATTTTCTTCAGGCTCTTCTGAATGGGAGGAGACAGGAAATGTATCATGCAGTATACAACTCATGAAGTAGTTGATGGTATTTTAATATGCGGAATTTATTTTTTGCTGTAAGTATGGATTATGTATAACGCATATTTAAACCATTTCTGTTTGAATTCCCTCTGCAGCTGACAAGGTGCGTAATTAAAAAGAGAAGCTGGTTATGGCCAACTAGACCTGGCTGATGCCGTGTGGTCGGCTTGTGAAGAGAAAATTATATTAAGGAAAGATGGGTGTTAGATGTAATGTCAACTGATTAGAGCAAGGCTGGCTAAGTGCAGTATTTACCGGAGTAAATCAGGAAAACAGGGCAAGAGATGAGATAAGAGGTTGAAAGCCATTGTGTTCCTCACTTACATCCTAGGAGATAATCCCAGCAAGTCCATCAAGATGAATGTGATGCGTGGTACTGAGCTGCAGGTCCCACCAGGGACCAGGCATGGAAATTGGGAGAAAAATGCCAGCAAGTGTCACTTTCCGTGCATCAGATATGGGAAAGAGAATAGCAACAACAACAGTAACAATAGTAATAATTTTAATTTCAATTTTAATTTGGATATTATTGCTTATTTAAATATTTATTGTCTCATTTACAGCATTGTTTCAGAGCAGGCAGGAGACAAAGAACTAGGTAAGATTGCCTACTCAGGCTTGAAACAGAATAAGCACAATGTGCTTTTTTTTTTTTGGTATTTCACAGAAGTTTTTCTTTGCTGCTTTTGCTACCTTAATTTTTCACAACAAATGTTGCACCACAGGATCTGCAACTCTGCATATCAATGCAGAAAGCGCTACATGGGAAATAGTCAAGTAGTGCCAATATTTATTGCACCAAAGATATGGATTTGCTTTGTTGTTTTTTGGGGTTTTTTTTCGGTTGTTCTAATATTACTCTCTTGTCTCCAGGCAAGAAAGCAATTCTCCCTTTGCCTCAGAAACATGTAGTATAATCTCATGTCTCGCTGGCAGGGGATTTAAAACAGCCACTATAATTTACATGATAATTGTGACATATTTTTTACTTCCCATACAAGTTCCTCCTCGTTTGAGATTGTTCTGTCCTTTAGCAAATAGTGCACTTACCTTTGGCTCTGCAGGGAGCTCTTGGCAATCTTGAGTAAGGAATATAATGGAAAAATGGCTCACCTGATTATTTCAAGGGGATTACAGATGCAAGGAAAATAATCTGGTGGATGGGATAGGGAGGAGAATTCCACCAGGCGCTACTGGAGCAGAACAAATACTGAACTCTGTCACCGTTGGCTTGCCCATCTTTCAGCACGTCATTTTTTTGCAGTGCTGCGGAGGGTGAGAGGGAAAACGTCTGCAGGGACGTTTGGGATGCACCTGGTGCGTGTGCAGCAAAGACGGACATGCAAAACCAGGTACCTTCTCTGTGCTCAGCAGGCTGCGAGCAGTTTTCACATCACGAGTCCATCTTTTGCTCTGCGTTTTAAGGGGGATTGCCAGGCGTAGGGGAACATTACAGACTTGACCTGAATGACATTTTTTCCAAGCTCAGACCTGAGAACGTGCTGCAGGAATGACAACCGTTCCATGTTTATACTATGTAAATGCAAACTTTGCTAAGAGCTGCAGCGCTTGTCCTGCTTGCAGAGATCGATCATTCTGGCCTTCGCGCAGCTCCGCTCTTCGCCATTCGGCTTGTCCCGTTTGAAATACAAATGATAGAAATTAGTATATTAGCAGGAGGCTGCAGGATGTAATTGTATGTTGACTGAAACGTTTCTGATGGATGGACCTCCGAGATGACATCTCTTATTTACGGAGGGGAGAGCACAGGTAGTTGATAGATTTGACAAGAGCAGTGGCAAAACAAAATAACACTAAGGCAGAATGAGAATGTATTTCCTAATGGCCTCCCTCGCAGCTGTATACGCTGATTTAATCTCTCCAAAGCACTCCATTGTTTATGAGGCCTGTGGGTACAATTTTATGCCTGACTGAAGAGGTTGCTAATAGCTGCCATATTTGTGTTTAAGGACCTGCGAAGGATTAAACTAAGTATTTTAAAGCAATGAGCCATAATAAAGTAATAATATATTGAAAATAATAAACAGCTTTTTTTTCAATAATTGGCTGCAAAACTAGTGAACTTTAAATGACAAAACTACTAATTATAAATGCAATTGCTAATCATATATTCATTGGGGAATGCAAATTAAAACCACGGCATAAAGTCTCTATATGCGCCAGAGGCAACAAGTCATGGAGCAGGATGGTAGGCTCCTTTAAAAAACCACAAAACCCACAAAAAAACCATAAGGGAAAACAAAATATTCCTGTAGGAACAAGTTGTGGTGATTACTCAGGGTTGCTTTGTCGGGGATAAAGCTGCTGCATGAGGGGAGACATGTCTGTTCTCAGTGCCAAGGTGGGATGTCCCGTGTTGAGACATTTGGTGTCTCAGTCAGTATGAAATAATCTCCGACCCACAAGAAGTACTGGAGCGCTGGAGGTCTCCTTTTCCCATTTTTGAAGGATGATGTTCTTCCATCCCAGTAACCTTATTCTCTTCCCTCCTCTAGAAACTACAGTTCCTGTGGTTCCCATCCTTCAAAGCACAGCATCGTGATCAAGGTTTCCTCTCTTCTTGAACGGCCTTTTTAATAGAGCAGGTCTGGTAGAGATGATCTGAATAGATGGTAAGAGGAGGAGATTCCTGAAAGCCTCAGTGATGAGGTATTTTGTGCTTTTCTTACCAGAATGTGTCTGACTGGAGCTTACCAGGGTCTAGACCACGTAGACTCACTGCCTCCTTCCTGCCTCAGTGTGATGCCAGATTGCAGCTTAGTAGGCACTGTAGGAAATCACTTTAGAGACAGCCAGTTTCTGAGTATGAATGTGTGTCATGGTTACTGAATCAAGCGTAGCGTACTTCTGTCTGAATCAAACGTACTTCTGTCTCCACGCAGACAGAAGTACACGCACAGGAATGTAGGTACAGAAGCTGTAAGAGAGGCTGTCCCAGCAGAGAGCCTGCTGAAGGGTACAGAACGTTCCTGGAGCTGAGACAGCTGACTCATGGACAACCTGCAATACTGCTGATATAATAAATATTTCACACAGCCTATTGATAAAATAAACTTAGTCTGAACCTACCCCTCAGTACTGAAGTGTCATTTGAGTTTCACAGCTCAGGAAGTGACTTTAAGATCTGTGAACCAAGAGGTCATGAAGATGCTGAGGATAACCCATCATCAGCATCTGCGTGTTCAAGGGCAAGAGCCTTTCTCAGGCCACTTCTAAGCCAAAAGCCATCATCTCTAGGTCTGTGCCATCTGCTCATCCCCAGCTTGACAACAGATAGTAGCTGATAGTATTGATTGCAGTTCAGTGTCCTGCATGAAATTAGTTTGCTGGCCCAAACTAAGCTGCTTGGGAAAATCCTGCCACTTGCTCAATGGTTGTTTCCATGTAGTCACAGCAATTGCTGTTGGTTGCATGGCTTTGGGGCAGGGGATCTCACTATGGTTCTAGATGGTGTTAAAAGCAGACATAAGAGCAAACTCTTACGCTGCTGTTTCTCATTGAAGGCTGCGCTGGCTCGGTCGCACCTGAAATCCCTGCTGGATTCGCTGTGGGACTTGCACAGTTGAAGGTGTTACAGGGCTGTGTGTCTGACAGGATGAAAAATGTGGAGGCACACCTGGATCTGAGTCTCCCCCGGTGATACTTGTCTCCTACTTCCAGCAGAAGCTGTATACATGCCTGCACAAGCATATTTCCCTTTCTTGATGAATACATAAAATATATATGTCTATTAATTTGCTCTTAGGAGCCTTCAGGTTTCCATTAATGACTTGTGTCCCTCAAGGACCTTGCAATACCAAGTTTATGTACATATGCCAGCATAATAGCCTCAGGGACAAGCAGCACATCACATGGTTTGTGCCCTCCAGGAACTTATGTGGAGGGGTAATAACAGTCCAGATGTCTTGGCAGGTCACTGAGTCAGCAGCAGCTCCGCCTGTGCAGCCTCAAGTGCAGCTTCTCCCAGTTCAGCAGCCAAGGAAGACAGATCTACCTGTAATGACAGCACCGACCGGCTTTTGGTGTTACGAGCTGTGAGTGTTGAGCTCCCTTGAAAAATGGGTTAGGTACTTAGACACTTGCATGCAAATTTTACGTCCTTACCTTAAATATCCATGTTAGAAATCCTTCAGAGGAAAAAAACGTTTTCCAGGCAAGACATAGTTGGAAATGATAATTTTTATTACGCTTCCTATAGGTTCCATGTTAATTTTATTTTCTTATTTCCCTTGCATCACCAGGCTGAGGTACATATGCCTTTATAGCTGAAAAGGCAGTTACCAGCTGAACAGCTTCTGCACAGGTTTGTTGGAAATCCCATCAATTTTAAATGTCACTGCTGAGGTTGGACAACTTTCTAGAAAACATGCAGTCAGAAGTCAGGCTTGATGCAGAAGTTACCACACGAGCTTTCAGCACAATTTAATGCAGGAGATTATATGAGATGATGGTGGAAATCTGTCTTGAAGATGTTTCCAGTGCGGCCCCCGTGTATCTATATTACATGAGCGACAGCAGGACTGTGCGGCGCGGAGGCTGCTGGGTCATCCTGGTCCTCGTCGGAGGGAGGCAGGGAGCAGATGGAGCTGCTGAGGCTGGCAGCCAGCAACCCAGAATCAGAGTTGCAGAAAGTTAATTTTTCAGTGACCACAGGAGAAACCCGATTTCTTTTTATTTTTCAGTGTTATGATTTAGCCTTCAGAGAACCAAAACAGGAACATGTGACTTGTTTTGGCTACAAAGCTCATTAGCGTAGCTCCGCTACACTGAATTGCTTGAGAATTTTCAGACCAAAAAAAAAAACAAGTGAATAAAAAGAAACAATAAATCTATGAACATTGTAACTCGTTAAAAGACAATTTATGGACAGTGAAGGGGCTGAAGTCATTGAATAAATTATTATAACTGAAATTATTCAGCCCTGTTTAAATTATGGAAGATGTTACCAGGTTGTTGTCTCAAGTCATCTTGCATACTTCATATGCAGTGGTCTTCTGAGCCTTTCTGAGATCTCTTACATCAACCTAAAGTGTTGATTGAATCTTTGTTAACATTTTCAGTCTTTCCACAAAAACATCCTTTTACTACTGCAGCTTGTGAGAAAGGCCTGTCACAAAGTGACACATAATGAAGGTATCAGCGTGGGTTTTGGTGGCCCTGGCTCAGCCGGGCTCTCCAGACCGGCTGGAGGAGCAGGTCTCTGAGTAGGGTGAAGCTCCCCTGGGCAGAGGTTGGGCTCTTCTGGGTGCTGGTTTGGGGCTGATCCCTGCAGGGATACAGCAATTACCAGTCTTTCCTCTCATCAGTGTCGAGTGTAGGTGTCTTCAGCTCACCTCCTGGCACAGAAGCACCTTGCACACATAAGAAAACACGTCGAATGCGGTCGGGGAGATGTGTTTCTGAGATGTCCTGGGTCATAAGGTTTCATCGTGGCAGGGGGTGGGTCAGGATGGGACTGGTCCGTGGATGTGCATCTCCTTCAGGCTCTGTGCAGCAACAGAACCAGGAACTAGTCTTGTTCTCCAGGAAACAAATGTTGCTTATGCAGCCGGCTAAAAAGTGAAGATTCTCTGGGATCCCAGCTAGTCAAAGATGTTCAAGAGAACTCAGATGTTTCCTTAAAAAAATCACACTGAGTTACAAAGAAGGAGCAAACTTTTTTCCCTGACCACCAAATGAATCACAGCTCTGGGGATTATTTGTTGGTTGAAGAGGTAACAGTGAATGGTTTGGATAAGGATACAGGTGATACCAATCATACATCGTTGGCAAGCAAAGCCACCGAGCCATGTGCACGTAATAACCATCAGCCCTGCCAGCTCATTGTGGGGGCTGAAGGTCAGCCTTGTTCTGTGGGGCTTACGGCTGCTGCCAGCCCTCAGCCGGGCACCCCCGGCCCTTCTGGGGGGAGCTCAGCTGGGAGCAGGGGCCTCGTTTGAAGAGGAAGGCCTTTCCCAGCTCCCCCAGTAAATACTGGCTGGGAGCAGCTTGTTTTGGGGCTGTGAGGCAGAAGAAAAACTGAGCTGCTGCTAGGAGGTATTGGAAGTGACAATGGGTATTTTTTTATTTTGTTTGAGTGAATTAGGTAACAGTTTGGATGCTGAGAGTGGGAGCAACTCTGCAGTATAAAAAGGTACTTTTTTTTTAATGATGTACTTTCTTGGAGTATAATTATATGGAAATGTCCTGTAAACCAAGGGTGGGTGTGTAATCCTGTTGATCTGGAGGAATTGTGGAAGTATTTGCATACAGACTTGCATGAATCAGCTCTGTGACAAAAGCATTTACATAAGCAGCAGTTCAGCTACTTTCTGGATTTTAAGAGTTAAATCACTGAAATATTTAAGAACTTCCTCACCCCTGTGGTTAAGGCTGGGACTGGCGGTGAGTTGGAGGTAACTTCTTTGTGCTGTAGTGTGCAAAGGTGTAGAGTCGCACTTAGCTACAGCGGTGGGGAGAGCTGAGCGTTGAAGACCGATGTCCTGAAAGTAAGGATTAAAGTTGCTTTGTCTTTTTGTAGTCTGTACAGCTCTGCTTTTTTGCAAGTTCCAGATTATTCTCTACATTTTGTATGTGTTAGGTCTCACATTACGTGTTTTCTAAGGAGAACATGTGTTCATCATGTCATTGGCCTTGGGGGTTGGTGTGGGGAGTTTCTCTCCAGACTACTGTTTGGGTTTTTTTGCTGCTGTGCTTTTGCTTTGCATTACCTCCCCGTGGTGGTTTGGTGTTGCTAAGAAAGTGGATATGGATGTCATCAAACGGTTCCTCTGCTCCTCAGCTGTGCCATTTAATTTTGCCGCGGTTGTTTTAGTGATACCTGAACAAATTTACAGACAAAGGTGGTGGGACTGTCACAGAAAAGATGGGTTTAATAACCATGTGTAGAGAAAACAAAAGCAAATCTAGTGACAGCTCTGGCAATTCCCACCTTTGTTATTGCTGACAGACGGCACAAGGATGAAAACAAGCTGGTTTACATGCGCTGACACTAATATACAACCAACGGTGCTATCCCAAAGGGAACGTCACCAATTAGTGTGAAAGCTGCTGCAATTACCAACTTCGACAAGATTTGGCCATGGAAAGTACAAGGTTTTAACATGAACCTATGACTCCTTCTCCCAAATGCTTTCCTATCCAAACACATGTGGAGATTTGTAAGACAGCTCAGGTGAACTTCTTGGTAGGTTCTTGTGGTCTGGTGAAGCTGTTTGCTATACGCCTGTTTTGCTTCTAACACCTATAGTTTCTGGGAATGAGGTAGGACAGCGTTATGCTGAAAACAAATATATGTGTGTGTGTATATATATAGTGCAAAATAATGGGGTTGCATGACAAAGTTCAACATCGGAAAAGTCTTTAAAAATGAAGATGGAAACACTGAGATGCGTGTTAGGGAGATGGAGGATAGCAGGGGAAGGGTTCGGGTTCCTTCACTTAGCATAAGCGGCTCAATACCCTGTGTTTAATCTGAAACTGGACAGGAGAAAATAAAAGGGGGGAAACTGCCACACCATCTGTAAAAACTGCCACAACAACTTATGCTGCATTGGAAACCTTTCCCTGAAGCTGTGCTTTAATAAGATTCCTAGTCAGAAGTCAAACTCTGCCTAGTAATTCATTCTAAACTCTCACAATGCATTTATTAGTGTGGAAACAGCAGAAGTGACCACATTTGAGGTCCGTATTCAAAATTAGTGAAACTTAATGTCCTTCCGAGTTAAAAAGGAAGGAAAATGAGTGCTGTAACATGCAGTGAGGGATATGTTTTGCATTAGCAGGCAGCTAAATGAGCATTGTTTGAAATAACATTTTATTAGGTTTCCTTAAAGTGGATACTCAGTGTGATAGATTGTTTTTTATCTCAGATCAAGTTATTGAAATGAGAAATGTTCCATTATAAAGGAATTTCTTGAAAGACGGGGATACACTTTATCATATTATAGCTCTTGCATCATGTTAAATGCTACTTATGTGTTTTATTGAAATCCAAACCCCTTTCTTAGTGTTTCTCTTCCAACAATACAAAAGCTTATGATTCACAACGTTTTACATAATAGATACATTAATGAGTTTCTGCATATTTTATTGCTTTGTATTATTCTGAAAGCCATTAATCTGTTTTTCTTGATTATCAGTTATGGCAAAAACGTCATAATTTTTCTCTGAATTTCATTCCTGCCAACTAAGTTCAGGACTTCCAGAACTAATTTTTTTAGCTACCTGTTGGACTCATTAAACCTGATTCTTTTCTTCTTCCTTTTCCCTATTGAAAATTGTATCCAGCCAAAGACCCAGCGTATTTTTATCTGAATACAGGAGGATAAATTCTGCTTTGGGGTACTTGCATGTTCTTTCATTCAAGTAGATTAGAGTTGTGCGTATGAATCTCAGGCCCTAATTATCTTTCTAATAATAGAAATTTCTTGCTATAAATACATGACTCATTGAAATGATTCCTGTATGGTTAGGCTGCAGATGTGACTTCTGCATATTCATTAACCTCCCAGTTCTCCACTTGAGATATGGAAGTGCTTGATGATTAGCGGAGGACCTGCTAGGAGGACACAGGGAGAAAGAGTATTTTTCACCTCCGTTGGCCAGGATTAAAGCCAAACTAACAAATTATGGGAGCAAGTGGCAGTAGCTTCAAGCTGTTCTTACGTCTTCTCTGTCATGGACCAGTTTGGGGTGGAGCGGACCCTGCTGTAACTTCAGTCTGGAGAGACTTTCAGACCTGGGGCCACCTCCCAGGGCCACCTCATGTGGTGCGGTTCTGACTCTACATAGTGCTTCACACTTCATCTTTTCTTGTATTTTCCTTAGATTGAATTGGTGTATTTACTTTGTACATGTGTGTGCATTTTATATGTATACATTTTAACTTATTTTTCTATTTCCTGTAAGTCATAAAACTAGATATTTAAGTTACCTGGTTTCTAATTCATAGGTAGGCAAACTTCAAGTTTCACAGGGGTCTGTGTGGTTCATAGGTACGTAACAGGTAGTTTTATGCATGTACTGCAGCCTGCTCTTAGTCCCAAGAATGTGGTTTTGCTAAGGGACACTGGCTGCACGGGTCTGAACAGTGGTTTTCATATGAATGGGAAGATATTGTATACAGTATATATTGTGTACTGTATTTCTGATAAGGCTACGTCATTATTTTTATATGTTTTCTTTTGCTCCTCAGTGGCTCTAGTTATTATCGAAACAGGGTATTAATTGTTAAGTAAAAATACCCTTCATTCTTACATATAAAAATGGATGGCAAAGACATAATCTCCACTATGCAGAAGCAACTGTGTGGACTGCAGACAACTTAAATCCCATTTTAAGGTGCTCTGTGGAGCTAAGTGATGCACAGATCTCATGCTGTCCCAGCTCCAAGGGGTCCATGTCACCCACAGGGAACAACCACACTTTCACTGTGAGCACAGGCCTTAATGGTGTGGGTTTAATTAACAAATCATGTGAATATGAAATGGCAGAATGAACTCTCATTTTACCCTGGCAACTATTGATTTATATTCCCTGAGTGACAGAAAGCATTTTTATTTTTATGTCCAGCAACAAGTTGTTGCCACGGCAACATCAGTGTTGGGTACCATTTGCATCCCACCCTCATCCCAAAGTGAAACCCAGTAGATTCTGAAACTCTTTAAAAATGATTACAGTAATAAATTTTTCAAGATAAGTTTTACATCTTGTCTCCTTTCCTAGGGGAATAATTCATATTCCAGGAAGGTAATGCATGAATCTGCTGCACCTTCTGCCAGCCACTGTCTGTACTGGGCAGTCCAGCATTCCCTACAAAAAGAGCTGGAAAAGCTTCGGGTTTGTTCTCTTTGACCCTTTGCCTGCTCCTTCCCTCCTGCTTTCTTTCAGGCGGGGAAAAAAACTCCACCAAAACGAAACCTACCCTCAATGCTTCCTTCAATTGCACACTTGCTAATTATTTTTAAAATCTGCAGCCTGTTTGTACTACATGTGAAGCCAATGGTAGAGTTTGCAAAGTCAAGCTCTTGCCTTAGCAGGGTGCCTGTTTGCTGAATGCAACTTTGATACTTTCCAGTCTTGCTAGATGGTTGTCCTTGTTTCATGGGGAATCTCCCCAAAGCCAGAGATGAGGTGAGTAGGCTTATTCCTAAGGCTCCAATATTTTTCTTAATCTCTCGCAGTTGCTCCTGTCTTTACTGCTGGATTTCCAGGTCATACTCTGCCTTACAGCAACCATGGTTTATGCTGTTGCTGAGAATGGATTGCTTTTTCTGACTATATAGACTACTGCTGCCGAGTACTCCTACCCCAGCTCTGAGGCTTGCTCTGCTGAGTGCTGACCTGCTGCCATCTCTCTTGCTACAAGAACGTATGTTTGGGCTTAAAAGATTATGGTTATATTCTTGTGATTATGCTAAAATATTGGCTTTCTTAGGCAAAGGGAGGGATAGCTAAATGGCATAGCTGAAGAACAAGCTCCTGTGGTTGGGCCCCTCACTACAAGAAGGACATTGAGGTGCTGGAGCGTGTCCAGAGAAGGGCGACAAAGCTGGTGAAGGGTCTGGAGCACAAGTCTGATGAGGAGCGGCTGAGGGAACTGGGGTTGTTCAGTCTGGAGAAGAGGAGGCTGAGGGGAGACCTTCTCGCTCTCCCCATTCACCTGAAAGGGGGTTGCAGAGAGGTGGGTGTTGGGCTCTTCTCCCAAGTGACAAGTGATAGGACAAGAGGAGATGGCCTCAGGTTGCGCCAGGGGAGGTTTAGACTGGATTTTAGGAAAAATTTCTTCACTGAGAGAGTGGTGAAGCACTGGAAGAGGCTGCGCAGGGAGGTGGTGGAGTCACCATCCCTGGAGGTGTTCCAGGAACATGTGGATGTGGCACTGTGGGACATGGTTTAGTGGGCATGGTGGGGTTGGATTGGTGGTTGGACTTGATGACTTGCAGGTCTTTTCCAACCTTAGTGATTCTGTGAAGTGTAAATTCAATAATGTGAACTCTTCTGACTGGGTGCACGTGGTTCCCCTCTAGACCCTCACAAGCAGGGGTAGCTAATAAAAGATGCTTTCTGCCTAAAAGAAGCAGCATCCCATTCCCAGCAACTGTTTTATACTGCTGTTTCTGCCAGCTGCTGGTGGCCCAGGCATGGTCTGGAGTCTCTGTCCTTGGAGATACTTAAAAACCCAGCTGGACCCAGCCCTGAGCAACCTGCTCTGGGGGACCCAGCCCTGAGCAGGGAGGATCTCCAGACGTCTCTGCAGTGCAAGGAAATAGACCCAAACTGTGCCGTAGTGCAGGTACCAACAGTCCAACTCCATTTGTGGGTTGGCTTAGGGTAAATACTCACAGTTTACACGGCTCCAGCAGCCTTCTGCTGTCCCAGGGTACCCCATAAAGGCTGCTCTGCTCCCTGCCTGCCTTGCTGGGATGGAACCAACAAGCATCGTGACGACTCCTTCATCAGTGTGTCCAAACCAGCAAGAAAATACCCACACTGCTGCATGTACTTTTAGCGTTGACTGACTGGAATTACTTGCCATTAGTGAATTAGCAGGTATTTGAACAATCTTTTCTTCTTTTTATTTTTTTCCCCATCTTGCAAGGTTTAAATATAATTAAAAGGAGATTGACTGAAAATCAAGTTTGGTTTATCTGTGGGTGACCCAGCAAACCACATCTTTTTAATTTCATGCATCAATGAGATGATACGTCATGCTTTGTACAGTGCGACAGCTTGCTACATTGCATAACTCAACATGCTGATGCAACCAGGCATGCAAAATTAACCTAATCGTCAAACGCAGGAAATTCGAGACAACAAGCAGCTTCCTCTGCAGCTTGCATTGTTCAACAAACCTCGTTATTCCCCATCTTCCCTCTTATTCTTCTTCTCTACAAATGACAAGAATGGAATATTTTGAAAGATATGATTGAGTAACAGTTATGAAATGTGAATAGCTCCAGACTGGATTGGGGTTGAACTGACACCGTTTCTCTGTCAGGGGCTGCTCAAAAGGATGGGCATATCTTTGGCTTTTGGGTTAGCTTGGGAAGGAGAGTGGCTTACAGTACTTCTTGCAGGGGCTGTGCCTAGTGCTTTTTTTGGTTTTAACAGTGGTATGAGCCTATAGTTCCCACATCTCCTTGCATCCCATTGACCAGCTCTTAGCGCTATTCCAGTGCTGCAGATAGGCTGCGAGTCCAACAAACCTTGTATGAATTTGCCTTTCTCCATTTCCACACCACACAGCCATGTAAGCACCAGCTGCCTTCTGGCCTTTGTGGCTAACTTCTTTTTGGGGTGACATGGAGAGGGATGTTGTTGCAACTCATCTGCACTCCTTTAAGGCACTTGGGTCATCTCATCAGCTTCCTTCCCTGGGAAGGAAGCAGGAATATTGCTCAGCAGATGCAGGGCTTCTTTGTGGTACCCTCTGCAGCACCCCGAAAGCCGCCAGCAACTCATGCTCAGTCATGCTGTGCCCTGAGTGGAGCATAATTATGAACTGTGGGGAGAATAAAAGACTGATGCTGGGCATGAATATCGTCAGAGTCAAAGGCCGTGGCATGCCACACGTAAGCTTGAGCATCCAGTGCTTTGCTCAGGGCAAAATCTTTGCTTAATATCTGACATCTGTCAGAGGCTCCTTGCACGTTCCTGGGTGAAGTAAAATAGAAATTCTGCAGGAGTTTCTCACGTGGTGGAGGCAATGGGAAGCCCTGAGAAACTGCTCTTGATGATCACACTTGAAAGTATGGAAAACGGGGAGGATTTTCTGTGCAACCTTACCTGTCTACTTGTGTTTATTACCGTAGTATCCAAGAGCAGCTCAGGGAAGCCCCTGGCAACAGTAACGAGCAGCGTGTGCTTACCTGAGCAGTGAAAATCAAATCAAAATGGTGCTTAGTGATCTGAATAAGGATCAAACTCAGTGTTGGGATTATTGCAGTGACTGGCGTAGATTTTTGGTAATGGTGACAGTCACATAGTTGTTTACCTGCAGATTAAAGTAACCAGAGTGTGGGTTTGGATGTCTCTGGGTGACCAGTGATGTCCAGCTGCTGCTGTTCTGGCTGGAAGAAGTCCCTTTGGAGCAGGAGCTGCCGCTTGTTTGAGTAGCACCCGGTGTGACGGAGTTCAGCGCCTTCAGCTGTCCCTCTGATTTTCATGTGTATTAAAAGAAGGGAAAATGAACTCCCTGAAATCTGTTTCTCACCTTAATCCCCATATCAGCAAATGGACTCCTCTAAAATAATGAGAATTAGTGTCTCAGAGGTAGAAGAGGGACATGACAGTTTGGAGTCCTTAGATATTGTTCTTACTTGAGTTGCTTTGCATTTTCTCGAAGTGTACAGTGCCCTCTGGCATAATATACATCCACACTGCATCGCTAAGTGCTGAAACTTCACATCTTAATTCTATGTGAGTGGTTTTCTCTCGAGGCTGCGAGGCCTCTGTGGAGAGGGAGCCTGATAGCAGCACTGAGAAGGTTACGCATTATGCAGAAAAATGTTGATGGCGTATTAAAAATCTTCACTAAGGTTTTGTTTTTGTCTAGTACAGTCATATTTAAAGTACCTCCACAGGTTCAGTTAGGAAAATCCTGTTTATTTGAAGCTGATGGAGATACTTGAATGGAGGATATCTGGGATATAGGGCTCTGGGATAAATTACTCCACTTGTATTTTCTTTTTCTTTTAATCTGGAATGCACATAAGCCACACAGCAATATTATCATCACTTTGCACTTTCCTTAGGAAGTATCTTAATATTCTATAATCCTCTTTACTACAGAATGGCAACTGAACTAAGATGGAATTATATTTTAATATTTTAATGTAATTCCTCGTGAAACAAAAGGGGACCGTGTTCAGAAGCTGGCTAGATGTATGGCAAATGGGGAACTAGACAAGCTGTGTAACATCATGACCAGTTTCTATGGCAACAAAAATGTCAGCTATCCTTTTGGCTGATTCTATTAATCTGTGGTAGAGGCACTGGTACTGACACATTTGGAATTTATTTAAACAAGAAGGTGAAAAGATAACCTTAGCGCAGCTTATAAACAAGGGGGAAGTTAAGCCACTAACATAATGCTATCTGACATGTATATAACGGTGTAACAGGCAAGTAAGACATTTCCAAGGCAGCCACTCTGAATTTTATCAGAAAAGTGATTAAGCCATTCACCAAGAGGAGTTACACACTATTGTTTGGATTTTGACAAAATTCCAGATTCGCCTCCGGGGTTGCTGTACCCGAAAACGCTGCCCCGCGTTTGCCCGCGTGCTATTGAACCAGTGGCCAGGTAGCGCTAAACCCAGCGAGCGGGGTGAGATCTGGGCACCTGGCACATCCTAAACCAGTTGCCGGGTTTTTGTGGTCTTCCCCTCCCAGCCGGTCCCCGCTTGCTGGCTTCTGTACTGGTTTTATTCACGTAGCTGGAGCAAAGTGGCTGCCTGATGGAGAAAGCTGTGGTACTTGGTGATTAAAATGCATGGGCTGGCCACTGGAAAATGGAAAAAGCAGTTGTAAGGAAACAAACTCCATTCTCTATTCCCTCTATGTGGGTCAAATATTTTCCTAGGGATACTCAGAAATGATTGTGCTGCGCTATTTCCTTTGGTACTTTATTCTTTATTCTCTTGTTATTGAAAGAGCTAAATGTTTTCCTACTTTTCAATGTACCATGACAATACAAACCGTACGGTGATGTCAGAGCACAAAATAAATATGGATGCAGATGCTTGTCGTTATGATAAAACAACATCTTTTCATCTTTATCTTGGAATTACAGGCTCCTCAGGAAGATGACAGTGTCTTGTTATGGAAAATGAATTTTCAGTAGTAGAAAGATATCTTTTAACTTATTCTTGAATTCTTCCTGTTTGCCAGAGGCATGTAGAAAAATTAGCTTCTTTCCCAATTCTTTTGCTGGTTTTATTAAAATTCATAGTACAAAAAGAGCCATATAAAAGTGCTTGGTGTGTGACTGAGAAAAAGAAGAGCTGGAAAATGCAGAGTTGAAGTTATTATAAGATTATTAGCTGGCTGCTGTCTGGATTTTTTTTTAGTTATTTAAAAAAAAAGTAAGCCCTCAATATCTTTGTCCATTTCTTTTTAGGCTTGTAATGTACTGAAAAGAATTCAATACAATATGTATTTATATATTTCTGATTTAAAAAAAAGACAAATTCCCAAATAGAAAAATTGTCAGCATTGTAACCACAACATAGCTGCTGGAAACAGAGTTCATGTGAACTTTTGAACTTTTTGAAATTCATAAAAGCTTTCTGATAGGGACAGGAATTCTCAAATTTATTCCATGCTTCGGTTAAACAAAATCACGTTCCTACAACCTGTAGATCTGCCTCTTGCATCCCTGTGACCGCTGGCTTTGTTAAGCAGGTGGTGTTGCAAAATTGCACAAATGTGTTATGTTTTGAGCTTCTACGAACTTAAAAAGATAAGTAGCGATAGTATATCTGGTACACAGCAGAGTTGGTTTCTCCTGGTTTCTAGTCCAAGAACAACAGTTATGCTAAAGACAAGTTTCTTATCAACTTATGTATTCAATATAATCAATTTATGAAGTTCGGTCTCTAACTCCCACGGGAGTTTGCCAATGTTTTAGACAGCTTTTCTTCCCATCTTTGCAACGCAGTAGCAGAGAAACATAGGTCCTGTCAATTGATGTTACGGAAAATGAAGCAGATGTGACTAGGGCTGAACCTGAGAGCTTGAAATAGCATTGCTCTGCCCCGGTCTAGGGGAAGATGGAGATGCTTACTGAAAAACTCCACTCCCCCCTAAATCCCCCAACCTGATCGAGAGCTTATTCTAAAGATGATCTTGATTGTTTTGCTTTGCTTTTCTTTCTTTTCTATGGCAAATTGTAGAAACTGTAGTTGGGAAGGTTTCTCTAGTCCTGGTACCAGCAGAAGAGTGCCTTGGGTTTCTTCCTCTCTTGGCATGCTTTCAAGTCTGCCGGTCTCTTCTGCCGGAGATGCTTCCTTTTGTACCTCCTCACTGAAGACCCACCTGAACTGAGGGCTCCCACAGAATGGGCACTGTCCTACCTTCAGGAGCCTAACTAGCCTGGGTCACAGGGAAGAATGTCACTTTAATCCTGAAAAATAGAGAACGGCAAAACTTTAAACCTCTTAAATGACTAAAATATAGGAAGTCTGTTTGTTACCCTGGATTAATACAGCAAAACCAGACCTTCTTCTCTAAAGAAGGTGAAATCCCCTATGAAGGGAGAAAGCAGGGGAGTGGAATTGCTTCTAATTGTTTTTATTCTTAAGCAGGACTGACATACCGTATGCAACAAACATTAACAACTCTTAATTCAGATGGATGGTCATGCCAGAGACATTGAGAAGAATGCAGTCTTTCCTTCTGAAGCCATTGGCTTGGAAAACTTGCGCACACAAAAAGGCTGACCTTTTGAGGAGTCACAGACATTAGCTTCTGATTAAGTACTGTATTTAATTTCACTGAGCATCTAACCTGAGGGCAGGCTCTAGCTTGGTGTACTTTGAAGTCAAATGCCTGGCTGGTCCTATCACGATCAAAACACGTTTTGAGTCCTAGGTATTAGCAGGGGAAATACCTCTGGTGCAAAAGCAGCTATATCTTGATTTGTTTTAAGTCCTTCTTGCATGATTTTGAAGGCATTATTTGGGATATCTCCTGTAGTGCTTTAAAAATAAGGGCCCTCATTTATTCTTTCATTGTCTTTTGTTCAATAACCCAAATTCTGATCTGGCAGAAAAGAGTGAATCTACTCCGGTTGCCTGAGTTGCCAACCCTGTACACTGAGGTTGGACTGGCTCTGTGTTACTGCTTGTCTGCCTTGCCTTCTACCCTTCAAAGACAGAAGCACTGATTTTTATTATTATTGTTTTAGGCATGTTTATATACATATACACATGTGTGTATATTTATATAATGTTATATGTATTATTTATGTTATATAATATTGTGTATATTATGTTATAATGGCATATTTCAAGTATCAAGTATTGTGTTTAAAATCCAGGCATTTCTCATCAATAACGTGGCAGTGGCCTGCCAGATGCCTGTCTTGTCAGCCAGATGTTGCTGGAGGAGCCCTTCAATAAAGTCTGCCAAAGGACTAGAAATCACGCTGCTGGCTCTTGGCAGATTTTGACGGGTGTTGGAAGCAGGGCCTCCAGTACTTGAGTGCCTCCTTGTAGCAAAAGGACCAGTGTTCTCAGGGTCACGTCGGAGCAGGATGGGCCAGAAGTGGAAGGTGGCCTGAGCTGGCATGGAGTAGCAGAGAGCTGGCCTGATGTTCATTTGCAAGCTTCATAGCTAATTAAGTGCCTTACTTGATACTTCTAAAAATGATGGATGGACACATGACTTAGTATGTACTCTCACCTCTAAAGGATACAATCAGAACCACTTAATTGTAAGCTGAAGGGCCTCCTTCTGCTAATAACTAATGTCGGTTCTCCATCTGCTTTATGAAAAGGTGGCCAGGTGGTAAAATAGTAAAATCTCATAGAAAGATGAGACGGCGAACTTCATGTTCTCCCTTCCTTCTTCCTCACAGCCTTTTCCTCCTTTCCCCAAATCTACCCAGCTTAAAAAAATCAACATGAAGGCAGTCTTTGCTATGTGAGGCTGGAGACCTGTACCCTGGGACTCTCCTAGGATTGCTGTTGCCCTGAGCTTGCAGTGGCATTGATTGCAAGGGTTTGGGTTATTGCAATTTAAAAAGCCAGTGCGTGTTGGTAGGGTGCAGTTGCCCTCGTGTAGTCTCTCAGACCACTCTGTTCTACAGGCTGAAATGTATTTGCTCCAGGGGTTCATAAAAGTGTTTAGCTTAACCAGGGAGGCACATCTGGGAGGGTATGTGCACAGTTGCTTCATGTGGCTCGGCCAAAAAGGAGTCAAGTCGCAGTAACGTGATGGCTTGCAGCAGTCTACCACTTCCCTGGAGGAAGAAAATCTGTTTTCTCCTCATTGCCAGAAAGGTCTGATCAGCCTTGGGGTGTAATGCAGGGAAACCCATTAAATTCAGAGCTGCTACATGTTCATTCCAAAATATGCTCCCCGTTGAATTTCCTTCTGCCAAAGAAAAAGCAAGTCAACCAGGACTCGTTAATAGTTTTGTTTCTCCAAAACTCCTGATCTTTCACTGGTGCACAAGGGGAATCGTTTAATGATCACATAAACCTACCTCGGCAGCTCTAAGTCCGAGTCTGCCTTGGCAGTCAGCAGATTCCCAGGACGGCTGAACCACGGGTGAATGACCGGAGGGTTTTCTTCCCTCCAGACTGTGTCACAGCACGGTAGGAGATTTGCCCCAGTCAATGTGTGAATTGAAGTCTTACCTTTGTGTGATACGTAAGAAAGGAAGTACTGAAAGATACTGAAGGGAGAGGATATTGCCTTTAATTAGGCTGGACGTGTGCTGAATTCACATTAGAAATGTCTGGTCTGTATGAAATCAGGCAGGATTAGAGCCTCTGCTAGTGCAAACTGTTGGGTGAAGTCGGTGCAGACATGCTGATTCAGTCCTCTCCATGCGTGGCATTAACACCGATCCTTGTTACCAGACTAAAAACGTCTAAGACGACGCAAGACTGTGATACTTAACATTTTTAGGCAATTGCTGTTTTTGTCAAAACTGTCTGTAGCTTTTCTTCTTCAGCACAAGATGGTAAGTAATGAGCTATTGGAATAATGTCTGTTTGAAACATCCATAGCCATATGGCAATGTGGGAGGCGAGGATTAAACAGGGATCAGTCACAAGTGTTTACTTTGAAACAGATAAAAAGGCAAGTTTTGTGCTGCAGCTTGGTTACGTGTTGGATCAGGTACTGGAAACAGAGTAGGTTTTAGTTACTTGTGTGTTTAGTGAACTTTAAAATCCCAAGCACTTCAATCTGTTGTGTATTAGTCCTCCTGATGGCTCTCTTCAAATCTTCACCATGAAACATGGGGCAAACTGATGTTGCCTTTGAGGGAAACCACAACTGGCTGAGCCACGTACACATTGGACGTTATTTTCAGCGCTGCAATGAACTCTGTGGTGTTAAACTGGGGAAAATGTTGCTTAGGAAGGCTTGAGAAACTGGCTGGCTGCACTTGCAAGATGGTTTCCGAGGTTTTGGGGTTGTTTTAAGACCAGTTCAAGACCCCCTGGCAAGCGCTTGGCTGGGTAGTTTAGTTTTTTTCCCCAAGAGCTTAAAAACTTCCACTCCTTCCTGGGGCGAGCCACAGCTGCAGGAAGCAGAGTCCTCTGGGAAAGTAGGTGGGTTATTTTGGTAACTGAAGTGGTTTTGGAAGTGACAATTTGTTAAAAAAAAAAAAAAAACCAAACCAACAAAAAACAAACCCTCCAGAGAGAAATCATCATTTGGGATCAGAGGGGTTGTACTGATTGTTTTGCCTTCGAGCTTTGCACCTGCGCTGTCAGCTCCTGCCTCCCTCCCGGGAACCCCAAACCTCGGCAGTCTGCTCCATCCCGGGGTTCCCACGTAGGAAACCTTTTGCGGGGGGGATGAGGGAAGAGAGGCCTTTCTGCGCCCATTGGTGAGGCCTTTGGAATTGAGCAGTAGCGAGAAAATGTTTTGGTTCGGCACAGAGAACCTGACGTGGGCCACATGCATTTCATGTTTCAAATGCTTCTGCAGATTAGATTGATGATCCTGTTGGGTAGGATGAAGGTGAATATGTAGGTGAAGAGAGAAACTTACTGCATCGATATGGTCTGGCAGTTTCCTCCGGGAATACGTTATTGACTGCTGAACAACTAAAGGATACGCGTTGTTTTTGTTTAAAAGGAAATTTTGTGAAAGTGGAACATCTTCACAAAGTAGAAGCACGGAACAGGGGGAAAATATATCTCAAACTTTGCTAATACTGTGTGGGCTTTTGATTAGAGAGTGCTCTGTATGCTAATTGAATGTTGTCTTATATTAGCATAATCTTGGGGTTATGTCTGGTCAGTCTTAATGATAAGTGACAGAGACGCATTTCAGAAGCTCTGTTTCATCAGATGGGAATTATATCCTGTAAATGCAAGCCCAGATCATAATATTTCATCTTTGTGTTGATTTATCCCAGCCTTAGACTATTTATATCAATTTGCGAGTGGATAACATATCATCTTGCATGTGATCTACTAATTGCTCACATACAATACAGACATTATACACAGTATAATGTATAAATATATAAAAGATGAAGACTTCTTGAAACGTATGTGAGTGTATTCTAAAATCAGTTTCAAGATAAAATCGCTTCCTAGAGGAAACATATTGTATATATGCTTATATGTACAACACGTACATATGTTTTCATAAACTTTATAAGCATGTTTAATGCGTGTGCTTTAAACTTCTAGGGCCATATTGCCTAGAGAAGTATGCTTGTAGTCGTTCACAGGGTAAGTGTTTATAATTGCTATGATTTTTAAGCACAATTATTGTAAGCAGCTATGCATCAAAATGAGCATTTAGAAGAGAAACAGGCTTTTTCCATGTAAGAACAATCTTTTTTTTAAAAAAAAAAAAGAAAATCCTAGGAAAGTGGCTTGGTTCTACCAGCACTTAGGTAACATCACTAAAATGAAACAGAAACAAACTCAGCATCTACCCATCGGTTTTAGTGCTACATACAAATGTCTTCACAGCTATTTGCGCTTGAAACGCTTCATTTGCCAACTCCAAGGTGGCATTTGCAAATGCAGATTAGTTACAGGAGTGCTGTTGGCTGCGGCTTCTTCCTCCGTTCAGATGTGGTTCCTACTGGACATTTCCTGCCCAGACTTGTAGGCAGCAAACATATGGTGTGGTAGATGGTTTATGGAATAACTTGCTGGGAGTACTTCGAGTGTTCCAGAAATCTCCTAGGCAAAGATGCACAATTTTCAACGTTCCATTCATCTGAAATGCCAAAGTTAAGATATTCATTTGCTCACTTGTATTGTTGCGTTTCGTAACAATAGCATGGACAGAGATAGATTGCGGGTTAAATTAACAGATATAAATCTCTGCCTTTTATTAGCTGTTTGTTTGGAATGCAAACACTTTCAGGGGTCTGCATTACAAGAAAAGTTGCTATATCTTATTAACAAGTGAATTCCTCAGTGTCAGTAGCTAGCAACAGTGGAATTGTCTGTCTGTCTGAGATTAGTTTCCCACTTCGCGCAGTACAGCGCTTCTGTTTTATCAAATGTATTCAGTGCCTGCCATCGCTAAGGGAACTGTCTTATTCTTCCTTGTACTTCTGCACTGTGTCAAGTGTTCTGGGAATCAGTTTTCATACAATTTTAGTTTTTCATAGCCTATAGCAAATGAGTGTAGCACACCACTTTTGTATTTTCATATTTCCTCCAAGAACTCTTTCATAAACATTGTGGTACATGGGGCCAGGATTCAGCTGATGTAAGTCACTGTAGCAAAAAGAATTTGATTCCAGTTGCCTGGCAGGACGTATTTATTTGTATCAGCTAATCTTAAGTGAGGATCTGGATTCAGGCTTTGCCTGAGTATACTGTTTAATACCCCAAAATGTGACACAGAACAACATGTGCTAGAATGATTCACCATTTTGTCTTCCATGTAGCGCTTCTATGCATAGGTCCTTTACACGGCTCATCTCAGTACTGCACGTGAAGTTGTGGTGGTGAGATTAGGGTGGCTCAGGGCGGTTGATAACACAGGGCGTGTTGGTTAGCCTGCGAGGAGTTTGTGCCTGCGCTGAGAACTGATCCCAGGCTGCCTGGCTTTGGAGCTAAGTAGCTGTACCTGGAGGATGGAGAGGCTCAAAAAGTGCCTGTAGAGGAGAGTTGGGAAAGACAATGCGACTTCATGTGAGCTTAACTAGAGGGAAAGAGAAATCCCTATTAACTTCTATCCCAGTGAGTTGAAACCATATAATTTAACTTTGTCCAAGAACTCTTGTCTCTTCCGCAGTCTGTCTTTCTGGACGCACCTACATCAACGGAAACACAACCTGAGGTTTCTCTTCCTTCTTCTCCTTTCTGCTCTTCTTTGGAGCTAGATACCTACTTTTGGTAGTGGACCTGGGTGAGGAACAGGACCCCAGTTCATTTTGGAGTTAATAACAATAAATCTGTGTTGTGCCTTTCAAGTTGCAAACAAACCAGCTTCCCACTCCAACTGTCTGGCTCCATGGACGCAGAGGGGTGGCTGAGCGGTGGGGCTCTAGCTTGGCTACTTGCAAATCAGAAGGGAAGACGTGGTTATAGTTTGGACACTCCTTTTGGCATCTTGTCTGTTGCTCCAGAGGTCCCAGGTGCTCCTGCTTTCTTGACAGCTGCAATGACCAGATGCCAAACAGAGCAACAACATATGTATTTTCTGGTGGCTGGCTTATTTGTGTGATTTTTACGTGATCTCTTTAACTGCTTTTCTCATAATGCATCTGGAGCTGGTCCAGGATCACGCCTCCAGTAGCCTTTTCTGGCTGGTTGTGTTTGCATGTTTGATCAGCCCATGGTTGATTCCTATTAAATACTTTGAGATAACTTTTGCCTCGTGCTATGTATTTAACTTTAGCTTCAAGTGATTTTGTGGTTTAAAGGTCACTTCTTAGGTGA
Source organism: Gavia stellata (assembly GCF_030936135.1). NCBI lineage: Eukaryota > Metazoa > Chordata > Aves > Gaviiformes > Gaviidae > Gavia > Gavia stellata. Next base: position 31,733,960 of record NC_082603.1, on the reverse strand, counting down.
AAATCGAGAACTGCCTATGTCCTTTCTGCTGCGTAAGTTGTGACTGTAGCTCCTGTGAAGTGACTGAGAGCATTGCCCTTACAAAAGGATGTGTTGCAAACGGGGTGAGTCTTCCCATTTCGGGACAGAAAGCAGTCTCTCTTGCAGAAAGGCTGTCATCTTCCTTTTCCCAACCCATCCCTTTCTACCAATTTGAAAAGAAAGGGTTGAGCCACTTGCCTACATCTAAAAGACCTGAAAGGAGGTTGCAGAGATGTGGCTGCTGGCCTCTTCTCCCAAGTGGCGAGTGACAGGACGAGGAAATGGCCTCAAGTTGCGCCGGGGGAGGTTTAGGCTCGATATTAGGAAAAAAATCTTTACTGAGAGACTGGTGAGACACTGGAATAAACTGCCCAGGGAAGTGGTGGAGTCACCATCCCTGGAGGTGTTCAAGGAACGTGTGGATGTGGCATTGTGGGACATGGTTTAGTGGGCATGGTGCTGTGTGTTTGGTTGATGGTTGGACTTGATGATTTTACAGGTCTTTTCCAACCTTAGTGATTCTGTGAAAAGACACTTTCAGTACCTGTGTTTAGGTACCAGAGCGAAACCCAGTTCTGCATCACCATTTTATTTTAACATAGGTTTTTGGGGCTCGGAAGGGAGGTGGGGTTTTGAGCATTTCCCCTTGCCTAGCTCGGCACCACGCCGTTGTGGGGAGTCTTGTTTCTGAGCCCCTCTCTCTTTGTACGGGCTAAGAAACGATGGTGCCCAGCTCCAGGCTAGGGCACCCACTCGGACACTGCCTGCTGGGGATCCTGCCGTGCCCTATGACCCTCTGTGGACCGAGCCCTAGACCACCTGGGTTACTGATATTTCTAAATTAGGCCCTTCCAGTCCCAAATAAAACACTATCAAATTTTGCATTTCTTTTTTCAACATTCCCAAGATAAGTAGGGAGGAAAATCAGAACCTATTCAGTATTGTAAATACAGCAGATTATCATCCTAATATGGTATCCAGCAGTAAGAAGCTAAATAATCGGCACACTTTTAGGTCTCTATACAAACTGATGAGCTAAAATAAAAACTGTTGATTAAGCTAAGTGCATACCTCAGTGTGTGTAGATGGATATTGCTGTTTTGTTTGGCTCGGCTTTTTCCGAGTAGAGGAGGCTTCTGATAACTATACGACTATTCTTGTAAGGCGTCTCATAAGCTGCAGTCCTTTGCTGTTCTACTGTATTTTTAGCGTGATCACTTTAAACCCACTTTGCAAAACTAGGTTTTTCTGTCACAAGCTTGTGCGCTCATGATGGTTTTATTTCTAATCCTACCTCGCTGCTGGAGTTCAAGCGTCACATAAAGAAAACCTGGCTGTAGGACGATGATAAAGCATAAGCATCAGCTTCTTGTATTTTCTTAAAGTATTTAATAATTGAGAATTAAATGTTTTTGTTTTACTTTCCCTCTGCTGTTCCCCCTGATAAAGACCCCAGGGTTTCTAGAAAATTCATTATTATTACACCCGAATAAAACCTCTGTATTTAAAAGGCCCACCCACGGGGTGCTTGTGAAAGGCTTTGCAGGGGCGTCTCTGGTAACTTCTCCTGTACTTGCATGAAAAACACGAGTGCACTTTCCTGGCACACAGTACCTTCAAGGTGCCGTGAAGGTGGCTGTGCCGCCTTTGTGGTGCGCTGCCATGCCACGTTTGTGGGGGCTTGGCAGAGAATGGGAACGCTCTCCGGTGATCTCGGATAGATTCATCATAAATAGCCAATGTCCTGGCGTCATTCCATGAGCAAACCCATTTGCAGGGGTGTAATTGGATCTATTGACCTAATATTTTGACCATTCAGACAAGTTATTCTATGTCATGTAGGTGTTTGCTTCCTGTGCACCAAGATCCTTATTCCAAGAACTCCTGAGGGGGTGGAATCCAGATGTAGTTGTTGCTGCATTTTTATATGTAAATCCCTGCTTGTATCACAAGGTAATGGTTAGACTTGATCTGTGTATGCGCTAGCCATGCCTTTCCATAACCTACGCGTTAAATTATCAAGCTAAAGCTTATGTATAAGAGGAAAACAAAAAACCCCATGATTTTTAATGCCGCTTTATCCAATGTGGTAAATCCATGGAGGAGGACATGTAGGCAAAGATAGCTGGCAGTCTGCTTAAAGCATTGTGGTGAAGAACACAATAAATGTTTCTTTGGGAAGCTAATTTTTCATAATGCTTGGTACATGGATGGAGCAATACTATTCCTACTGAAACGTGCTGTTATTGCTTCTGTAATTAGCCCCATGTTAATGATATGATAGGAGCTCACCCTAATTTCAAAGACATGAAGTTGTGTTATAGCGGCTCAGTTCCCAGAAATTGATAGAAGAATCTTTAGTCTTGGTATCAAGTACTTAGATAAATTAGCTTTCCAAATAAACTTTTATGGTGTTTGCCTAAATTACGTAGCCAGTTGCTTATATAAAACATCAAAACGTTAAGAAAAACCCACACGTGTTCAATTAAATCTTTCGTTATAAAGACGCTTGAAGTACGAAATGGTCAGATTTTAATCCGAGTTTTCGTTGTGGAGGCTCTATCTATGGAGATATTTCTGACTTGCACCATTTCAATCAAGTTCAGAAGCTGATCTTTTCCTTCTCTGCCAGCACAGATACAGAAAAGCTGTTACAAAGTGATCCCTTTAATCCTGTACCATTTTTATGTGCTGATTAGAATCAGGGTAATTTCAGCCTGTGTTGAAGGAGTTAATCTTCCTGATGGAGATGTGAAAAGTAGGAGCCATTTTAAATCTCAATACCCCATGCTGCCTTAGGGATCACACTGTGCTAAAACCCAAGATAAAAAGGCCTGACAAAGATTATTGACGGTTTACCTTTTAATGAGCAGCTTGGATTGATTTTTATTTCCCTCTGGGGCTGCTTGCTTTGCCCTGTTTCCACCCATGATGTCATGATTAACAAAAACAACAACAAAATTAAGGTTTCATATCTGAATAATTGCAGAGAAATAAAGAGTAGCCATGGCATTAAAGGGAAACCGGTGCCAAATCCTATTGAACCTCCTAGGAAAAGTCAGAGTCAATGGTTTGGTGCTTCTCCCTGCAGAGGAAATGCACCTTCTACCAAACAACACCTCGATTCTTCATTTATAATATATAACTTAAAGTATCATTCTGCAAATCAACAGCAAACCAACAAAATACCTTCAAATGTATTTAATGTTATTGTTGAGAAAAGCAATGGTTTCTCTTCTTTTGCCAAGCCCACACCCCTCTAAAGCCAACACTGAACAAACCGCCTCTGGCTACGTTCCCATAATTTCATTTAAATCCTTAAGCTTCAAAAGAGAGTAGCTCTGCTGCCACAAAACTATCATCCCGAAAGCTCTTAAGCTCTGACATCATCTATTCTGTTTGAGTCCTTGTGTATAGACCTTGCCAGAAAATGGAAATCCCTTTTTCACAGGGGAAAAGGGTGTGTTTTTTAAAAAAAAAAAAAAATCCCATTCTGCATCAGGATAAAATAGTATTTAAAAAAAAAAAAAGGCGAGAGAGAAGGAAAAGGCTGTTTTTCCCAGGCATGGCTTTTCAAAACAAAAACCTTGTTTTTGAAGAACAGGCTCGAGCGAAGCCTTCCAGGCAGGCAGATGGGAAGCCGGCGGCACAAGCCATTCTGCAAAGTGGAAACTTTCCCATGGAAATCTCCTGTTTTCTGAGGGCAAGAGAGGCACGTACCTTCTGCGCTGGGTTAGGAGATGGCTCCAGCCTCCCGGGCAGGGTTGGACAATGTGTCTGTGATCAGTAGGTGGGTTTTGGAGCCAGCTGGAGTGAAGCATAAAGAGTGATAACACGTGTGTGCAGCCACTCAGAGGTTATAAGGGCTGGAAAAACATGAATCCAAGCCAGTTTGTGAGAAATGAAGGAGCCTGCTGATACATAGGTGTTCCTCAGAGTTATGCTGGTTGGAGGCGTAACTGGAAATGTGGTGGTGAAGAGCGCTTGGAGAGTGGTACTTGTGTGAGGCGGTGCAGAGCTGGATGCCGTAGAGCGTCATTCCTTAATGGACTCAGCCTGCTGCGGGAGAGGTGCTGTTGGGTGGAGGATGGAGACGGGAAAAGCAAACGCAGAAGGGAAACTGGTTAAATTGCTTGAACTATCAAAGCTAGTGTCTTGGGTTTTCTTTTTGTTATTTTTTTTCTTTCTTCATTTTTCTTTAGAAGATGAGTATGTTGAATAACTACGGGCTATTCTCAGCAGTGTAAAATTTCAATTCTTTAAAACACATTCTTACCTATCAAATTGGCAGGCTTGAGGAGCGGTTATTCTGCTGCACCTTCAAATCACTGCTTCAAAAATTGATCTGGGCTTAGGTATGTCTTTGCGTGTCCATGCTTATTAGCTTCACGTTGTGATTAACTTAATGGGCTATGGAGTTTTACATGTACTCTATGCAAATGCAACTGAAAAACCAATTATTGAAAAGTGAAAAATGAACTCTAGGAGACAGTCATTAGACTATTACAATCCCCAGTTCCTTTGGAAACTGTATTTGGGTAATACGTGGTTTTAATACTGAATTTCAACCCCACAAAAAGCAATTGGCAATTACGTTTTTTCAGGCAGTATGAAAACATTTTGACAGGCTTGCCTGCACGGGCTACTAAGACCCACTGGGCTTTACGAGTTGGAAAATTAGTCACGGCTTCAGTAAAATGTTGTAGTCCACTTAGTACCCTATTTTCAAGATCCTTAGGTGTACAAGCATCCGTGAATTTAGCTTGGGTGGCTGGTGACTATAATCTGTATTAGCTGGGCTGGATCCAGCAGCAGAGATGCTCCCCTGGCTGCTTCCTTGCAGGACTATCTTCCAGTGAATGCATTTCATGTGGGCAGATGGTGATGGAAAACCTCCTCTAAAGCCTGATTAGGTAATTTATGTGCCCAAGACCACGTGGACTGCCTGTGGCAGCATCGTTTGAGACGAGCAGCACATTAACACTGTTGTTCTGTTATGGGGTTGTGGCCTGGGTGGCACTGCTACTGTTAGCTGGAGAATGACGCTGATGATTTTCCCCCTCTCTATAATAGCTCTGTTTTTTAAATATGTTCCTATTCCTGTGCCAAAGGTGCTACAGGTTGCTGTTGATCGGCCTTGTGGCATTCACAGGCCAGTGGCCCCCAGCTTTGGTTAAAAGCCTCTTTATAATGAAGCTGCTGGTGGGGGCTTGGTTTACACGTTGCCAGCGGCAGTGGATGCTGACACAGTGATGCCCTGAGCTCACAGCACCTCGCTGCTCTCGCAAAGCAAACGCAAGTGCTAGCGTTTAGTGGGCTGTACTGTCTCAGACTGGAGCTCATGTGGGTGTTTGTAGGGGACGGAGCTCAGTGTGAAGTCAAAAAACTGATGAAAGCCATTTGTGGAGGGGATATTGTCAGTCCTCGAATGTGCATGGGCAAGTGCCGTTGTGCCGTCTATCTTTCTAGCTGGTGAGCTATAACTAGTGTTCAGCATGCTGAGATGCATGTTTGGACCCTTTATCCTCCCTTACCTTCCATTTCCATCATGAGTTTGTCTGGTTCTCACTGCCTGCAATTTCCACCCTGCCCCTGCAACAGGTTTTGCACGTGCAGACACCTCCGCGCTGGCAGGCTCCCTGTCTTCTGTACGGCGGAGGTGTGTACTATAACACAGCCTGCATCTCCTGCTTGGCATCAGAGGGTCCTGCATAGGTCTGGGGCCCCGCATGTAGAAGTGGTTGCAGGACCGGGGACTGCTAGTGCATGCGATGGGCTGCGAGTGTCCGTTCAATGGACAC